>NC_035434.2:129400384-129731182 GCF_002127325.2 Helianthus annuus | reverse complement strand
AAAATGAATTTGTGTTGATAACAACCACTTATAGATTTATCAATTCTAAAAACGGGGATGTGGTTCATCATCTTGTCTATATTCTGCTATGAATAGTAAATCAAGTACAAATTAATGTCCCTGATTTACCATTTGCATCTAAGAACCTTCTGTACTACTTGTAAATGTAATTAACTCAACGTATCCAAGTATTTCAAAATTTAACCATAATTACCACTTGTGGGATCAAAATTACCACTTGTAGATACCCAAAAACTACTAATTGTAGAATATTACGTCTACATCACCATTTTACCAATCAAAATGCCGATTCCTGCTTCGCAATTAACCACCTGGAAGCTCCGGCGTAGTCCTTTCACCTGCAAAACATCCAAACATGAATCACAATCATTCAAACAAACATATCATAAACTAGAATGATTCTGATTCCTGATCCACGATATAAACTTGGGATCTCCGGCATAGTCCTTTGACTATTCTGGGAAGCAAACTTCCCTCCAAGTCTTCTCAGACTTGAGGACTTTCAACTCTTCAGCTGTAGGGTTGTATGTCGCCTTTTTAGTTGCGTAAAAATCTTTTACCCCTTTAGCTTTCCCATCCAACATTTTCCCAAATATCTTTTTAACATTCCCGTTGAATGTTTTCTCAACATCAAATTCTTTTTCATCATCATAAAATTGATTTGAAATTTCAATTTTTCCAATTTTCTTTTTAATCTCTTCAAACTTCAGTGATGGAACAACATCCTCATTCACTGGAATTTTCTTCACAACTTGTGGCTCTTCTGGCTTTGTGGAACCAGATTCATCGCCGACTTTTTCTTCTACCTTTTTAGCAACCCACACTTGGTTGTCATTTCCTTGTCTTTTGTAAAATTTTGTCTTTTTCTTTGAACATTCTCCAACTTCATTTTTCGAATTTTTAAAAATTTTGGATTTCTCAGATTTTTCTACAACTTTGTCTTTCATCTTCTGAGAATCTCCCTGTTTTGCTTTGATATCTTTCGAACAATCCGATGCAATGTGACCAGCTTCATTGCATTTCAAACAGGTTTGAGTATTTCTTGGATGAAATACTCCAGTTCCATTCTTTCTCTTCTCAGCAAGAAACTCTTTGTTAGTTTGTTTCCAAAATGATTTCTGCTGTTCATCTTCCGAGCTTCCACCTGTCACAAATTCAGTGTTTGGATTAGAATTTTTCTCATTTTTATGATTTTCTTGTGGAACAAAACCTAAACCTTTCTTTTTATAGCTACGATTTTGGTTAGGTTTCTTTGGAAAACCAGGACCAGAATTGTAACCTTTTTTCTTGTTTAGACGTTGTTGAACTCGGGAGGTATATTTTTTAGGTTTATCAAAATTTTTCAAAACTTTTAATTCAGGAATATTAACCTCTATTAGTTTAAAAGTTTTGTTGATTAATTCTGTTTTGATACTCATTATCGGAAACTCTTTGTTGTAATATAATTTGTCAGAACCATTCAAAGTATAAACAACTTCGAATGTTTCATCATCCAAATTTGCCTTTGATAACAAAAATTCTTTACTATAAGACCGTTTAACCGACGAATTTTGACTTTTGACAGACAAATTTGTCTTTTCAGACTCCGATTTTGACTCTGTCTCCTCATCAGTATCCAACACTTGATCGACCACCTTTTTAATTAACTCAGACTCATGATCAGTATCGGACGAAGTAAACGTGACATCGATGTTGTCTGGCAAAACGTCAGTTGTGTCGGTTTTTAACTTTATATTGACTGCTTTCTCAAGTTGCTCCTCATTTGGTTTCCTAGGAGAATACCCATCCCAAATTGGAGGCGGACACTTGTTATAGCTTACAGTCGGTTTCTTACCACAGTCTTTCTTCTTCTTTGGCTTCTCGTCTTGAAAAGCTTCCAAACTTGCAACAGTTGGGTAAACACGATCAATGAGATAATCAGAAGTAGTATAGCTTAACAATAACCGTCTAATTCTCTCATTTTCGATCTTTTCAATTTCCAACTCTTGCTTCCATTTTGCACTTTCTTCAATGTAGAAATTTATAGCTTTTTGCTTCGACATTAAAGTTGCATTCATCATTGTCAACGCCTGTTCTCTTTCTGTGTTTGTCTTTTGGAGACCAGTTACTGTTTTGTTCAACACGTCGTACGATTCCTTCACATAATTGAGATTGAACAATAACTGCTCTTTCTTTTTCTCATACTCAGCTATGATGTTGTCTTTTGCTGCACAATCTTTGCAGGCTTCCATACACTTCTCACATGGCTTGACAACTTCAACAATCTTTTCCACTTCGATTGTCTTAACAACTTCAATCACTTTCTCTATTTCAATCACCTTTTCTTCTTTCACAATCTCGGTAATCTTCTCAGCTGCACTCTCAGCATTTTGAATTGCCTTCAGCTTCAGATTGTTGTTCTTTAGCAGCTCGTTTTTCCTTCAGTTTCTCCATTTGCTCTGCAAAATAGAAATGAAAACTTTCAGGAGACAGATGAGATTTTGCAATATTTATGTGTTTCTCTTCCTCATCATCACTGCTACTATGATCTGGTGATTGATCAAAATGTACAGATGTTTCAGAATCATCATCAGATACACTAGAATCAGATGGTGTTTTATCAAATACAACATCCTGTTCTTGAACAGTTTCATCTGAATTATCTGAAACATCCCCAGAATGTTCTGAGAGTCTATCAGTACTATCTGAACTTTCATCAGATGACACAGATTTTTCATCTCCACTTGATACATTCTCTCCAATAGATCTCATCCAAGTAGCAAACAAATTTGGCTCTCGGATGATCTTTGCAATGAAAGCTTTAAAACCTCCCTTTTCATCCACGAACATATCCCAACTGAAACCTTCTGGTAGTTTCTCATCATATTGATCGATAACACGTTCTGCTGTTGCTTCAGATGATATGTAATCACTCCAGCTGAAATCTACAACACAAGCTCTTTTGGAATCTTCAATCTTTCTCCCATGAGCTGTCTGAGGTTCTTGGGATTGACCAACTTGTTGATAGATTGCTTGACGGTAGTAATCATCTTTCCTGAATGGATTTTGTGCTCCGCTAGCTTCTCTTCCTTTGCACTCCCGCTTGAAATGGCCTTTTTCCCTGCATCGAAAACAAGTTACTTTAGATTTATCAAAACCTAAAGTTGAAACATGAACATCTAAAAAATCATTTCTCCCGGTAATGGTTTTGAATTTCTCAGCTCGACGAAGAACACTCGCAAGACACCATTTGATATCCATAAGTTCCATTTCCTCGGCGTCTATTTGGTCATAATCCTCTTTAGTGAGCATAGGATTTCCGATCCGACCAGCAACAAGACCTTCATAGGATAACAGAACTGAACCCAGAAGTGCCATGTGGTCTTTAGCAGTGTCTTCAGAGAAGCTTTGACCTTCTGGAAGATTAAGAGCTATGTTGCACTGAATTATGTATCCATTTCCGGTTTTTGTACTCTGAGACTGAAAGCTTGTGTTAGTCTCTTTCGGATTCACACTCGGAAATGATGAAAACCCGCTACTACTTTTGTTCGAACCCTGATCAGCTTTCTCAGATGAATCACCAGCACTGAAAGCGGTTTGAATTTTCGGACTTCTTTTAGTTTCAGAAACTGGAATACTACCTTTATAGTACATTTTAACATCTTGTTGACCACTAGGATTATTCATCCTCGCGATCTTTTGCTGCTCAAGATCCTGACTCTCAATTTTCTCAATAAACTGACCAATTGTAAGTTTGTCATAAACACCCGTGTTTTTTAGTATCATCAAATACGTTCCCCACTCTTTCTGAGGTAACGCATCAGCCAATTTATCAACCCATTCCTCACGACCTTTTTCAACTCCCAACATCGATAACGATCGCACGAAATGGCAGTATCTCTCAATCAGCTTTTTAGTATCCTCTCCCGGCAAACTGCTAAACAAATCAAATTCTTTTTTAAGCAATGCCTTCTTGCTTTTGATCATACTTTCACTACCCTCGAATTTTACTTTAAGAGCATCCCAAATTGATTTTGCAGTTTTGTCGTGTTGTAGCAAAATGAATATATCTTCTTTAATCGCCTGCTGTAACAAACTGATCATCATTTTCTCTGCTCTGTACGTTGCACGTTCTTGTTCTGAGAATTCAGATATCTGTTTAATGACTTGCAATTCTGTTCGAGGCAATGTGTACTTTTCCAATATGCATTCCCACGATCTGAGATGATTTGCCTGAACCCAGTTTTCAAAGCGATCTTTCCACCCATAGTATTCTTCAATACTCATCAGTTTCGGGGGTTTCTGAGTGGTTCCAGTCTCATTTTCCAGGTTCATAGCTTGAGCAATCGCGGCTGGAGTATTCGATGTAGCAAAGGCGTTGTAAAACTCAGAATTCATGATGACTAAACACGTTTTTCAAGACAACTGACAGAAAAGCGGTCCAAAGAAATCCTTAAATGCGATCCAGACAATGTATATGGAGCGATCCAAAACTCTTCACTCGAGCGGTCCAAGAATGGTTCTAAGAGCGGTTCACGAAAAGTTAGTTCGAGCGGTTCAGCAATTAACCAAATGAGCGATCCACTCAACGTTCTTTGGAGCGGTCCAACAAATTAACACTTCGAGCGGTTCAGAAATCAATTTCGAGCGGTTCAGACATAAACATGAACGAATGAGCGGTCCAAAGCGTGGTCTATGAGCGATTCACAATGATGTCATCTCGAGCGGTCCACATTTCGAACCTTTTTTGAACCTTTTTAAGCTGATTTTCGACCTGAAACTTCCAAGGGTTTATCTCGGTATGATAATGAACAATCTGTGAGCTTTTGAACGAAATTCAACCGTGAAATCTCCTGGAAATAAGAAAAGAAGGTGTAGAAGTAAGAAGAAACACTGAAATCCGGCTATAACCTGCAGAAAACCTCCTTCCAAGCTCTGATACCACTTGTAGGATCGTTTGGCGACCCGAACGAGTCGTTCAGAGGTAAACTCTTGCAATTCAGATGCGGGGTAATAAGAATAGCAAGTAGATATAGCTTGTTCTTCCTTCTAACTATCTTTTGTATTGATTAGAAACGATTTACAGCTCAGACGTCACACCGGCAGAACTTCGGCATGGAAAACCAGGTTGTTACTAATGAGGATCGCTCAAGACCTATATATAGGATTCTGGGGCCGCTCATGTGGTCAAATGACACATGAGCGATCCAGGCATGTCACAAAAGCGATCCACAAAGTGTCGTATGAGCGATCCAAGACACAAGTGACCCTAAAAGCGATCCACACTCCTAACACCTATACAAACTCCTGTTTTCTCGTATTTCGAGCCCTATGCTATACAATTTGATATAATATCTGATTCTAGACACCTAGACGGAATCAACAGATGTAGTGCACCAACAGGTAAGCACTCACTGAGGAAGCTAGTTAAGTTGTATGGTTTTCCCGGTTTTCCTGGGGTGTCACATCCTCCCCCCGTTGATCTGGAATTTCGTCCCGAAATTCCGTAGCTTCAGCCTCAGTAGTGGTCGTACTGTTTGCGAACAGTTGGGGATACTTTTGTTTCATCTGATCTTCGCGCTCCCAGGTGAACTCTGGGCCGCGACGTGAGTTCCAACGAACTCGAACGAGAGGTATTCTAGTGTTCTTGAGGACCTTAACATCCTGGTCCGTGATTTCAACTGGTTCTTCGACGAATCGTAATTGCTTGTCAATAGTGAGTTCCTTCAGAGGAACTATGTGGGTCTCATCTGACAGGCACTTCTTCAGATTCGACACGTGAAAAACGTTGTGAACTGCACTGACTTCTGCTGGTAAGTTTAGTCTGTAGGCCACCTTGCCTATTTTCTCGATAATTTCAAAAGGTCCAACGTATCGTGGGTTGAGTTTGCCTCGTTTACCAAAACGAACCACACCCTTCCAGGGTGAAACTTTGAGTAGTACCCGCTCCCCAACCTGGAGCTCAAGTGGTTTCCTGCCCTTATCGGCGTAGGCTTTCTGACGGTCTCGAGCTACCGCCATGCGTTGTCGTATTTGAGCAATCCGTTCAGTAGTGTCCACCACATGTTCCGGACCAGTGATTTGACTATCCCCCACCTCTGCCCAACAAAGAGGTGACCGGCATTTATGCCCGTACAATGCCTCAAACGGAGCAGCTTTAATGCTGGTATGGTAGCTGTTATTGTACGAGAATTCCACAAGTGGCAGATGCTTTTCCCAGCTATTGCCAAAGTTGATTACACACGCACGAAGCATGTCTTCTAAGGTCTGAATAGTGCGCTCGGACTGCCCGTCCGTCTGAGGGTGATACGCTGTGCTTATATCTAAACGTGAGCCAAAGGACTTGTGCATTGCTTGCCACAGTTCTGAAGTAAAACGTGCATCTCGATCGGAGATAATAGAGGTGGGCACCCCGTGCCTCGAGACAACTTCCTTGAGGTATATTTCCGCTAGAGTGGAGAATTTATCCGTTTCCTTAATCGCCAAGAAGTGTGCGGATTTTGTGAGTCGATCCACGATCTCCCAAATAGTATCGTTTCAGCGCTGAGATCTAGGTAGGCCAGTAACGAAATCCATGGAAATTTGCTCCCATTTCCATTGTGGTATCTCTGGTTGCTGTAGTAGGCCTGAGGGTTTCTGATATTCTGTCTTGACTCGCGCACAAGTCAAACACTTGCTGACGTAAGTTGCTATGTGGGCCTTCATGCTAGGCCACCAATACGTAGTTTTAATATCGTGGTACATCTTATCCGAACCAGGGTGTACCGAGTAGCGGGATTTGTGTGCTTCATCCATCACAAGCTCTCGTAGGTTGCCATGGAGTGGAATCCAAATGCGTCCTGTTACGTAGTAAGCACCGTCTTCCTTCTGTTCTAAGCATTGTCTTGCCCCGCGTAGGGCTTCAGTCCTGACGTTTTCTGGTTTCAGTGCTTCCATCTGAGCAACTCGTATTTGAGAAGGGAGACTAGAATGAATCGTGAGTTGTAAAGCTCTCACGCGCTTAGGCGCAGTGTCCTTTCGACTGAGGGCGTCAGCCACAACATTGGCCTTGCCCGGGTGATACCTGATGGAGCACTCGTAGTCATTCAGTAGTTCGACCCACCGTCGTTGCCGCATATTCAGTTCCTTCTGCTTGAATATGTGCTCTAGGCTCCTGTGGTCGGTGTAGATGGCGCACTTGGTACCGTACAGGTAATGTCGCCATAACTTAAGTGCAAAAACAACAGCTCCCAGCTCTAAGTCGTGTGTAGTGTAGTTCTTCTCGTGAACTTTGAGTTGGCGTGAGGCGTAGGCTATGACTTTATCTCGTTGCATCAATACACAGCCAAGACCTTGAATTGATGCATCACAATAAACCACAAAATCGTCTGTGCCCTCTAGCAGTGAAAGAATAGGTGCACTACAAAGTCTATCCTTTAGGTGCTGAAAGGCTAACTCTTGTGCATTTCCCCAGCGATAAACAACGCCTTTCTGCGTTAGCGAGGTGAGAGGCTGTGCGATCTTAGAAAAATCCTTAATGAACCTTCTATAGTAACCTGCCAATCCCAAGAATTGGCGAATTTCCTTTGGTGTGCGAGGTGCAGGCCAGTTCTTAATAGAGTCTACCTTGGATGGATCAACGTGAATCCCATCCTTGTTTACCACATGGCCTAGTAAATGGACTTCTCGAAGCCAGAAGTCGCATTTCGAGAACTTTGCGTAGAGCTGTTCGGTTCGAAGGAGTTCCAGAATAAGTCGTAGATGCAGCTCGTGTTCCTCTTGACTCTTAGAATAGATCAGGATGTCGTCGATGAAGACTATAACGAATTTGTCCAGGTATGGCTTGCACACTCGGTTCATCAAGTCCATGAAAACCGCAGGTGCGTTTGTCAGCCCAAAAGGCATGACCAGAAACTCATAGTGCCCATAACGAGTTCTAAAGGCTGTCTTAGAGACATCCTCTTCTCGAACTCTCAGCTGGTGATATCCCGATCTCAGATCGATCTTTGAATAGTAGCTCGACCCCTGCAACTGGTCGAACAAGTCGTCAATACGTGGTAGAGGATAACGGTTCTTCACAGTCACCTTGTTGAGTTCACGATAGTCGATACACATTCTGAAGGTACCGTCTTTCTTCTTCACAAATAGCACGGGAGCTCCCTAGGGTGATGAGCTAGGACGAATAAAACCCTTATCCAAGAGTTCTTGTAGTTGCGTAGAGAGTTCCTCTAACTCCGATGGAGCTAAACGATAAGGTGCACGAGCTATAGGTGCAGCTCCAGGAGCTAGTTCAATCTGAAACTCGACTTGGCGATGGGGTGGAAGACCAGGTAATTCCTCAGGGAATACCTCAGGGTAGTCACATACAATTGGAAAATCTTCTATCTTCTTCTCTCTCTCTGAGGTGTCAGTAACGAGAGCCAAAACGGTAGTGTGGCCCTTTCGTAAGCACTTTTGGGCCTTAAGGAGAGAGATGATGTTCTCAACAGCACTTCTCTTGTCGCCACGAATTATGAGAGATTCACTACCGGAACCAGGAATACGAACGATCTTCTCGTTGCAAAGGATCTCTGATCGGTGTTGGGATAACCAGTCCATCCCAATGACAACGTCGAAACTACCCAAGACGATAGGAATAAGGTCAATAGAGAAGGTCTGGTTAGCAAGAATAAGTTTGCAACCTTTGACTACGTGTGAGGCCTCCAAACTCTTACCATTTGCCAGCTCTACAGTGTGCTTGTTGCTCAAGGGTGTTGGAATACGCTTAAGCATTTGACTAACTTCTAGTGACACATAGCTAGTATCGGCACCCGAATCAAATAAAACTGTAACATAAAAGTCGTCGATGAGGAACTTACCCGTCACCACGTTGGGGTCATTCCTTGCTTCACCTTGGCCAATCACGAACACCCGCCCCCTGGCACCATTGTTGTTGTTGTGGTTCCCATTGTTACCATTCCCCTGATTGTTGTTATTGTTGTTGTTGTTCTGGTTCTGGTTCAGTTGGGGACAATCTTTCTTGAAGTGGCCTTCAGCTCCACACTGAAAGCACCCTTTGTTGTTACCCTGCTGCTGCCGCTGGTTCTGTGGGGCCTATTGTTGACGATTCTGGCTGGCGGGGTACAAGCTTCTACAATCTTTGGCGGCATGACCTGGCTTGTTGCATCGATGACAGTTGCCCCTGGTGCATGGCCCACTGTGGTGTAGGTTGCAGCGATTGCATTTGGGGTGATTCCCTTTGTACCCACCATGACTTTGACCACCAGACGATTGCTGACTGGGGCTCTTGTAGACATCAGTCTTTCTCTGCTGGGACTGAGATTGCACAGAAGTTGAACCCTTGCTTGAAGCTCCATCCCATTTTCGTTTGTTGTCACTAGAGGTACCAGAAGTAGTTGCAGCACCTATGCGCTTTGGTAACTTGTTCTGCTCCACCGCCTGATCAGTAAGACGGTGAGCCAACTGTACAACCTGCTGGATAGTGGCCAGGTTTGCTGAAGTCACGTGACTTTGGATTTCTGGCACCAAGCCCTTGAGAAAGAGTTCAATTCGCTTAAATGGAGGGTCCACCATAGTAGGACACAATAAGGCAAGCTCATGCGATCTTTTAGTATACGCCTCAATTTCTGACCCCGTCATCTTGAGGTTGTAGAACTCGTCTTCCAGCTTATGAATGTCATCACGACTGCAGTATTCCTCCCTGATCATTTCCTTGAAAGTTTCCCATGGGGTGGCGTTGGCAGCAACCAACCCCAGCATTTGAACTTGAGCGTTCCACCACGTGAGGGCTAAACCCTCGAGAGTACCGGTAGCATACTTCACCCTGCGCGCCTCAGGGCATTCACAAATTTGGAAGACAGATTCTAGTTTCTCAAACCAGTGGAGGAGACCTACTGCTCCTTCAGTTTCGCTAAAAGTAGTTGGTCGGCAGTCCATAAAGGTCTTAAAGGTGCACACCGGTGTCTGAGCATGCTGACCTATCGTGGGCGAAAGAAAAGACAGAGTTTAACACAAAGGTTGGTTCACGAGAGTAGGATACTAAAGATCCTAGAATGAGTTTGGACTGCAGGATATACCTCCTGCGTATGCAGCTGCAAGTGCCGCGGCAACTCGTTCGTTAATCAGAGCCGTCAACTGGGCTTGAGTCATGTTAACGCGTCCACCCATGATCTTCATACAAGAGGGAAACATGAGTGAGAGAGGTTCGCGAAAGTGCGATGGCAGAAGGGAGTAAGCACACACGTGTTCAAGCAATAGTAGTTATACTAACCAAGCATGCCATAAGCATTGTACTATGTAACTAACAAGTAGGCAATATATAGATCATATCACCTAGAATGTCGAGCCTTGCATGTGGAGTGAAGCGTCGTTGTGGACCGTTGAGCACTGTACAGGTTATAGTCTGGTTTTAACAAAAACGTTTCTCCTTTATTAAAACCAAGTTCACTATAACCAATGGCTTTGATACCAATCTGTCACACCCTCAAAATCCACCTACGGAGTACTACCGCTTGGAGGAGTGACTGACCAGGATCCAGCCACCAATCATATTGAACAAGCATATAAGTAGTTATAAAGTCTAACCAATACAATTGGTGTTCAATCAAAACATAGTTTAAGTTGCAAGCGGAAGCATAAGATTTAAAACCAAAACATAAGTTCAATTGTTTCCAAGTTTAACATGGCACGCAGCTATCCATGTCCCACAACGACTCTCCTCCGTGCAAGCTCCAGCTAAGTACCTATGGTCCTGCAAAGCATGTAGTAACGAGTCAACAACAAGTTGAGTGAGTTCACGGTTGGGTGTTTATTTTAGTTTGTTTCGAAAGCAGTTCTCTTTATCTGGCATCCTGCCGTGGGGGTTACCCCATAGTTGAAAACGTGATCTGTTTATTCCCGGTTACTCTGGCAATCCAGCCGTGGGGGCTACCCCTGTGTTAGTTATCTGGCATTTCGGCCGTGGGGGCTACCCCATGTATACACTAGACTCGTTACCATATCGACTGCTGACTGTAGTCATGTTTATGTGCCCTGAAACTGTCAATGTCTATCATCATTGACGTGCCCCAGATCCATTAGTTCACGCCCGTCCTCTGCGGCACGGTGTGAGGTTTGTCAGACCTAAATAGCGCTATCTAACTAATGACCCGCTCGCCATTGGCCCGGCGATTAAGTCAATATAAAAGGAGGGACTTCGTGATAGAGTTTTGGTCTAGTACGAGTTATCTGTCCGTGAGGACGAGGAATTACATTCCTGAACCATTGCTGTCCTACCCAAGGAGGACGAGGAATCTACGTTCCTTAACCCCATTCCCAACCCAGGGAATCCCATGCTTTGTAGAGGGTGTGAACTCACCTTGGTTTGCTCGGCAGATACACAGAAAAGTCAATCAAGTTGTAAGTGGTCAACTACGTCCTAACATAGATACCATTCAAGTCAGGTTCGTATCCAAGTAGTGCACGTATGTTCTACATGTATACTAGCAAGTAACAATCATGGCATACATATCTAGCATGGCAGTTCAACAACAGTTCGTAACAGGTTCCATAGTAACGTTCATGTAACAACCAAAGTCTAAGTGTGGCCCAAACAGTTGGACTCGTAATAGCACGCAAGCCCAAAACACGCATTCAACAGTGACACAAGAAGCCCATAAGTCCGGCCCAATTACCCAAACCCGTAGCAGTGTGGAAGTCCAAATAGTGTGTACATGCATATGGTCTCGAGTCGAGACTGTGCGGTCTCTAGTCGAGACTGTGCGGTCTCGAGTGTAGCTTACAAGATCTCGAGTCGCAACCGAGGTGGTTTCGGGTCATGCATGTATTGGTCTCGAGTCGCAATCGGACTCGCAAGCATGGTCTCAGGTCATGATGTTTGTGTGATGATCATGTGTGGTCTCGAGTCGAGACTAGGGGTTCTCGACTCGCAACCTGTGTCGCAATCTATGTTCTCGAGTTATCATGTTCATGGTCTCGAGTCGGAACCAGGGGTCTCGACCCCCCAGCAACTGCTGATTCTGCACAGTTGTACTATCCAATGGAAATTTGATTTCATGCAACATTATGTACTATCCACTAAACATGTTTTGTTGTCTAACAATTAACCAAAATGGATCAAACAATCAGATTTCAAATATTCATATCATATCATGCTCAACAAGTTCTTCATATATTCAAGTCATGTTCATGTTGTTCTTCATTCATTCAACTAGTTCTTCATTTTAGGGTTTTTGTTTTACAACATGCTTCATCAATAAAGTTTATACTAGCATGAACTCAAGTTGATAACATCATCGGTTCCTACATCTATCACATTCAAACAATGTAACAACATGCCTAAATAAGATTTATCATCAACATATGCTAATCCGATTTCATGAACACAAACCTCCTAAACATGACCAAGCCATTCGGATTTAAATCCATAATAAGCCGATTTCTAACATTTCATCATCACATAATATCATCACTTGACAACAAATAACTACTTCCTATCAAGCAAACATCTATATCATAGATAAACAATCATTCTCATGTATTTGTCATTATACCACTAAATGAGACACTAACCGGCTAGAGGATAGGAAGGGTGAACTCCGAATACCGATTCCAAGCTTGAACCGAAGGTCCTAGTGTTGCCGGTTTGAATCCGAGAGAATGAGAGGAGAAGGATGTTGAGACTTAGGGTTTTTGTGAGAGAAAGGGAGAGTGTGTGTGTGTTGTCCAAAGAAATGGTGAACATGGTTATGAGTGTAATATATATACTAGTTCTACATGGTGCACCCTAATGGGTTTCGGGTGTGATTAAATGGCCCAACCGGCCCATTGTTACACTTGTTCACTCGAGACCGCATGGTCTCGAGTCAGGTTCTTAGTTCTCGGCTCACTTACACATATATACATAATATACATACAAGCACACACATAATCACATAGAAGGTTCACTTATAACATTTACTAAATTGACAAGTTAACTAGTCACATAGTGTTCAAGCATGTTACATCAAGATACAACGAAAGGTTCTAAGTTTCGAGTTGTCACAAAACTTATCCAAGTATGGCTTGCACACTCTGTTCATAAGATCCATGAAGACTGCAGGTGCGTTTGTTAACCCGAATGGCATGACCAGAAACTCGTAGTGGCCGTAGCGAGTTCTGAATGCTGTTTTGGAGACGTCCTCGTCCCGAACTCTCAGTCGATGGTAGCCTGACCTCAGATCAATCTTTGAGTAGTAGCTCGACCCTTGCAGCTGGTCGAACAAGTTATCAATGCGTGGGAGAGGATAGCGATTCTTCACGGTCACCTTGTTGAGTTCGCGGTAATATATGCACATACGGAAGGTGCTGTCCTTCTTCTTCACAAATAATACTGGAGCTCCCCAGGGCGAAGAGCTAGGACGAATGAAACCCTTATCCAAGAGTTCTTGCAATTGCTTGGACAGTTCTTCCAGTTCGGTTGGTGCTAAGCGATAAGGTGCTCGAGCTATGGGCGCTGCTCCAGGAGCTAGCTTGATCTGGAATTCGACCTGGCGATGAGGCGGTAGTCCAGGTAAATCTTCAGGGAACACTTGAGGAAAGTCACGCACTACAGGAATATCCCCTATCTCTTTTCTTTCTTTGATACATCCGTAACGAGTGCTAAAATAGCGGTGTGGCCCTTTCGCAAACACTTCTGGGCCTTGAGAAAGGAGATGATGCCCACTACAGCACCACTCTTGTCGCCCTGAACCACTAAGGGTTCTCCATCCGAAAGAGGAATGCGGGCGATCTTTTCCTTGCAAAGGATCTCGGCTCGATGATGGGATAACCAATCCATCCCAATGACGATGTCGAAACTACCCAGAACTATAGGAATGAGGTCGATAGAGAAGGTCTGACCAACGAGAATAAGATTACAACCCTGAACTATGTGTGTGGCCTCTAGACTTTTACCATTTGCTAACTCTACAACATGCTTGGTGTTCAAAGGTGTTGGGGCATGCTTTAACATTTGACTCACTTTTAGAGACACATAACTGGTATCGGCACCCGAATCAAATAAAACAGTAACATAAAAGTCGTCGAGAAGGAACTTACCCATCACCACGTTAGGATCATTTCTTGCTTCACCCTGACCCAGCACGGACACTCGACCTCTAGCACCGTTGTTATCGTTGTTTCCCCCATTGTTGCCCCCATTATTTTTCGTTTCCTTGGTTGTGGTTCTAATTTTGATTTAACTGAGGGCAGTGTCTCTTGAAGTGACCTTCAGCGCCACACTGAAAGCATCCCTTGTTGCCCTGTCGCTGTTGCTGATTCTGCGGTGCCTGCTGTTGCTGCTGACGATTCTGATTTGCAGGCCGTAAGCTCCTGCAATCCTTGGCTTCATGACCCATCTTGAGACACCTCTGACAACGACCCTTGTTGCACTGACCACTGTGGTGTCTGTTGCATCTATTGCACCTTGGGTGATTTCCTCGATATCCACCCTGCCCTTGACTACCAGAAGATTGCTGACCAGGACTCTGGTAGTCATCGATCTTTCGCTGTTGCGCCTGGGACTGAACCGTAGTCGAACCCTTGCTAGAGGTTCCCTCCCATTTTCGTTTGTTGTCACTGGGAGTAGCAGAAGTAGTAGTGGTAGTAGCACCGATACGCTTAGGCAGCTTGTTCTGCTCCACTGCCTGGTCTGTGAGACGATGAGCAAGACGAGTAACATCCTGAATGGTAGCAAGGTTAGCAGAGGTCACATGGCTTTGAATCTCTGGTACTAAGCCTTTAAGATACAATTCGATATGCTTGATGGGAGGATCCACCATAGTTGGACACAAGATGGCCAACTCGTTTGACCTTTTCGTATACGCCTCTATCTCTGACCCTATCATCTTCAGGTTAAAGAACTCCACTTCCAACTTGTGGATGTCATCACGAGTGCAGTATTCCCGCTTGATCAGTTCCTTGAAGTCGTTCCATGGGGTGGCATTAGCAGCCGCTAACCCCAACATCTGAACTTGCGCATTCCACCAAGTCAGCGCAATGCCTTCGAGAGTACTAGTGGCATACTTCACCCTACGATCCTTAGGGCATTCACACATCTCGAAGACCGATTCGAGCTTCTCGAACCAGTGGAGGAGTCCAACGGCCCCATCAGTGCCACTGAAAGTACTAGGACGACAGTCCATAAAAGTCTTGAATGTGCACACACAGGTGGCTGAGCGTTCTGACCTCCTGCTTGAGCGGCTGCAAGTGCCGCAGCAACTTGTTCGTTGATCAAAGCCGTCAGCTGGGCTTGAGTCATGTTGATACGTCCACTCATTATCTTTATACCAAAGGAAACATGAGTAAGAGAGGTTCGCGAAAGTGCGATGACAGAAGAGAGTAAGCACACATCTGTTTTCAAACAATAGTTGTTACGTTTATCTAACCATACTGATGTGTGTAAAATGCAACATATAAATCACATCAATTAAGGCATAAAACTAACCCTTTTTAAGTACTAATGTTGGAAAAAGAGTGTTTTTGTCTTCCTTTTGTATTTTCAGGATGAAATGAGCTCAAAATCACAAAAGAAGCAAAAAGACAACTAATTCTAGCATAAATACAAGAAAAGGAACAAAAGTAGACTGCCCGGACCCTCAACGGCACCTCCCAAGGCAAAGAAGAGAAAACAGAGACTGAACACGCCCCGTGTCCAGCGAACACGGGGGCGTGCCCAGGAAGCAGCAGAAAAGACAAACCAGTAGAAGCTTCCATTTCCCACCACGGGGCCGTGTCCAGCGGGCACGGGGCGTGGTGAAAGTACAGCAGGCGCATTAATTGTAATTGCGAATTACAATTAATGAAGAGAGAGAATGTCAGACGGGCACGGGGGCGTGTCCAGCGGACACGGGGCCGTGCCCAGCCTTCTGTTCAGCCTATAAATAGGGGTGCTTGGCTTCATTCCATTTCATCCCTTGGCACACCACCTCTCTCACACTTCATCCACCACCCACCACCACCATAACACCATCATCCACCACCATCATCCATTGTCCATCGTAGAGTGTGTGAGTCGTCTCGGGATCCAAGATTGATCGTAAGAGTTCTTGACAATCAAGGCCATGTTTGCCTAAGTCTCTTACATCACTTGGTGAAGACAAGTGTTTAGTATAATACTTTTTATTTTTAATCTTTTGCAGTTTTTATTTGGTTTTGTATTAATGACTTTAATAACTAGTTACTTATGTTGAAGGTGATCTTTCCTTATCGTTTGTCCGTGGTGTCTTGGCGTTATTTTACTGTCTATATAAAATAAAAGATTTTCACCATTCATATCTCCACGGTCTATATGGAGGTATGTTGGCTACCTGGTCGGGGGTTAAGGGAACGGTTTGGTAAGGGTCTTGCCCTTGTTCTGCGTTTAGAGGTCCTGCTTGGGACCTGGGTCAAATTTAGTAGGATCTCCTTCAATACCCATAGGTATTGGATGGCGGGGATCCAAACTCTTTGACCCCCTCATAAGTTAACTACTATTAATACTATAACCCGGCTATTTAGGACTGTATCCCTGCTGACTCAGACTACTTAGCCGAGGGTAACGTCACCGCCGAAAGCGGGGCCTACCACAATTTGCATTAATAACTTAATTCATTATCTTCCAATAATCCGACCCTTTAGGATTGTATCCTTGCTGACTCAAACTACTGGGTTGAGGGTAACGTCACCTTCAAAAGAGGGGCCTACTACAATAACTAAGATAATCTCTTAAACAAGTGCAAAAGTGCGAAAATAATCAAAGGTTATACTAACACACGTGTCGGATCCAAGTGATTCATCTTGTCTATCTGTTTTTATTTTATTTTATTTTTCAGCATTTAGTTAGTTTTTATTTTTCTTAGTTTAAAACATTTTTCTCACTTTTTGATTTGGTTAGACGTTGAGGATAAACCGGTATTAAAAGCTCTTGTGTCCTTGGACGACCTCGGTATCTTACCAACACTATACTACGTCCACGATGGGTGCACTTGCCCATATGTGTGTTTAGTGTTAGTAAATATCGTGTTTTATAAATTTAAAACTTGGTTAAAAGTGTAAAAAGGGGCTTAAATATATATCTAAATTATATCCACACCGACACACATCAAGTTTTTGGCGCCGTTGCCGGGGACACAAGGATTTTAAGAAAGTTAGGAATCAACGGCCTAATCATATTTTTATTTTTCTTTAATTTTTTTAGGATTTTTTTTTTAGATTTTCAGCTTCTGCAGAGCTCAACACGGGGCCGTTCCTGGTCGGACACGGGCGTGTTCAGCATCGTCACTGGCAGTTTTTTGTTTTCCAAGTTACAGAAGGCTGACCACGGGGCCGTGCCGGTGCAACACGGGGCCGTGTCCAACTTCTAGTAACTGGGATCTGGAAAACAGTCACTGAAATTCCGACCACGGGCCGTGTTCGCTCAACACGGGGCCGTGGTGAACCTTCTGACCAACATTCTTTTTTGTTTTTATTGCAGGACTTGGAACCCGACGCCACCCTCACGTAGTGTATGAGCTCCAGTTCCAATAAAGACATAAAAGAACCACTAGAAGAACCCGAACGCTTTCTCAGAAAAAGGTTAAAAGCCAAAAACCAAGAGAAGGTTTCGGGTAATCCACCTCCAATGGCGGACCAACGTACCCTTATGGATTATCTACGACCCACCGTAGGTAATCTAGGCGCCGCTATCAATGCTCCGAATGTCGAAGCCAATAACTTCGAACTTCGGCCACATTTGATACAAATGCTTCAAAACTCCGCAACCTTCCATGGGCTTGCGGACGAGGATCCCCATCTACATATAACTAATTTCTTGGAAATATGTGATACCTTTCGGATCAATGGAGCATCAAACGACGCCATCCGCCTCCGTATGTTTCCCTTCTCACTAAAAGACCGAGCGAAAGCTTGGCTCAACACCCTCCCAGCTGGATCGGTAAACACCTGGGATGAACTAGCCCAAAAATTTCTATATAAGTATTTCCCTCCTTCTAAAACTGCTAAGTTAATGGCTGAAATTAATACATATTCACAAGAGGACGGGGAATCCTTATATGAAACTTGGGAGAGGTTCAAGGAGCTATTACGCAAGTGTCCCCATCACGGCCTCGCAATATGGCAACAAGTATCCACTTTCTATAATGGATTGTTGCCACACACTAGGCAGACACTTGATTCTAGCTCCGGGGGACTTTTAGGTAATCGACGCCCACACGAAATATATAATCAAATTGAGAAATTGCTCAAACCAATTTTCAATGGCACACCCCCCCGGGGAAATAACTCTATCGCCCCGGGCGCCCATAAGGTCGATGAAAGCACTTCTTTACAAGCCCAAATCGAGGCTCTTTCTTCAAAGATAAAAAAATTGGAAATGACAAAAACAGTCTCGGTAATGGCTTGTGAAGGGTGTGGTGGGTCACATGAAAATTGGAGTTGCATGAAAGAAACAGACGATCAACAAGAAATGGTAAACTACATTGATAATAGACCTAGGCCGTCGGGTCCTCCAACGGGAACTTACAACCAAGGATGGCAAAACCACCCAAACCTTGGTTGGAGGGAACCCGGCAATAGTGGTAACCAACAAACCCAACGAACAAACTTTCAGCAACCAAGAAATGAGTCACAAAATTTCACTCAAAAACAAGGTGGACGAGAAAGGCTCGAAGATACTCTATCTCGCCTCGTCTCTGACACTGATAAGAAAAACTCGGAAAGATTTCTACAATTAGAATCTAATTTTAGAAATCAACAAGCTAGCATTCAAAACATAGAAAAACAATTAAATCAAATAGCTCAAAATTTTTCCGAGAGACCGCAAGGCGCGTTACCTAGCAATACCGAAACAAACCCAAAGGCGCAAGTTCACCTCATCACACTACGAAACCGCACCGTAGGGCCTGCAGAAGTGCCACCGCCAACGGAAGAAACAGTACCGACACCTCTGCAGGAGAAGAACTCTCCTCCATCACCAGAGCCGACCAAGGCTCCTCGAGTTCCGTACCCCGGTAGGTTAATTCGTCAAAAGACAAATGAGCAATTCCCAAAATTCGAAAGTCTGTTAAAACAATTGCATGTCAATATTCCTTTTATCGAAGTCCTAACCCAAATGCCCAAATACTCTAAATTCATGAGGGACTTCCTTACGCATAAGAGAAAAATTGAAAATTTGCAATTAGTTAATTTAGGCGAAGAATGCTCTGCCCTCGTGCTCCATAAACTTCCCCAAAAGAAAATCGATCCCGGAAGCTTCACGATTCCATGCTCAATAGGGGAATCGCCCGTTCGCAATGCCTTAGCCGACCTAGGAGCTAGCATTAACCTCATGCCCTCGTCAATGTTCAAAAGGCTCGGCTTGGGAACCACGAGCCCTACAAAAATGAGCATACAACTCGCTGATCGATCCGTCAAATTCCCACAAGGTGTCATCGAGAATGTCTTGGTAAAGGTAAGCAGATTCGTTTACCCAGCTGACTTTGTCATACTCGATATGGAGGAAGACACCGAGGTCCCCCTTATACTAGGGAGACCCTTCCTTGCCACAGCCCAAGCAGTGGTGGATATGAATGACGGGACACTCACCTTGAGGTATGGGGATGATGAAGTGAAATTCGGAGTTGGGAAGAGAATAGAAGATGACGACCCGGTCAATTACATGAAGGTTATTGATTCGAGCTTGGATGCTGCTCTCCGACGGTGTAACATGGGACGCCAAGCATCCCACTCAGAAAATATATAACCTCGAATCGGGTCTAGCCAAGGATCCTTATAAACGTGGCGCACCACGGAGGCATTCCGCGGAACTATCCTTAGTTTAGTTTAATCTTTTAGTCTTATTTTGCAGAATAAAACACATTCATGGTGGTGATGGATGAAAAAGGGAACGAGAAAAATGGAACCATGCACAAAGAACAGAGCAACCCGACACAAATCTCCATCACAGAAGGCTCAACACGGGCCGTGCCCAACCAACACGCCCCCGTGCTGAGCCACCTGCAGGAAAACACCCAGTTCAGGTAAACACGGGGCCGTGTCCAGGATGCCACGGGGCCGTGTCCAGGATGCCAGTAACATAAATCTTTGCTTTTTAACTTACTTTTACACATCCTAATCAACCAAAAACCTTATTTTTGGACACATTGAGGACAATGTGTAATTTAAGTGTGGGGGGGATGCTAAAACCTTGAATTTTGCAAATCCTAAACACAAGCCTTACACAAAACTCTATTGGAACCGCTAAACACCCCAAATTTTTTCAAAAACTTTTTCATTTTTTTATTTTTATTTACTTGTCTTAGTTTAAGTTGGGAATAACAAGTTCTAAAAAGGTTATATTTTTACAAGTTTACAACCGATAGCGTCGTGATAACAAAGAACCAACATAAGAAAATTATGAAATAGCATAACAAGTCTAGTTAAAAAATTCGATTATATATACTTGATCACATTAAAAACCCATTCCCACAAAAGTGAGTTTTGAGCCTTTATTGAGCATAAAAATATACATATTTAGACTAAATGCTCATTTTTCGTTTCTTGTGTGAATAGCCGCTTGGTTCTTACAAATCTAGAACTTGCCATAACAATACATTCCCGGTCCTTACCAACTTAAACCCAAGTAAGTAAATGATGGAGGCATTAGGACTAACCATTTTTCTGACAAAACCATTATTTTTCATTTTTTTTACCACCTACCCAAAATCCCCCTAGATAGCCCCTTTGAGCCTAAACCTTTCATTTCATTACCCCAAAACCCTTTTTACCCACCAAAAACCCTTTTTATTTTTCACCCTTTATTTTAGTAACAAGCTCGGTTCTTCGTAAACTCGCCTTTTTATGTGATGAAAAAAAAAGAAATAATGATGAAGTCAAAAACAAACAAAAGCTATATAAAAGCTTGTTTGGAGAAATACTTCAAAATAAAAAGTCGCTAAAGACAAGGTATTTTACGAAAACCGACGCTTTTTCGCCCTTTTTACTAACCACTAACCCAACCACCCACCTTTAACCCAAGCCTAACCCTTCACCCCAAAAGTCCTCTTGATATTTACAAAGGTAAAAAGTTAAAAAGGAGGAGGATTGATTGCTTGGCAAGCCTATGGAAGGCGTAAGTTCCATGCCGCTCTCGAGTGATTCACTAAAAAAATACACCTTCGGCCGAGCGTTGAGTGATCCCCCGTGAGGTATGTGAACTTGTATATAAATGGAATTTTAATAAGGCATGCTATGCCCAAATAAGTAATTTATCTTATGAAACGTTCAAAATAAATCATAAATAAATAAAAATAAAACTTACAAAGACCTTGGATTCCCGACACTCTAGGACAAGCTAAAAAACTTTCTCTTCTACCTATTCCATTTGGGAGTGTAAGCCACATTTAAAGAGTTTTGCTTGAGGACAAGCAAAAGTTCAAGTGTGGGGGTATTTGATGTGGGTAAAATGCAACATATAAATCACATCAATTAAGGCATAAAACTAACCCTTTTTAAGTACTAATGTTGGAAAAAGAGTGTTTTTGTCTTCCTTTTGTATTTTCAGGATGAAATGAGCTCAAAATCACAAAAGAAGCAAAAAGACAACTAATTCTAGCATAAATACAAGAAAAGGAACAAAAGTAGACTGCCCGGACCCTCAACGGCACCTCCCAAGGCAAAGAAGAGAAAACAGAGACTGAACACGCCCCGTGTCCAGCGAACACGGGGGCGTGCCCAGGAAGCAGCAGAAAAGACAAACCAGTAGAAGCTTCCATTGCCCACCACGGGGCCGTGTCCAGCGGGCACGGGGGCGTGGTGAAAGTACAGCAGGCGCATTAATTGTAATTGCGAATTACAATTAATGAAGAGAGAGAATGTCAGACGGGCACGGGGGCGTGTCCAGCGGACACGGGGCCGTGCCCAGCCTTCTGTTCAGCCTATAAATAGGGGTGCTTGGCTTCATTCCATTTCATCCCTTGGCACACCACCTCTCTCACACTTCATCCACCACCCACCACCACCATAACACCATCATCCATTGTCCATCGTAGAGTGTGTGAGTCGTCTCGGGATCCAAGATTGATCGTAAGAGTTCTTGACAATCAAGGCCATGTTTGCCTAAGTCTCTTACATCACTTGGTGAAGACAAGTGTTTAGTATAATACTTTTTATTTTTAATCTTTTGCACTTTTTATTTGGTTTTGTATTAATGACTTTAATAACTAGTTACTTATGTTGAAGGTGATCTTTCCTTATCGTTTGTCCGTGGTGTCTTGGCGTTATTTTACTGTCTATATAAAATAAAAGATTTTCACCATTCATATCTCCACGGTATATATGGAGGTATGTTGGCTACCTGGTCGGGGGTTAAGGGAACGGTTTGGTAAGGGTCTTGCCCTTGTTCAGCGTTTAGAGGTCCTGCTTGGGACCTGGGTCAAATTTAGTAGGATCTCCTTCAATACCCATAGGTATTGGATGGCGGGGATCCAAACTCTTTGACCCCCTCATAAGTTAACTACTATTAATACTATAACCCGGCTATTTCGGACTGTATCCCTGCTGACTCAGACTACTTAGCCGAGGGTAACGTCACCGCCGAAAGCGGGGCCTACCACAATTTGCATTAATAACTTAATTCATTATCTTCCAATAATCCGACCCTTTAGGATTGTATCCTTGCTGACTCAAACTACTGGGTTGAGGGTAACGTCGCCTTCAAAAGAGGGGCCTACTACAATAACTAAGATAATCTCTTAAACAAGTGCAAAAGTGCGAAAATAATCAAAGGTTATACTAACACACGTGTCGGATCCAAGTGATTCATCTTGTCTATCTGTTTTTATTTTATTTTATTTTTCAGCATTTAGTTAGTTTTTATTTTTCTTAGTTTAAAACATTTTTCTCACTTTTTGATTTGGTTAGACGTTGAGGATAAACCGGTATTAAAAGCTCTTGTGTCCTTGGACGACCTCGGTATCTTACCAACACTATACTACGTCCACGATGGGTGCACTTGCCCATATGTGTGTTTAGTGTTAGTAAATATCGTGTTTTATAAATTTAAAACTTGGTTAAAAGTGTAAAAAGGGGCTTAAATATATATCTAAATTATATCCACACCGACACACATCACATACCATGAGCAATTTTCTACGTAACTAGCAAGTAGGCAATATTAACATAAACCATATCACCTATAGTGTTGAGTCTCGCACGTGGAGCGAAGCGTCGTTATGGATCGTTGAGCACTGTACAGGTTATAGTCTGGTTTTGTCAAAAGCTTTTCCCCTTTTTAAAACCAAGTTCACTATAACCAATGGCTCTAATGTCATACCCCCAAAACCCATACGCGGAGTATCACCGCTTGGAGGCGTGACTGACCAGGATCAAACCACCAATCATATTGAACATTATAAGTAATAAGTGAAATTCAACCCATCAATATAAAAGGTGTTCAAAACCAAAACATAGTTAGGTGTTTAGCGGAAGCATAATGTGTAAAACCAAAACATAAGTTTAAACGTTTCAAAAATGTTTAGCATGGCACACAGCTGTCCATGTCCCACAACGACTCTTCTCCACTCCCATGCAATCTCTATAGATACCTAATGACCTGCAAGGCATGCAACAGAGAGTCAACAACAAAGTTGAGTAAGTTCACAGTTGAGTGTTCAGATATTGAGTTCGTTTCAGAAATTGTAAGTTTGTTTCATAACCATACTGTGTATTACTAGGCCGGTTGTGTGTTCTGTTAGTGGGGGCTTCCCATGTTGAATGCTACTAGACTATTCGTATCTATAGGTGTCCTTTCCAATCCGAGGACAATGGTAAGTATGAGTTTACCTAGGTTTTACGTAAGTGCCCTTCCCAATCCGAGGACAATAGTACGTAGCGAGTACGTAGGTTTAGCGACGGTGTCCCTCCTAATCCAAGGACAATAGTACGTAGGTTTTACGTAGGTTCTAACCTTGATGTCCTTCCCAAACCGAGGACGATAGTACGTAGGTTTTACGTAGGTTCTAACACTGATGTCCTTCCCAAACCGAGGACGATAGTACGAAGGTTTTATGTAGGTTTTAGCACTGGCGTCCTTCCCAATCCGAGGACAGTGTTAAGTAGTCTAGTAGTGATGAACGTACGGGTAGACATACAATCCCATTCCCAGCCCAACGGGAATCCTATGCCTTGGTAATAGTGTGAACTCACCTTGGTTTGCTCGGCAGATGCACGAAAAGGTTACTTGAGCTTTATGTGGTCAACCACGTCCTAAGATGGTTACAAGTCAGGTCTAGGTTTTAAGTAGTGCACATATGTTTTACACATAACCTAACAGGTTACAACACGAAATGATCATGGCAAACACGTATTGTCACGCTAACAGTCCTAACATGACATTTTCATACTTGTGCGACCCGAAAGATAAGCCCAATGAACAGGCGGCCCAACCTATTATGCGATCAGCATAACTTGTGTGATCCACAATGGGTTGTGCGATTCAATCATACCCGGCCCAAATAACGTCTTGTACGACTGGTATTGATGTGTGTAAAATGCAACATATAAAACACATCAATTAAGGCATAAAACTAACCCTTTTTAAGTACTAATGTTGGAAAAAGAGTGTTTTTGTCTTCCTTTTGTATTTTCAGGATGAAATGAGCTCAAAATCACAAAAGAAGCAAAAAGACCACTAATTCTACCATAAATACAAGAAAAGGAACAAAAGTAGACTGCCCGGACCCTCAACGGCACCTCCCAAAGCAAAAAGAAAGAAACAGAGTCTGAACACGCCCCGTGTCCAGCGAACACGGGGGCGTGCCCAGGAAGCAGCAGAAAAGACAAACCAGTAGAAGCTTACATTGCCCACCACGGGGCCGTGTCCAGCGAGCACGGGGGCGTGGTGAAAGTACAGCAGGCGCATTAATTGTAATTCGCAATTACAATTAATGAGGAGAGAGAGTGTCAGGCGGGCACGGGGCCGTGTCCAGCGGACACGGGGCCGTGTCCAGCGGACACGGGGCCGTGTCCAGCCTTCTGTTCAGCCTATAAATAGAGGAGCTTGGCTTCATTCTCTCTCATCCCTTGGCACACCACCTCTCTCACACCTCATCCACCACCCACCACCACCATAACACCATCATCCACCACCATCATCCATTGTCCATCGTAGAGTGTGTGAGTCGTCTCGGGATCCAAGATTGATCGTAAGAGTTCTTGACAATCAAGGCCATGTTTGCCTAAGTCTCTTACATCACTTGGTGAAGACAAGTGTTTAGTATAATACTTTTTATTTTTAATCTTTTGCACTTTTTATTTGGTTTTGTATTAATGACTTTAATAACTAGTTACTTATGTTGAAGGTGATCTTTCCTTATCGTTTGTCCGTGGTGGCTTGGCATTATTTTACTGTCTATATAAAATAAAAGATTTTCACCATTCATATCTCCACGGTCTATATGGAGGTATGTTGGCTACCTGGTCGGGGGTTAAGGGAACGGTTTGGTAAGGGTCTTGCCCTTGTTCAGCGTTTAGAGGTCCTGCTTGGGACCTGGGTCAAATTTAGTAGGATCTCCTTCAATGCCCATAGGTATTGGATGGCGGGGATCCAAACTCTTTGACCCCCTCATAAGTTAACTACTATTAATACTATAACCCGGCTATTTAGGACTGTATCCCTGCTGACTCAGACTACTTAGCCGAGGGTAACGTCACCGCCAGAAGCGGGGCCTACCACAATTTGTATTAATAACTTAATTCATTATCTTTCAATAATCCGACCCTTTAGGATTGTATCCTTGCTGACTCAAACTACTGGGTTGAGGGTAACGTCGCCTTCAAAAGAGGGGCCTACTACAATAACTAAGATAATCTCTTAAACAAGTGCAAAAGTGCGAAAATAATCAAAGGTTATACTAATACACGTGTCGGATCCAAGTGATTCATCTTGTCTATCTGTTTTTATTTTATTTTTATTTTCAGCATTTAGTTAGTTTTTATTTTTTTTAGTTTAAAATATTTTTCTAACCTTTTGATTTGATTAGACGTTGAGGATAAACCGGTATTAAAAGCTCTTGTGTCCTTGGACGACCTCGGTATCTTACCAACACTATACTACGTCCACGATGGGTGCACTTGCCCATATGTGTGTTTAGTGTTAGTGAGTATCGTGTTTTATAAATTTAAAACTTGGCTAAAAGTGTAAAAAGGGCTTAAATATACATCTAAAATATACTACACTTCACGCACATCAAGTTTTTGGCGCCGTTGCCGGGGACACAAGGATTTTAAGAAAGTTAGGAATCAACGGCCTAATCATATTTTTATTTTTCTTTAATTTTTAGGATTTTTTTTCTTAGATTTTTAGCTTCTGCAGAGCTCAACACGGGGCCGTGCCTGCTGAACACGCCCCGTGCTCAATCATTGGAACTGGCAATCCTGTTTTAAGTCAGACAGTAGGCTGAACACGGGGCCGTGTCCACTCAACACGCCCCCGTGCCCAAGGTTCAGTTACTGAAAACAGAACCGTTAGATCCCAACGGTTAGTAATTTCTGACACAAACATGAGTGATAGTAATTCTTTTTACTTTCGGCACTCTTATGGTTTGTGGTGTCGAATATGTGGAGGCGAACATGAGGAATTAAAATGTTTTTTCCTCACTTATAGGCCCCACTATATAGACCCACCGATTCCTTGTAACCTTAAGAGAGGCGAAAGTAAAAATAAGCACTATTTCTCCCTCGAATGCGCCCAGCCAGATATTCTAGGAGAAATGCTCCTTGACGAGCTATTTCAACTAGAAGAACTACTTCTCAATTGGTCAAAAGAACTTAGGAAGGATTTTTTAGATCCATCTCAAGATGATGACCATGAGGAAATGTTGGAACCGCATTCCGACAACCTCGTTGCTCCCGAAAATACCTTCTTACCTAGAAAAGACGCGGACGATAGTCGTCCCTGTGTCGATTGTGCCGTGAAGGACTCCCCATCGACTTCGTTCGATGCATACATAGACCTGAGCGATTCGGCATACACCTTCTTTAACGAGAGCCCGGGAAAGGGTTGGACTTGTCCACCTAGAATGAAAAAATAGGAATTACCCTCACCGACAACCTCTTGCGTTCTCGCCTTAGTATAGGACAATTAAGGTATCTTAGGCACTATGGGGTTGTTCCAACAAGTCAAGAGCCACCCGATATAGATTAGCTCCTTAGTAAAGACAAAACTTCATAAGACAGCTTTCCGACACGGGGCCGTGCCCGGCCAACACGCCCCCGTGTCCATCAAAAGATTCCCCTCTGATCAGAACGTCAGAATACGGACAAACTGTGTCAGAATTTCATCTGCACACGGGGCCGTGTCCAGCGGACACGGGGCCACGGGGCCGTGTCCAGCAGGCTGTCATTTTCTATAAATGCAGCCAAAAATCCTGCACATTTGGACCAACTTGGGGACAGAGATTTGAAGGAATCTTCTCTCAAACAATCCTAGGTAAGTCTAAAAGAAGTTTCCAACAACCCATCTTGTCCTTTCCTCTTCTAGACATTTCCTTCTTCTTCATCTTTCTTCAAGAACTACCATGAAAAGTTTGAATTTTCAATCTTTGTGGTAGGGAACAATGAGTTTTGATCATAGAATCTTGGTAAAAACATGTTATGTAACACTGTTTAAAGTTATTTACTGTCAAAAGGCTTGCATAAACTCAGAAAATAACTTAAAAACCCAAGATTCCTTGCTCCAAAATTATGCAGAAAGATGAACACGGGGCCGTGCTCAATGAGCACGGGGCCGTGTCCAGAAACTGTTTTGTCATATAAACTGCTTTTGGTTTATTTTTCGTAGAATGGCGAGTGAAAACAGCGAAACATCATCCGTTCATTCCTCAAACAGCCGAAGGGGAAGGAGGCCTTCCGTTGAAGCTACACTTGTACACTACGTGATAGCGCTAAGGGAAGCTCTCGACGAAATGACGTCAGTGGAGGAGGTCCTTATTGACCGTATTAACGATCTTACAATGGGACTTGAAAGCAGCTTCCAAGAAATTAACCTTTTGCACCAAAGGTTAAACATTTTGGTAGCACCCCCTATGGAACCAGTCCTCCCACAACAAGACTGGAACTTAGCACTCGGTGTTAACAACCCTACCGGGTGGGGAGACTTTCCCGCGGAACCTCCTATGGAAAACCCACAAGAAGTTCCAGCGGAAGTTGAAACTCCTCAAACCAATGCAAGCGAACCCTCTTTTCTCCTTCCAAGGGAGGTAGAGGAGTGGCTTGCCGACATATGAGGAGAGCCGCACTCGAAAGGAGGAATTCTACAAAGCCTTATCTAACCAAGACTAGTATCTTCTTGGAAATTTTGCTAAATTAAAATAAAACGTAGGGCTAGAACTCCATAAGTTTAATATCTATATAACTTTTATCTTTATGTAATGTCTCTCTATGATTTGCAATGTTATGATGGTTTTTATGATTGATGGTTGTTTTGAGAATAAAACACACTCATGGTGGTAATGGATGAAAAAGGGAACGAGAAAAAATGGAACCATGCACGAAGAACAGAGCAACCCGACAAAAATCTCCATCACAGAAGGCTCAACACGGGCCGTGCCCAACCAACACGGCCCCGTGCTGAGCCCCTGCAGAAAAATCACCCAGTTCAGGTAACTGGACACGGGCCGTGTTCAGCGGACACGCCCCCGTGTCCAGGCTTCTGTTTCAATTCTATAATTTTTGTTACTGGCACTTGACCACGGGGCCGTGCCCGGTGAACACGGGGCCGTGTCCAGGATGCCAGTAACAAAAATCTTTGCTTTTTAACACACTTTTATACATTCTAATCAACCAAAAACTTTATTTTTGGACACATTGAGGACAATGTGTAACTTAAGCGTGGGGGGGATGCTAAAACCTTGAAATTTTGCAAAATCCTAAACACAAGCCTTACACAAAACTCTATTGGAACCGCTAAACACCCCAAATTTTTTTCAAAAACTTTTTCAATTTTTTTATTTACTTGTCTTAGTTTAAGTCGGGAATAACAAGTTCTAAAAAGGTTATATTTTTACAAGTTTACAACCGATAGCGTCGTGATAAAAAAAGGAACCAACATAAGAAAATTATGAAACGGCATAACAAGTCTAGTTTAAAATTCGATTATATATGCTTGGTCACATTAAAAACCCATTCCCATAAAAGTGAGTTTTGAGCCTTTATTGAGCATAAAAATACACATATTTAGATTAAATGCTCATTTTTCGTTTCTTGTGTGAATAGCCGCTCGGTCCTTACAAATCTAGAACTTGCCACGACGATACATTCCCGGTCCTTACCAACTTAAACCCAAGTAAGTAAATGATGGAGGCATTAGGACTAACCATTTTTCTTTCAAAACCATTATTTTTCATTTTTTTTACCTACCCAAAATCCCCCTAGAAAACCCTTTTGAGCCTAAACCTTTCATTTCATTACCCCAAAACCCTTTTTACCCACCAAAAACCTTTTTATTTATTTATTTTTTTAGTAACAAGTTCGCTTTTTCGTAAACTCACCTTTTTATGTGACGAAAAAAAAAAATATGATGATGAAGTCAAAAACAAACAAAAGCTATAAAAAGCTTGTTTGAGAAATACTTCAAAAATAATAGGTCACTAAAAACAAGGTATTTTACGAAAACCGACACTTGCTATGATTTTCGCCCTTTTTACTAACCACTAACCAACCACCCACCTTTAAACCCAAGCCTTCACCCAAAAAGTCCTCTTGATATTTACAAAGGTAAAAAGTTAAAAAGGAGGAGGATTGATTGTTTGGCAAGCCTATGGAAAGACGTAAGTTCCGTGCCGCTCTCGAGTGATTCACTAAAATATACACCTTCGGCCGAGTGTTGAGTGATCTCCCGTGAGGTATGTGAACTTGTACATAAATGAAATTTTAATAAGGCATGCTATGCCCAATAAGTAATTTATCTTATGGAAAGTTCAAAATAAATCATAACGAATAGGATTGTAAATAAATAAAAATAAAGCCTATAAAAACCTTGGATTCCCGACACTCTAGGACAAGCTAAAAAACTTCTCTTCTACCTATTCCATTTGGGAGTGTAAGCCACATATAAAGAGTTTTGCTTGAGGACAAGCAAAAGTTCAAGTGTGGGGGTATTTGATGTGTGTAAAATGCAACATATAAAACACATCAATTAAGGCATAAAACTAACCCTTTTTAAGTACTAATGTTGGAAAAAGAGTGTTTTTGTCTTCCTTTTGTATTTTCAGGATGAAATGAGCTCAAAATCACAAAAGAAGCAAAAAGACCACTAATTCTACCATAAATACAAGAAAAGGAACAAAAGTAGACTGCCCGGACCCTCAACGGCACCTCCCAAAGCAAAAAGAAAGAAACAGAGTCTGAACACGCCCCGTGTCCAGCGAACACGGGGGCGTGCCCAGGAAGCAGCAGAAAAGACAAACCAGTAGAAGCTTCCATTGCCCACCACGGGGCCGTGTCCAGCGAGCACGGGGGCGTGGTGAAAGTACAGCAGGCGCATTAATTGTAATTCGCAATTACAATTAATGAGGAGAGAGAGTGTCAGGCGGGCACGGGGCCGTGTCTAGCGGACACGGGGCCGTGTCCAGCCTTCTGTTCAGCCTATAAATAGAGGAGCTTGGCTTCATTCTCTCTCATCCCTTGGCACACCACCTCTCTCACACCTCATCCACCACCCACCACCACCATAACACCATCATCCACCACCATCATCCATTGTCCATCGTAGAGTGTGTGAGTCGTCTCGGGATCCAAGATTGATCGTAAGAGTTCTTGACAATCAAGGCCATGTTTGCCTAAGTCTCTTACATCACTTGGTGAAGACAAGTGTTTAGTATAATACTTTTTATTTTTAATCTTTTGCACTTTTTATTTGGTTTTGTATTAATGACTTTAATAACTAGTTACCTATGTTGAAGGTGATCTTTCCTTATCGTTTGTCCGTGGTGTCTTGGCATTATTTTACTGTCTATATAAAATAAAAGATTTTCACCATTCATATCTCCACGGTCTATATGGAGGTATGTTGGCTACCTGGTCGGGGGTTAAGGGAACGGTTTGGTAAGGGTCTTGCCCTTGTTCAGCGTTTAGAGGTCCTGCTTGGGACCTGGGTCAAATTTAGTAGGATCTCCTTCAATGCCCATAGGTATTGGATGGCGGGGATCCAAACTCTTTGACCCCCTCATAAGTTAACTACTATTAATACTATAACCCGGCTATTTAGGACTGTATCCCTGCTGACTCAGAGTACTTAGCCGAGGGTAACGTCACCGCCAGAAGCGGGGCCTACCACAATTTGTATTAATAACTTAATTCATTATCTTTCAATAATCCGACCCTTTAGGATTGTATCCTTGCTGACTCAAACTACTGGGTTGAGGGTAACGTCGCCTTCAAAAGAGGGGCCTACTACAATAACTAAGATAATCTCTTAAACAAGTGCAAAAGTGCGAAAATAATCAAAGGTTATACTAATACACGTGTCGGATCCAAGTGATTCATCTTGTCTATCTGTTTTTATTTTATTTTTATTTTCAGCATTTAGTTAGTTTTTATTTTTTTTAGTTTAAAATATTTTTCTAACCTTTTGATTTGATTAGACGTTGAGGATAAACCGGTATTAAAAGCTCTTGTGTCCTTGGACGACCTCGGTATCTTACCAACACTATACTACGTCCACGATGGGTGCACTTGCCCATATGTGTGTTTAGTGTTAGTGAGTATCGTGTTTTATAAATTTAAAACTTGGCTAAAAGTGTAAAAAGGGCTTAAATATACATCTAAAATATACTACACTTCACGCACATCAGGTATGAAACTTGTGCGATTGGGATTGGGCTTTGAGGCCCAACAATGAAACGGTTTAAGTAGTTGTGTGTGGCCCAAGCCTTGTGCGATTGGCACTGCCTTGTGCGATCCACAAGGTCTTGTGCGATCATACATAACATAGCTGTACTGTGCTTAATTGGTGGTACCAGATCTTGTGCGTCTGACACTTGTGCGATCAGTTGCCTTGTGCGATTGAGCTCTTGTGTGATTCAAGAGCTTGTGTGATTGCACTTGTGCCACTAGGGAACTTGTGTGATTGGTTTGAATTATCCCGAAATCATGGCAATCAGTTACATGGTTTCCATTTATGTAGTTATCAATCAACAACTAACAGTTTCTAAACCAAACAATAATCGATCAAAACAAACATATTCCAACCGATTTCTCATGAACCCTAATCATGAATAACGCATGAACAATAATCATAACACTTAAACATATTCACGTGATTCATGCTCTTGATTACCAGCATGCATATCAACCTAACAATTCTACATATCATCCGCATATGAACACATATCAGCCGATTAGCAAGCATTCGATTTTAGATCATTATCACACAATCCGATTCATATGAACATCCTCATTCATACAAACAATTCTAGCTATCACATAAATTCATGGCATCCATAGTATCATCTAACAAAACAATAACAGTGAACACTAACCGGTTAGAAAGTAGATCAAAGATTGATCCGAATAAGGAAAGATCTTCGAGAGATGGGGATGTGTGGTCGCCGGCTTCGAGAGGAGAGAAGGAGAGAGAGGAGAGAATTAGGTTTTGTGTGTGTATGTGTGTTTAGCAAATAATGAGGAGTATACCCCCTCCTCATGAGGTTATGCGCATCAAATGGAATGGGCCGAACCCAAACATGGATAGCCCTTTTGGGTTTCGAGTATACCAAGTGTAGGCCGAGAAGGGTGTGAAGCAAAAAGCCCAAAGGCTTGTGCGATCGGTTCGTTTTGTGCGATCCAATTACATACATACATGCACATAACATAACAACATAACATCTCATTAATCATCAAAGTTCACATAATCACATAGGGTTCACATACGTTACATTAAACATAAAGATGGGTTCGAAATACAAGTTGTCACATCTGATACCAATCTGTCACACCCCCAAAATCTGCCATGCGGAGTATCACCACTTGGAGGCGTGACATGACTAGGATCGAGCCACCAATCATATTAAACAACGTAATTAAGTAAATAAAACCAACCACAATACAATTGGTGGCCAAAAGAAAGTAACCAACTTTAAGTTAACAGCGGAAGCATAAAACGTAAAACCAAAACATAAGTTCAATAAGTTCATAAAGTTCAAATGTTAAGCATGGAACATAACAATCCATATCCCACAACGACCTCTTCCTCGTGCAAGCTCCATAAGCATCTAACGACCTGTAAGGCATGTAACAACGAGTCAACAACAATGTTGAGTGAGTTCACGGTTGGTTGTTAAGTTTTAAGTTGTTTTCGAAAACATGGTTTGTCTTTTGCTGGCTTACTTGCCGTGGGGGTTACCCCATAGTTGAAAATATGATTAACCAGTTCCTTCTTCATTACCCAAACCATATCCATAATCAGTGGGGGCTTCCCCATGTGAACCACTAGACCGTTACCATATCGACTACTAACGAAAGTAAGTTGTGCCCTACGTCAATGTCTATCATCATTGACAGTTTGCCATAGTCCATTAGTACACGCCCGTCTGACTGGCACGATGTGAGGTTTGTTAAACCTAATAGCGCTATTAACTAATGACCCGCTCGCCATTGGCCTCGGCAATTAAGTCGATATAAAATGAGGGACTTAGTGATAGAGTTTTGTCTAGTAAGTTTTAAGGTTGTTGTCCTACCCAAGGAGGACGAACGTACGTATTCTACCCAAGGAGAATACGCAGGATTAATATTGGCATCCTACCCATGGAGGATGGCGGTACATATCCTACCCAAGGAGGATATGTAGGTTCTGTTTTAATTCTTTAACCCAATCCCAACCACCGGGAATCCCATGCCTTAGAAAGTGTCTGAACTCACCTTGGTTTGCTCGGTCAGATTAGTTACTCAAAAAAATCAGGAAATCAAGCACGTCCTAATAAGGTACAGATAATAATCAGTTTCTCGTGCATGCATAACATGCATTCTACGTACGGTTTATCTACTCATTACTTCTATCACGTACCACACAATTCAAATGTCAAGTTATATTATTTTACCCCCAAATAATATATAACTATCTCACAAAATAATCAAGCATCCACACAAGTGTTCTAATATAAAATATATATTCTAAATATATATTTATCCATTTTACTTGTAAAAGTCAACCTCCGATACTTTGTATTTTGTAACAAAACTCATGGCGAAGTTTATTTTGAAAAACAAAGTTAAAACATATTTGTGAACACTTGTTAGAAAAATAGTTTCTAAGTGTTGGGATTTTTAGAAAATTTCGCCAGAGTTTCCTTTGTAAATGGAGGTGTCCATGCTTATTAGCATATCATTTTCTTTTCAGAAATCAATCAATCAATCAATCAACAAGTTACTAAACAACATTGCACTAGTCAAGTGCAAAAACAATGCACTTTCGATAACAACATGAACTTGGTTTTTCATAAAAACGCGTAGTAGGTTTAGTTACCCTCCAAAGTGTGTCTACTTTATTTAAAATCTCATTCTCGGGATTTTTAGATGTTCACAACTTGTGGATATATTTTACAAAAATATTTATTTTCAACATTTTCATGTGTCACTAGTATCCAAATACTTACTTTATTTCCAAAACAGTGTAATGATCTTTCGAAAACCGTCTTTTAACTTGGTTTATTTAGGAAATTCATTCACAAGTTTTAGATCTACAAGATTACTAGATCACTTTGTTTGTTATTTTACAAGAAATCATTTTGTCACCAAGTTTATGTTGGAACATGGAGGTGATTCTTTTATGTAGAGCTCTAATCACCTCTGAACTTGTTAACTTAAGTTTTTTATTCTTACTTTAATAAGTTCAACCATGATGTTTAACATTATATTACTAGTAATCATCAAGTAAACAACAACAACATCAAAACAACTTTATTTCATCAAGATTTCATCTAATTTTATCATCATGTTAGCTTTATGTTCAAGACTTATGTTTATGATCTTTTAGTGTTCTTGAGATTTCATCATAATATAACTATTAACCACCATAAACATGAAGTAAATGAGAGTTAACAATAGGCTTACAACTAGCTTAAGGCTAGGAAAGAAACACTAGAGAAAATGAGTGGATAAAGGCACACGAGAGAGGTCCTTGATGATCCGTGAACACCAAGCTTCGTTAATCACCTTGTATCACCTTGTAGTGCACTTGGAACACTTGAATGGAAATCGAAAATGGGTGGTGTGTGGGGGAGAGGTCACGGCCGAGAGGTGTAGGGGAGGAGGAAGAGTGAAGTTGTTGTGGTGAATGATGAAGATGAAATCCTCTAAGTCTTCATATAAACTCAAGTTAATACATTATCCATTGGTTAACATGTTGGGATAGTACATAACAAAATCATACTAATTCCAATGCAAGATTTGGAGGATTTGAAGAAGATTATGCAAAATCATAGGTGGGGTCCCTTGGGGCCGGTTCTAACAGGGGGGGGGGTTAAGTGAAAATTATTTGGTAAGTAGGTGATTAGTGGAAGGTTAAAGTGGTAAGTTTAGTGTGTTACATGTTTCATGTAGTGTGTTATAGTGCTCGGGGACCATAACTAGATAAAACAATGTTTCTTGCAATATTTTAGTGTTCCGGGTAATGTCCGATTGTTCGGTTGGATACTGTTCCGTTAAAGTGCTAAGTTTTTCCATATAGTGTCCTATATATATCCTTTTGTAATACTTTTAAACTCCCAACAGTTAGGAAAGCATGCAAGACCATTTAGTCAATTTTCTGCACAAAACTAGTATGTTAAAAAGCACATGTAAGTATGACACAATAAATTAGAAAGCAGTTAAATAATTCAGCACAGTCATTAAGCACTTTAATTATCATTAATAAATCGTACGGATACATGAAATTTTGAGTGTTGTCACATTCTCCCCTTGTTAAGAGAATTTCGTCCCGAAATTTAGCACGTGATTACTGAGGAAGCTAGTTAAGTTGCGTGGTTTCCTGGTTTTCCTGGGGTGTCATATCATCCCCCCATTGGTTTGGAATTACGTCCCGAAATTCTTCCGTAGCTTCAGCCTCAGTTGTTTTATATAATTCTACAATTTGTTTTACATGTAAATCTTTACTTTTATAAAGTTAGAGTTTAAAAAGAAATTACATTTCAGGCCCTGTACTTGTGAAATTTCAAAAAAAAAAAAAAAACTTTATCAAACGGTTGTTTCTAACCCAGTTAGGCATTTGGATGAAAATGGCAAAAAGTTACAAACATGGGGGTCTATTTGGTACAAAAAAATCATTTTGCACGAAAATGGCAAACATGCCCAAAACCTCAGGGATGATTTTGACAATTAACTTATCTTATATTTTTAATATAACTTCTAATTATTTTAATAACCTTAATCATAATACCCTTATACTTTAAATAACTTGCGTTCCTTAACCAATCTTTTTTTTGTTTCTCTTTCGATTGTTCTAACAAGTGTCATCATCATATATATTTATAATATACCTTCTAATTATTTTATATAACGATAATCACACCCTTCTACTTTAAGTTTAAATAACATGCGTTTGTTGCCTATATCGGTTGTGAGTACCGTACTGGTAACGAAATGAATCAGACCGATACCAACCAAACAACATCGATACCGGTTCGATATACTTTTTTATTGTTTTCGATTAATATCATTTTTATTTTTGTTGATCAATTGTTTTTTTTTTGTCTCTTTTGGCTGTTATAGCTAGTACCAATACCGAAATAGACTGAATCAATACCAATAAAAATTGTTAAAAGTGGTGCCCGGCCTGCCGTGAAGTGGGGGTGTTACCCACTAGTTATTATTATTATTATGAATGTGTGTATATATATGATAAAATGTTTAAATATAAAAGGTTATTAACGCAAATTGTAAAAAAAAATTAATAAGTTGCGTAATTTTTAATTCCTTCATGCATAAATTTCAACTGTTATCTCCTTTGCGAGTGAGTGATTTTTTTTTTTTTTGCATAATTTTGATGCGTATCCTTGATTGTATAATTTTCAATTATTATTTATTTCATGTGTAATTTTGAGTTCTTTTATACGTAAATACTTTTTATACATTCTACGTTAAGTGTGTAGTGTACATTAATTTACCAGTAGGGTTAGGATCGTGGGTTAGGATCGTGTGAGAAGCACTAGGCTAATTGAGAAACTTGAGAAGCATATATTTTCTCTACGCTTTTCGTAATATACACATATGTATAGTTTAAAAGTGATTATATACATATGTGTATAATTCAAGATTTGACAATATACATATATGTATATAGTGAATTTTAAACTATACATATGTGTATATTACGAAAAGCTTAGGGAAATGTGTGGTCCAGAATGTTTCTCAAGTTTTCTCAAATAAGGTGAATTTCTCTTACGATCCCTACCCTTTACCTAAGTATTTTGTAGCATTAATTATATTTTCAACATTATTATTCTGTTTAGTATTAATTTTATATATTATTTAAACATTTAACTGCCCTTATATTTGTTTAATGACAGTAAATTTTAAACATTTATTCCTAACTAAATATTATCAAACTTTTATAATGGTTAAGTTTCCACACAGTTTTATTTCTTATCTTCTTTTACTTATCTATATAACTAGAATATAACCACGTGTATTACACGGCTTGAATAAATGTAATATTGTTTACCAAGTAATAAAATACTACATCTTTAAAAAACTTCATTTATTATACAGGTTGAACAAATGTAATTTATATACCAAATAATAAAAAAACTACACCTTTAAAAATATGTGTATTACACGGTTCGAATAAATGTAATTTTCTATACTAAATAATAAAAAAATATATCCTTAAAAAACATGTGTATTGTACGAATTGGATAAATCTAATTTTATATATCAAATAATAAAAAAGTTATATATTAAAAAACCTCATGTATTACACGGGTCGAGTAAATGTAATTTTTATAGTGAAAATAAAAATATTTAATATATTAATACAAAGTTTGATTTTGGTGATAAAAAATTTGTTTTATTTAAAAATATTTTAAATATATAGTTAAAATGAAATTAGATAACTAAGTTTGAATTTGAAGTAAATAGATAAATATAAAAGTAATAATTAATTCAAATAAATAATATTATAAATGAGAAGTATGTTAAACTAAATAATAATTATCTATAAGATATTAAACTAAATAATATTTAGTAGAAGAGCTATCTATAATTAATTAGAAGAGATTAAACTAAAATAATAATTATCTATAAAACATGGCTTAATATGATGACAAGTGTCCTTCAAATGGTTTCTTTTATTATATAGTACAAGTAGTAAGACCCGTGTGCAAACACGGGTGGTTTTTAGAAAATCATGCATAACACATTTTAATAGAAAGTAAAGATGGGTATATAGATATTGTACCAAAACGTGTTATCTATTATAGATAATAAACAACTATAAACATAGATCATCGGTTAATATATCAGTTACATACGACTATATCCATTCTCGTTTCCAGAAAACGGAGTTCTCACCTATTGACAATGTAAACTGCTTATAGACATAAGTATATATAAAAGATGTCTAACAAACTTAATAGAATTTGAATACAACTTAAGTTTCTGTTGGATCGTCGTTGACCCTGAATGAGTCGATCAGAAGAGTCGTTTATCTAATTCAAAGGCATAATCGATGAATCAGACGCTCAAACTAAATATAATGCTTCTTATATTGATTCTTGACAATGTTTACAACCTGGAAGCAATTAGGCAACACTTCGTTACAAAATCAGATCCATTTCCAAATGAACTAACCTGTGCACTATTTATAGTGATTGTGGTTCGCTTATGTGACCATGTCATATGAGCGGACCTGTATGATGAGTGTGGTTCGCTTATATGGACAATGTCCATATAAGCGGACCTCCTTGTTTAACCATCACTTTTCAGTTCTCGAACCTCGTGCACAAGATATTCTAACCTATCCTATTCTATTACATGATACAAGACGAAGTCAATAGACGTAGTGCACTAACAGACTCCCCCTCGGATATTGACGAAGTCTTCAGTGACCATTCTCTGTTATGCCACCTCTTCAGTCTTGATCATCTTGCCATCTTGTTCAGATTGTAACAATGTAAGTATCCTTCAATCTTTCTCTTTGATCATCTTCTCTCTTTGACTTTTTCACCAAGATCTCATCATTAGCTCTATCATCAACTTTTCCTTTGTCAGCTGGCTCCCCCTCTCGTCAAGCTTCCGTGCTTTTAGGGATCGACACCTAGCTTTCCGGCTACATGCTCATCCTCACTTTTAGCTTGTCTTCAGACTCCCCCTTAGACTCTGCTTTTGGGATCGAAGCCTGGATCTTTCCTGCAATCACTCATACACTTAATAAGTAACATCATTTTAAAATCATCAATCAAATCCTCTAATCTACTCCCCCTATCAACCAACTCAACAGATATGGCAGCATTAAAGAATCCAACTCCCTCACAGTTTATCTTCCAAGTTCAAGTCAATGACCTTGGAGATATCACAAACTGTTTTTGAACTTTTTATAGAAATTTCAAGTTTCAAATTAATGAACTTGTTTTATTTTCAGAAACACACTCAGCTTACTTAGATTTTGAAACTCAGCAACTCAGACATCGGTTGTCGAAAATAAAGCAGAAATCAAAATCTTTTTGTATTTTCTGAAAATATAAAGCAGTAAAGAAATATATACAAACATATTTACAGACAATATTTTTGTTTGAGTATGCGACAGAGGATCGTATCAGTTTTTGACAAGTTACAAGTACCATTGAGCTTAGTTACACGTTAAGGATTAAACAATTCACTTAGATTGTCGATATACTGATCCACTCAAATTTTCATACAAATTTCAACTAATTCAGGATACGATTTAGGTGTTTTAAGAATTTAAACTCATTCATGTGTCCCACCTATTGAATATACTCCCGTATCCAGAATCCCAGATATTCAGTCTTACAGGTGAGTATACCACAGATGATATCTGTAAGGGGTTAGATGCGAAACCGTGAGAGCTCAGGTCAGAACTTCCGTTCAGCAGAGAGATGACGGCTCGACTTTTGGTGTGTCCCCTTTAGAGGATCTTTTAATTACAACAGCAGCGACTATCAGTTTTATTGTTTCATCAGCTTGCTGAGGGCGATGCTATATTTCAAGCATTTGCAGAAAGTATTATTCGGGGACTAGGTCAGTACTTCCATACAACAGAAGTCACGGAATAATACCCCATATATCACTGAGTATAAAGACCTAGTATCTCAGAATATGGGACCTTTCAAACGAGATTTCAGGGGTTACATATATTCAAGTAGTGTTCCCCACAAAATAAGCAAGTGTTTGAATTTAGGTTTATATCCCGAAAAAGTTTACTAAGTGTATAAAAATCTATCGACATATCATCAGTGAGACTGTTTAACGCTATTTAATCATTACATTTCTTTAGCATACTAAACTATCTACTGATGTACTATCATTTCCTCTTTTTTACGCAACAACTCAAATTTTTGAATTTTATCATGTTTTTGGCTTTTTCAAATTTTCTAATGTTTTTGTATTTTCTAACAATTTTTCTCCCCCTAAAATGCAAAATCATTAAAAGAAATTTGACAAACCGATACTGATAGCTTTGTCTCGCCATCCATTTTCTGCTTAAAGTGCTCTGATTTGCAGAAAATCTACTATCAATTACCCCCATCATTTACAACCCATTGATTTTGACAGTTAGAAAACCGTTTTTCAGCCTGTGACAGTAATCATGCTTGTTCAGCCGTGAGGGTTTCGGCGTAGTCCATCAACACACCCCCTTACAACAAACTATTTCCCCATTATGATTTCAAAACACTTAAGTTTGTTTTAATTAAAATGATTTTTCTGGAAAAATAGTTTGCTTTCCAACCATTTAAAGGTTAGGGTTTACATCATCATCTTGTAATTTTAACAATATAAGATCAATTTTCACAAACACTTGTAGAAAATCAAGTACAAATTAATGTCCTTGATTACCCACTAGTAGATCGAAATATCACAGTTACCATCCTGTGAATTTCTCAAGAAAAATGCCGATACCTGCTTCTCGCTTACCAACCTGGAAGCTCCGGCAAGTCAGAATTTTAACCAACCAATTTTGACACCCAAGCCTGACCAGTCTTAGGCGTATTTTGAGCTTTTCTCTTTTCTTCATAAAATTCTGTTACTCCTTTTTCCTTACTATCAGCCATCTTACTAAAAATATGTTTAACATTACTATTAAACATTTTTCCAGTATCAACACCTTTTGATTTTTGGTTCGCGGCTTGTAATGGTGGGAAATCCTTATCATTCATTAAAGGAATTGTTTCTTCCTTTTTTACCTCAAGTTGTGGCTCTTCTGATTTTGTGGAATCAGATTCATTGCCTGAGTGTGGCTTGTCTGATTTTGATCTGTCAGATTCATCGCCGACACTTTTCTTTTTCTCCTTTTTCTCTTTTGTCCTCAAATTTGTATCTGATGAAACCGTCTTGCTTGACTGTGCAATCGAGGAAGTCGATTCATCAGAACTCTTATTCTTACCAACCGAAGAACCCGAGGACAAAATCTTCTCCAGATACTCTCTGGCCTTCTTCATCTTCTTTTGCAGTCTGTCTTTTTGCCGCTGAGAAAGTTTTACTTTTGCTTCCTGAACTTTAGGTTCTTGAACCTTCTGTTCTTTGGGCTTGACATTGACTAATTTCTTCACCATTTTCTGAGATTCAACCCTCGATCTTCTCATTGAACTCCTTGGGCAATCTCTGGCAATATGTCCTCTGATATGGCATTCATAACACCTTCTCGATTCAAACCTCCAATTCTGGCAGTTAACAGCGATGTGTCCTTGATAACCACAGTTGTAACACACCCTGTTATCATACCATGTACCACCTTCACCCCAAACGCTCAGATCATAGCATTGTCTGGCTTTGTGGTAGTCATCACTCCTCCGAAAAATTGGATTTGGCTTTGAAGCACTGTGGTCAAACCTGCACCACTTATACCAACACTTTGTGAGTTTTCATTTTTAAATTTTTGTGTTTTTTCATAACGATTGGATGACTTATCTGATGAGCTTTTATTTTCATTTTTAGACTTTTTCAAATTTTTATCTTTTTGTTTCTGTTCTGCAGTCTTCTTAACAGGTTTTTGCTTCGAGCATTCACCTACTTCAGTAGATTGCAAAACAGTCTTTTGAAATTTTTCTTGTAAATCTAAAAATATTTTTCTTTTCTTCTCTTTTTCATCATCAGATATTTCATCACAATCTTCAATTTTGACTTTGTCAAAATTTGTGACCTTGTCACTTATTGGAACAGAATTGTTTGGTTTTGGACATGAAAACTTCAAACTATCCGATGAAGTCACAAAACCTTTCAATTTCTTTTCAAGTTCCTCAATCTTGTTTCTTGAATTTTCAGCTTCGTTTTCAAGCCGAGATATTCTTTCAAGATGTGACTTGATTAATTTTTCATTTTCAATTTTAACATTTTCAAAAACACACTTCTCATTTTCCAAAACTCTTATTCGATCTTGAAATTCTGTTTCTTTTTCTTTTAAAAATTTATTTTCTAATTTGATCCAAGAAACCTTTTCATTTTCACTTTTAACTTTTTCTTTCAAAATTTTGTTTTCTGATGATAAACTGTTCAAATCATTTAACAGTTTATCATTTTCAGATTTTAGCTTTTCACAACTCAAGCGTGACTCCAGAATCTGTTAATTATCGGCCTTTTTGCTATCATTATCACACTCTTCATCAGATGAGCATGACTGATCAAAAACTGGAGCTCTTTCTGAAATATCTTCTGAAACTTCTTCATCTTTTTCAGATTTAACTTCCAAACTCTTTTCAGTTTTATCTGCATCAGCTTTAACCTTTCCTAAGGCTTCCTTTTTCAAATCTTCAACCATCTTTTTCAACCTTTCATCTGTTCTCTTCTTGAATTCTACCACCTTCGGTAGACTTGCTAAACAAACTTCTCTTATCTTTTTCTCTAAATCCGGCAAATACTCTTTATCTGATAACCTTCGTGTTTTGAAAGTTCCCTCACTTGGAAACAAATTGGTTACAGCATCAAAATCCACTTTTGACGGATCAACTACTGGATATCCTAGTGGATCCATATAACACTCCAACTCTTCATTCCATCTATTGGCTCTTTGTGCTTCTTGAAATGGTTCATTCAACTTTCTAATTTCCCATCTTGCACTATCTCTTCGCCACCAGGCATCATGATCATCATTAGCCATGTCTAGAAATTCTGGAAATACTTGGGAGAAATCAGATTGCACTAATGAGCGAAACCCAGACAAATAAGCGGACCACTTTGACCAAATGAGCGAACCAAACAGTTTGACAAATGAGCGGACCAAACCAGTTGACCGAATAAGCGAACTTGATTTGACAGAATAAGCGGATCTCTTGTTGACAAATGAGCGGACCAGATTATGTCTATTCGAGCGAACCTAGTAAGTGACTGTTCGAGCGAACCTACAGTCTGTTCGAGCGGATCTACAAGTTCGAATAAGCGGACCTAAGATGTTCTTTTGAGCGAATCTCAAATTGTCTGGATGAGCGGAACTACACAGTTCAAATAAGCGAAACTAGGCAATTTCGAGCGGATCTCATGAGCGAACCTTTGAATTTCAAGCGGATCTAGGTATTTTCAAGCGAACCTCACGAGCGAACCTAACTGATGTCCGAACGGGCGAACCTACAATCGAAGAGTATTTCGTGCATTTTGTCCATTTTTAGTTCGAATTTTAGTCTGAAAGTTTCAAGGGTTTGTTATTATCCACTAATACACATTCTGTGAAAAATTTGTCCAATTTTAACCATGGAAACTTGTCCAAATCGAAAAAGAAGGTGTAGAAGACAGAAAACGGATCCAATTTGAGCTGAACTCTTCCTCCTGAGCTCTGATACCACTTGTTGGATCGTCGTTGACCCTGAATGAGTCGATCAGAAGAGTCGTTTATCTAATTCAAAGGCGGAATCGATGAATCAGACGCTCAAACTAAATATAATGCTTCTTATATTGATTCTTGACAATGTTTACAACCTGGAAGCAATTTGGCAGCACTTCGTTACAAAATCAGATCCGTTACCAAATGAACTAACCTGTGCACTATTTATAGTGATTGTGGTTCGCTTATGTGACCATGTCATATGAGCGGACCTGTATGATGAGTGTGGTTCGCTTATATGGACAATGTCCATATAAGCGGACCTCCTTGTTTAACCATCACTTTTCAGTTCTCGAACCTCGTGCACAAGATATTCTAACCTATCCTATTCTATTACATGATACAAGACGAAGTCAATAGACGTAGTGCACTAACAGTTTCAACAAACATTAACTACGAACACACGACCACCTGCCTCAACAACTTTCACCGAAGCTCAATCAAGGTTGATCAGGCCTTTGACTTCTAGCAGTTCCTTGACTTCAACATATGATAGGTCTTCAACAGACTTTACACTTCAGCAGATCTTTGTGTATAACAGTCTTTATAGATCAGCAGACTTTAGAAATCAACAGATCTTTGTGTATAACAGTCTTTAAAGATCAGCAAACTCTGGTGAGACTATCCGCTGATGATGCTCAACCACTGATGAGGCTGAGCAGTACTTTCCATTACGGTTGATCAGGCCTTTGACTTCAGCAGATGATTGGTCTTCAACAGTCTTTACATCCAACAGAATTTTGCATAACAGTCTTTATAAAACAATCAGACTTTAGAGATCATCACTTGTTGAGTGCCACTGCCATTGGAGGGAAATAATGTTGAGACGCTGTTATTGGGGATCATCTGTGTTATGATTTGAGTTTACTTGATTGCGTTGTTTTATAAGAAGTGTAACATGAAGAAGATAAATAAATGATCAAATGCAACAGAATAAAGTAAAACTTTGTAACATAATCAAGGAGAGAACAGTTTTCATCATACAAGCTTTTTAATCAAAATATTGAAATACAAGGAATCAGTGTTGTCACACCCCTAATTCCCACGTGTCACCGGTGGGCCCGGTGGGGGAGTATCGTGACGTAGTTGATATCATCATAGTCAAACCACACAAATTATAATGCACAGCGGAAGCATAAAGATAGATTTATTTCAACCAAACAAAGAGTAATATTCAAGTATCACAATGTAGCTGAAATAGATCCACAGGCGGATCAAAATAAAAAGGAGAAATTGTTCAACAGATAATGGTATCCAAGCTTGCGAGACTCTAACGATGCTAAGGAGTGGCCAACCTATTACGTGTAGAACCTGTACTTAATCTTTTTGGGGAAAATACGTCAGTTTACACTGGTAAATACAATTTAACTGACTCATTTTGAAAATATTTTAAAAATTGATTTGAATGCACATGGCACAAACTTTTTATAACTTGGGGATAATTAATCAAATCTAATCTTGTAAAAGAATTACATGTTCGTTATGCGTTCAGTCGCCCGGTTCGTGCCGGGTTTAAGGTTAATTGACACACCACATAGTATAAATCCGCGGCGGGAAGCCAACGGTTATACCTTAATAAATATGGACACATTGCCGGGTGTACGCCTACACCCGCGTGTCAAGGTCGTGGCCATTTCGTAAAATGATGCCAAGGATATCCGGGACATGGTCATTAAGCTCCCAAAGGCGTAAAACAAACAAAACCAGTTTTTAAACGGGTCATATTGATAATACCCAACTAGTAATGACTTAGGGTCAATTGCCCGACCAAGCGGTATTTTATATACCGTACCCCAAGCCCGTATAAGGGAAAATAAGTTAAAAGTATTAACCTGAGCAAGTATAAACCACAATAAGCAAATGAAAGTGTCTTTTACTGGGTCTCCTATTCTAGAACGAAGGTTTATAATAACCTATTAGAATCCTAACGAGTCTTTAATATAGCCTAAGCTTAGACCGGTTAGTTTCGAAGGATAAATACGGTTTAATCGCATGGAAGGCGAAAACCGGAAAGGAATGTGATTTAGACCCAACAAGTTTGGAGACTTGTATAATCTGGGTAAACTAAATACATTCTGGATTTTGAGACAAAGATGATACGGTTCGACCCGTTTTGGCTAATATGCGTAAACTAGTTACATAAGCCGATCCGAACGCGAAAGTGCGTAACGGGTAACCATATAAATCATATACAAGTTTTCCGAGATTATATGCACCAAATATGTTGTGATATTAGTAAGATATGTCCTATTATGCCCCAAATGATTTTAAACTCAAATTATGCCTCATAAGGGCATTTTGGTCATTTTAAAGGGTATAAAGGAGTTGAATTAGCCATCTGAGTTATATATCTGAATAAATCAGTAAATATACTTAGTTTATCATGTTATAACAGTATAGTATCAAATATATGTTAATTTTATTAACTATAGCCATCCTATGCACCGAAAGGGCATTTTGGTAAATTCACATAAGCCTAAAAGGTCAAAACTGGAAATCTGAGTTTCAAACTTTAGTTTACTATTATAATATAAAGTTTTACTAAGTATATCAGTAGGTACTAACTCATATATATATAAACTAGTTTTGACACATACTATGTCGTAAAAATGCCTAAAGAGGCGATTTGAAGCCATTTCCGGGTTTTCAAAGAAAAGCTGATATTTTTATAATTCCAAAAGGCTTAAAATAATATATTTATCATAATAAATCAGTAGAAAAAGGTTTGAGGTCAAAAGGATTTATAAAACTCATTTTATAGCCTAAAAGGGCATAACCAGCAATAACCGAATTAAGCTTAGAACTCTAAGTTATGCTCAGCCTAAAAATAAATAAAAATCTCTAAAAATCCCAAAATATTATTATACATCAGTGGGTATAAAACTTTGATATAAAATTTGGGTTTAGATAGGCTATATGCTAATTATGCTAATTAATTACTAAGAAAGCTTCTAATTACGCTAATGAGCATAACTCTTAATCTAGACCTCAAACTGATGTCAAACTTTAGATACAAGTTTATAATTCAGCAACTAAGATGTTTACCCTTTCATATTTTCAAAAATCACGTTTTATGGACATTTAAGCATAATGGTCAACATATGGGCATTTAACGGAAACATGTATGTGAATAAGATATCTAATGAACCAAGTTGTATATCACAGAGGGTTATACTAACATGTAAATAGGTTCAAAAGAAGCTCTAAGGCAATTCTAAACTTGACTAAAACGGGTCAGAACTGAAAGTCAAAGCGAAAGTCAAACTATGCGACTTTCGGTTCCAAACCGGGTCTAAACAGAAAATTATCGAGTTGAACATGTTGGGACATGTTCTTACATTAGTTACCAAGTTATATTAATGATCAAATAGGTTGCATGTATCCTACATTGCTAATTATGAGTTAATTTGGATTTAAGCATTCTGTTGACTTTTTAAAGTATACTTTGACTCGACAATTAACATGGTTAGAGTGGGAATCTGGAAATACCCTTTTAAGGGTTTGTTACCCACATAATTACCTACTTATAGGTATTTTTAATTCGATATTTGACTGAGTAATTATGGACCAATCTCGAAGTCAAACCTTAATTACGACAGTTTGACTTTTAGCTAATTAACTTAGCTAAAATGGATTAAGGATGATTAGGATCACTTATAATGGTCCTAAATAGGATTAGAGACTATGGGAATCTTGGTTGCTGTCCAGAGAAGCTCCAAGGTGCTTTGAACAAAAATGCAAGTGAGCAAGTCCAAATGATCACAACTCAAGTCCTTTTATAGTGAACCATATGGCTCAAGATCATGCCAAGTGACTCTACAAATGTTATGAGATGATCCCAGGTGCCCCTATGTGGCTAAATACTGACTAGCAAGTCCCTGGTTTCGAAAACCATCCATTTAAGTCGGTGTAACAGGCTGAACAGGCAGTTGTCCAAAACCTGCTACCAGCGACAGCCTTACGGACCGTAAGCCTAAGCTCTTACGGTCCGTATGCTCCTCTTGCGGACTGTATGCTGAAACAGTTACGGTCCATAACCGACCTTTGCTGAAATCGCCCAGGTATGCACCTTACGGACCGTAAGTCATGACCCTTAAGGTCCGTAACCGATGGTAAGAGGACAAAAATCTTGTGAACTTCCAAGCATTGACTATGCAATCCTTACAAGTCCGAATTCTCATGACATTCTGCAATGTAGGGACCATTTTGCTCAGCCTTTGCATGTCTAGCATGCTCTTCTAACTTTGGCATCTTGTAAAGGTTTAAATTGATGGAAATACCAAGAATTCATCTTGGATTCTCGCAATTTATGACCTTGTTTAATTAGATTATTTCCAACTCCTTTTACGAGGATTTAATTCAGGATTCTTCTTGTAGTAACATTCTTAATAATCCAATTTCCATATAAAAGATGGAATTTTATTTATTTAGAAACAACCAGTTAATATATCAGATGTTTATCAATCGATTTAAGGAACTTGGGATTTATAAATTTGGGTCGCTCAGAGGTGTTTTAATAACATGTCGCCCTTGGGTCATTCAGAGGTATTTTTAATAACATGACGCCCTCTTAAAAATCCTACCATACATCTTTATATTTGATCCGGGTTCCTGACACGTTTGTCCCACATGACACGTGTCTTTATTTTATTGGACAGGAATTTTCGAGGTGTTACAAGTGTCATCTTCATCAACTTTATTCTCTCATCAACTTTTCCCGGATTTGGCCTTTGAATTGGAGCTCAAAATCCAATGAATCAGTGTCATCTTCATCCTTTTCCAGTTGAAGGTTCATTAGATTTTGGAGGTCATCTGCATTCAGACCAAATGCATCCTCCCTTGATAGCTTTTCAACTCAACCATTAGACATGAATAGTGTAAATACGTGGGTATCTTTGTCAGACTTCCACTTTAGTATTTTTGGGTCTAATGGGTGTCTTGGGTGAAGTTTTATTTGTGATGAGTTTGGGGATTGAGGTCTGCTTGCCAACCTTTGAAGTGTTTTTAGCAAACTAAGCTTGAAGTTATAGAGAAGCATCATCTAATCCAAACTGTAACTGATTTCTGACAACCTCTTTTATGAATTCAGCATCCCTCTTTTCATCTCCCTCATCAATCTGTTGTTGTCTTTTTCTTTGGTTCAAGACACTGATGGATATATCAAATGCTGAGAACAACTTTTTAGAAGAACGGGTCTGCCGAGGCCTATCAATGGTTTCATCATCATATACTGGCTTCATAGGAAGTGTTGGATCAGTCTTTCTGAGTTCTTCTAACTTTTTGTAAGTTAGATCAACATCCTGCTTAGTCCATCTTGCAATGGATCTAGTAGTCCCATAGTTAGCTGCTACAAGTTCTGCTCTCTTTCTTTTGTACCTCAAAGCTTCATCCACATCAATCTTCTTGTATTTGTTCCAGTTGGGTGCATATTTCTTCATTTTAGGATCCTTGTTCATCATTTCAACTATATTAACCTCTTCTTTGAGATCTTCAAGAGACCAAACTTTGAAATGAGACCTGTAGGCTTTGTAGGGCTTGTCTCTCATGATGATATCCAGACAATCAATCCTTAGTTCTTTTTGAAGCACAACATCTGGTGGCAGTTCTGACATAGACTTACTCAGGTCTCTAGCAAAGTCTTCCAATTTCCTGACCTTACTAAGCTCGTGTGAATAATTGCCCTGGTAATCCCTGTCACATTTCCCTTTACTGTGACATTTGTGCCTTTACAACCATCACACAAATACGAATCAAATGAAATCTTGTGTTTCATTCTCGGTATTTGTACAATTACATATGAAAAGTACACATATCAAATTTCGTATGATTCCAAATTCTCGAGAAGCTTTTCTGGAAGTTATACGCAAACTGTTACGTAACGTAATCAGTTTAACGTGACATACACTCCAGAATAGTGACATAAGCTTAACATACCTTAAATAACCTTTACATAACTTAGAAATAAGTTTTGAAGGGTTTGGTATGGTGAAAACAAGTTTATTCGATCATAGTGACTATTTGCGACAAAATACAAAAGTCTACCAATTCGTATAGCAACGTACACTCTAGAACACGATCATAAGCTAAACATACCCTAAATACCCTTAACATATCTTAGAAATAAGTTTTGAGGGGTTCGGTATGCGAAAATACCCTTATTTGATCGCAGGGACTAAAAGCGTCAAAACTGCGAAAGTATGCAAACACGTGCATGTATTGCATTTTGACCATATCCGGACATCCAAAAATTTTTGTAATCACTAAAATATTGTATTTTAGTGATACAAAACTACCATTCGTTTCGCAATTCGGATCGTTTTCGCGTCCGTTACGATTTTCGTCGTAATTAACCGAAAACGGCAACCGTACAGCCAAACGAACCGACATTCGTGACATTTTTTTAGCATAACTCAAGTTAAATATACTTTAACTTCATTATGGAGCTTGAAAATGGGGTTGACGGGTGTTAGAAGTGCCTGATGACACAACACACTCAGGGACCAAAGCTGTCAAATTTGAAACTTCAGCCCCTGATGACACCCATATGGCTGCATGCCTGGACCCTTACGGTCCGTAAGCAGGTCCAAGCATAGCAGAAACCAGTTTTCTTGAAAATCAGCTGAATTCAATGGTTTTTGTTGCTTGTTTTCTTGTTTGGGGACCAAGTAAAGCCTTTTAATCAGTCTCTAACAAGTGTATGGATGGGATTATTCCTTGATCACCACACAAAACACTTGTAATGATCCTAAAGGTTCATGAATTCCTATAAATAGCAAGCTCCATCAACCTCTCAAATTGCTCATTCCTTCTTTCTTTCTTTCTTTCACTCTTGCTCTAATTAAGGCTACCACACTTAGTTGGAGGCCTCATAATTGAGCATTCTTACTCATTTTCCAACCTTAGGACACTTGTAAGTGTTCTTTCATGGTTTGTTTATGTATTTTAAGCAAGAAAGTCAAACAATGTTCGACTTTCAGCTTTGACCATGATTTGGTCAAGACAAAGTTCGCTTGAGCTTTGCAACGTGAGCGTAATCACGATGGTTATAGTCCCTTGCGACTATACCTACTGATTACCACGTTGATTAGTCGAAGTGACGAGTCAAAGTTTCGGTCCAAATGCACGATTATGTGCATTTTGCGACGAAACTATTTTCGGGTATCAAAACACTTTGTTTTGATATCAAATCAGTTTTCTATGTTTAACTCGTCACTTTTAGTTTAGTGTTTATTTAGGGTCGTAAATCAAGCGGTCTCGACAACCGCTTAGACTTTCGAATCCGACCCGTTTGGTTGATCATTAGGATCCGACCAAACATATTTTGTGACCGTAGTTGTATAGGGAATAACCTTCCGAGGTTATACCTTATGGTCACTTTGTTTAATTAGTTGTATGATAGGAAGTTTATATGCCTTAGGAAAATGACCAAAATGCCCTTTTCACGCATAATTTGAATTTAAGCATATGTAACTTAAATTTTGAAACTTAAACTGATTATGCAATATTATTAAACATGTTAGGGCATATAATACTTGTCATGGGCTAGTTAGACCACCCGAACGCGCTTTTGCGCAAATGGCGCGTTAAAGTAGCGTAGACTACCTTAACGGGTCATAACGGGTCATAAGCACTTAGGATAAGTTTCAAATCAGAATGTAGGCTTTGTTAAACCATATCATATGAGTTCCAACACTCATTTGGTTTACAAGACCTCATTCTATCTAATTTCCCGATTTAGGCCTCGATTATTAACATAGTGATTCCATACTAGGTGCCACTTGATTCCTTGATGTGACACCTGTGTCACCGCGACCATCAAACAAATACCAAGCCAATGAAATATTGTATTTCATACTTGGGATCTTGTACAAATGTGTGTATCTTTTGCACATATCAATTCTTGTTCAATTTCAAACTTTATATCGCTTTCTGGAGAATTATACGCAAACTGGTGCGTAAATGTACTTGGTTTAATGCGACAAATACTCCGGAACATCAACATATACTCAACATACCTTAAATAACCTTTACATAACTTAGAAATAAGTTTTGAAGGCTTTGGTATAGCAAAAAACAAGTTAATTCGCTTACAGGGACTAAACTTGACAAACTGCAAAAGTATGCCAATTTGAACTGTAACGAACATTCCGGAACATGTCCATAAGTTAAACATACCTTAAATATCCTTTACGTAGCTTAGAAATAGGCTTTGAGGTGTTTGGCATGCTAAAACAAACTTTTGGATCATTCAGGGACTAAAAGTGTCAAAAAGTGCACAAGTTTGCACTTTCGCGCATAACTTACGTTCTGAATACATCCGGACATCCAAAAATTTATGTAAGCATCCTTATATTATGCCTTAGTGTTTGGCATGAGAAAAATCCGTTCGTCACGTCATTTGGATCGTTTTTCGCGCTTATGCGCATTCCGTCGTAATTAAGCGAACATCGCGTTCGTACGACCAAACGAACCAACATCCGACATATTTTTGGGCATGTTTCATGTCCACAATGTTTAGACATCATTTTAGGGCCTTAAAGTTGGCTTTACAGGCCTTGGAAGGGCTGAAAATGGCTTAAATACGCAACAGGGACCAAAAGTGTAAATTCTGCAAGTGGTGCAGATCAGAGGACTTCAGGCGGCCCGCGTAAAGATTGCCCAAATCCTTACGCGGGGCGCGTGAGACTGTCAGACAGAAAATATATTGCATTTAATGCAGTTTGGCCTTTCGTTCGATCAAGGGGCAATGCCCTTTCACCCAATCAGGAGCCAAGAGCCAATATCTGACTTACCACAATATTTTGACAAGTGTACGCTCGAGATCGCGGCACGATATTCGATAAACGATCCTAACGGTTCCACTTTTCCTATAAATACCCCCCCCCTTTGTTCCAAAAACCCACAAGAATCAGATCTAAAGCTCTAAGTTGGAACCATTGTTTCATACCTGAGCTATTTGATCTAGATTAGCACTCGGGGACCCTCCGTAAGTCTTCTTTCGCTCTTTTATTCGCTTTTCGAGTCGGAAAGTCAACGTATTGTTGACTTTCTGCATTGACCAGCTTATGGTCGATGCGAAGTTCATGGAACTTCATAACGTGAACGTGATCACGATGGTTATGGTCCGTAGTGACCATACCCCATTATCTAGGCTCAGTGACGAGTCGTAGTTTCGGCCAAAATGCGCATTCTTGCGTATTTTGTAACCAAACTACTCGTGAGCATCAAAGCCATTTGTTTTGATGCCAAACCTGTTTTCTAAACTTAGTTAAGCATGTTCTAACATGCTTAGCTCGTCACGTTTAGTATAGTGCTTATATAGGGTCGTAAGGTAAGCGATCTAAACCATCGCTTATACTTTCGAACCCGACCCATTTGGTCGATCTTTAGGATCCGACCAAACATATTAGGTGACCATAGCTATAACCTTCCGAGGTTATACCTTGTGGTCGCAATGTTAGGCGTTCCATACGCGTTCTACGCGAATGACGCGTTAGGGTGGCATAAGCTACCTCAACGGGTCGTGATGGACCGTAAGCACTTAGGTTAAGTTTCATTTTAGTATGTAGGCTTTGCTAAACCATATTACACGAGTCTCCATACTCGTTTGGTTTTCGAACCCGCGTACTGTCTGATCCTTCCGATTTGGTCCGGTATATTAACATAAGCTACCTATTAGGTGTCGTTGGTATTCCGTGATCTTTAGCATTATCTGGTTATTAGACAAGGAACTCAAAGCAATATCAGGTGAGTACATTGAACCCCTCTTTTACTGTTTTCCAAACTGTTTTGGGGTGAAACACATGTGCCTACTTGCTACTTTCATGCTTTCCGGTTTTCACATCATATACTGCTATGTTCGATAGTACATATATAGTACATGATTTCATTGTGTTCATGCTACGTACGCCCATTGTGTGTATACGTAGTACATTGTTTCACATTGCATATCTGTTGCATATGCTCATCCAGCATATGAATACATTATTCTACATTTTGAACCGTTGTACTCTACAATACATTTCATGCTACGTACGCCCATTGTGTGCATACGTAGTACATTGTTTCACATTGCATATCTGTTGCATATGCTCATCCAGCATATGAACACAGTATACTACATTTTGAACCGTTGTACTCTACAATACATTTCATGCTACGTACGCCCATTGTGTGCATACGTAGTACATTGTTTCACATTGCATTTCTGTTGCATATGCTCATCCAGCATATGAACACATTACACTACATTTTGAACCGTTGTAACCATTTGACTATGTGAACCGTCTTACCCCTTTGATTTCATGAACCGTCTGTAACCATTGAACCGTGTAAACCAGTTGTATCCGTTGACATGGATTACATTTGACAATAGACATTTGACTATACATGAACATTTCTACCGTTGTTAAACATTTCATCTTGATGGTTTGGTTTGAGTAAGTAATTTAAGTAACGAGGCATGTGTAATATGATACAAGCATGGTGGATACGCCGCTGGTACTTCCTATATATAAGTGTTTGTATGGTATTACATATCGTAGCGTTATTTGAATCATTTCAATTTGAAACATAGAACATTTTATACAAATAACACGCTTTTTACAAGACATTGATTTACAAACAACAAATCTTATACAAACTCTTTTTTTACATGGTTATTCAGTTAACCATGCATTGTTCTCTTATTTATACATATCATTTGATCTTACCGTTTTTCAAATGATTTACAAGACAAAGCAAAATACGAGGTTCATGACTAAACATTTTCTCAAACTCAAGTCATGAATTCCGTTTTCACAAAACCAATGTATCTCACAGGCATTTTTATGCTGACGTACCTATTTTCACATGTGTTTTCAGGAGATGATGCATAGGACTTATCAAGACATACTTAGGCGGACCTGTGCCTTAGTGACTTAAAACGAGACAAGAACTAGTTAATTTATGTTATGTACACTTTGATTCTTGTTTAGACAATGTAAACTTTCATGTTTGATTTATAAAACGAAACTTCATTTGCCATGGATTTGAAACAATTGATTCTGTTACGACACTCCCCGACGTTTCCGCCACGTTTTGTATGTTCTACGTGGTCGGGGTGTGACAGAAAAGATGGTATCAGAGCCAATGGTTATAGGGAATTAGGTTATTAGTAATGCTTTGACCTAGTCTATAACCTTCCTAGGAACCTAACGCGAGTTTACTTGCGTTTAGTCATAAAACAATACCGTCACCTATCCTTAGGCGACGACCACAACAAGAACATAAATTTCAAAACCGCCTTGAAAAATAATCATCTGTTCTAGGATGATTGATTACTAGGTTTTGAACCCTCTATTTTAAGGTTTTGAACCCTTTGTTATAAGGTTTTGAACCCCTTTGAATTTTCAAAACTCTCGTCAAAAGTTTTGGGTCCTAAATAGTGTGAACACGTGCGAACTGGAAGAGTGAATGCCTGTACCCTGGGTTTTCTGTCTAAGGTTAGAGTGTTCGTACAAATCCACATAATCGGACCAGTCACTCTTACCTGGGAACTCTTGGGGTGAGTGTCCACTTATAGGCGAGCATGTCTTCGCGATACACTATGAGGATCTATTTGCTTTAATTCAGCCTTGGTGTTGTTTGTTTGCTTCATGATTCAAACAAATGACCATCAACCGTGATTATGGTCAGTGATTGTAACATCCTATTCTTACCCAATACCATTTTATTTGTTTCCTTTCATGTTTTCCTCTTTTAGAATGCCTCCTCGACTCGAACACCAGATAGCAACTGCCGAGCTGGCAGAAATTATTGCGCAGCAGATGGCTGCTCAATTCCCAAATCTCTTTGCTCAATGGAACCAAGCCAACAACAACAGCAATGGTACATGCAATTTCAAGAACTTTAACTCGGCTAAACCACTCAAGTTTAGTGGTTCTGAGGGAGCAACTGGGCTTCTCCAATGGTTCGAGAGCATCGAGAATACCTTTCGCCACGTGCAGTGTCCGGAAAATCGCAAGGTCGAGTTTTCTTCGAGTGTGTTTCAGAAGAGGGCTCTTACATGGTGGAACGGGGTAATGAGAGATCGTGGTGCAGATGTTGCTCTAGCACAAACATGGGCTGAACTGAGAGCTCCTATGATGAGAGAGTTTTGTCCTCGTCATGAACAACGAGCGTTGGAGAAGGAGTTTGATGACTTGAAACAAGATAGTGGCGAACACAGGGCATATACTGATAGGTTTGAGGAGTTGAGTCTACTTTGCCCGACTATGGTCGCCCCACTCGACAAGGCTATCGAAAGGTACATCGACGGCCTGCCTGACTCGGTACAAGACATTGTCACTGGTAGCAACCCTACCACACTCCGTCAGGCCATTGAGCTATCTGCAACCTTGACTGAATCGCAGATCAGAAAGCATAAACTTTTTCGAAAGGGTGACAAGAAGCCAATCGAGGAATCAAAGACCATGGATGAACAGACTGAATCTCCTAAGAAGTCAAAGAAGCGAAAGGCTTCTCAGAACTTCGCCGTGGTCGCTCACAATGGTCAAGCCGTCCCCAACCAACCAGCTCAACCCCCTGCTAGAAAACCATACAATGGAACTGCACCTTTGTGCAACCAATGTGGTCTCCATCATCACGCCAATGTACAGTGCCGCAAATGCCAAACTTGTGGAGTTATAGGCCACACAGCAAGAGTCTGCCCAGCTGCAGCTGCGCCAAACCAAGCTGGCAACAATCCTGCCCAAGGTCGTTTTCTACCAGGCTCTTGTTTCAACTGTGGCGAGATGGGTCATTTCCGAAGAAATTGCCCAAAGCTTGCTAATGCAAATCCAGCACAGGGATAAGCATCTGACTGACTAGAAGACAACATCGTTTAGAAATAATCACGTCTTATGTATTATTTTCTTTTGTTGTCAAGGTCCAAGAACCCGTTGTTATCGTTGTTTATAAATAAATCTTTTATTTGCATTGCAATGTATTTCTGTGGTTGCATGTATAAACGACATATCCCTTACAATACCGACAATCAAGGGACTGTATTCCTTAAAGAACAAACTACCCCCAAAATTCTCCCATTCTATAATCTCTTGCGTCTTCCACGAAATTCCTAAGTACCCGTTTATTCTAAGGAAACGAAGTACAAGGCGCAGGTTACAACACATGACGAATACCCAAAATACCACTATAAATCCTTAATAGGGTACCTAAGGATTTCCCGTAAGTCCTTAGTCATTGTATACCTTAATTCGAATGTGGTGATTCCTTGTAATCAAAAAATCAAATTTTGGGAGATCTTCCTATCTTCTCAGATAGATTCCAGTGAACATTGAGACCCGTCGATTGGTTTCCATATCCGTATTCAATCAATAACAAGTTAAAAACAAATTATGATCAAGTTAAACAAGTATGTGACTTTGTGCTTATGTGTTCCCTTATGTGTTGTTGTGAGATCCAAATTATGTTATCCAAATCCTCGTAGAATCTTACATATCCTTATACAAGAGATTCATAGTAGGATACCCAAAAGTATTACTTAAAATCCTCAATGGACTTCTATGTTATAGTTAAGTCCTTTGGATTATAAAGTACTACTTCATAATTAGACCCTTGAGTGGTCTAGCTAAACAGATTCATCCAAAAAGCTGGATAAGGATATCATGTGATGATATAGCTGAAAGGACTCCTTGGTGGCCTAACTAAGAAGATCCCATGTCGATCTAATTAAAAGGAACCGATGGAAGTCTAGTCACCCTCATCACAAGTTTGATATCCTTCCCCAAAACATTACAAAACAAACTGTGCGGACTGTGCAAGGGATTACGTAATTATGGATGCATACATAATTATGGAATTTAGTGCACATAAATCACAGCAAGTTCTGTCATGTGTCTAGAGTTAACCCTATTCATTTCCAACTCCGATGAAACAACCGTTGAAAATGATTCCGTTTAGTTCATTTTCGTTTATGAAGATTTATCCGTTGAGGGAATGAATATCCGTTGTGTAATCCTTCATTTCCAACTCTGATGAAGCAACCGTTGAAAATGATTCCGTTTAGTTCATTTTCGTTTCTGAAGATTTATCCGTTGAGGGAATGAATATCCGTTGTGTAATACTTCATTTCCAACTCTGATGAAGCAACCGTTGAAAATGATTCCGTTTAGTTCATTTTCGTTTCTGAAGATTTATCCGTTGAGGGAATGAATATCCGTTGTGTAATCCTTCATTTCCAACTCTGATGAAACAACCGTTGAAAACGATTCCGTTTAGTTCATTTTCGTTTCTGAAGATTTATCCGTTGAGGAGATGAATATCCGTTGTGTAATCCTTCATTTCCAACTCTGATGAAGCAACCGTTGAAAATGACTCCGTTAGTTCATTTTCGTTTCTGACGATTTATCCGTTGGGGAAATGAATATCCGTTGTGAAATCCTTCATTTCCAACTCTGATGAAGCAACCGTTGAAAATGACTCTGTTAGTTCATTTTCGTTTCTGATGATTTATCCGTTGGGGAAATGAATATCCGTTGTGCAATCCTTCATTTCCATTTCTGAAGAATACTCGTTGAGGAAAATGACTCCGTCTGTTCATTTTCGTTTCTGAAGAATGACCGTTAAGGAAATGACAGGATATTGCCTTGCATATCGCTGGTGGGTATTTGGCAAAGTCACAAATAGACTCCTACGAATAAATTTCGGGACGAAATTTCCTAAAGTAGGGGAGACTGTGACACCTGTGTCACCGCGACCATCAAACAAATACCAAGCCAATGAAATATTGTATTTCATACTTGGGATCTTGTACAAATGTGTGTATCTTTTGCACATATCAATTCTTGTTCAATTTCAAACTTTATATCGCTTTCTGGAGAATTATACGCAAACTGGTGCGTAAATGTACTTGGTTTAATGCGACAAATACTCCGGAACATCAACATATACTCAACATACCTTAAATAACCTTTACATAACTTAGAAATAAGTTTTGAAGGCTTTGGTATAGCAAAAAACAAGTTAATTCGCTTACAGGGACTAAACTTGACAAACTGCAAAAGTATGCCAATTTGAACTGTAACGAACATTCCGGAACATGTCCATAAGTTAAACATACCTTAAATATCCTTTACGTAGCTTAGAAATAGGCTTTGAGGTGTTTGGCATGCTAAAACAAACTTTTGGATCATTCAGGGACTAAAAGTGTCAAAAAGTGCACAAGTTTGCACTTTCGCGCATAACTTACGTTCTGAATACATCCGGACATCCAAAAATTTATGTAAGCATCCTTATATTATGCCTTAGTGTTTGGCATGAGAAAAATCCGTTCGTCACGTCATTTGGATCGTTTTTCGCGCTTATGCGCATTCCGTCGTAATTAAGCGAACATCGCGTTCGTACGACCAAACGAACCAACATCCGACATATTTTTGGGCATGTTTCATGTCCACAATGTTTAGACATCATTTTAGGGCCTTAAAGTTGGCTTTACAGGCCTTGGAAGGGCTGAAAATGGCTTAAATACGCAACAGGGACCAAAAGTGTAAATTCTGCAAGTGGTGCAGATCAGAGGACTTCAGGCGGCCCGCGTAAAGATTGCCCAAATCCTTACGCGGGGCGCGTGAGACTGTCAGACAGAAAATATATTGCATTTAATGCAGTTTGGCCTTTCGTTCGATCAAGGGGCAATGCCCTTTCACCCAATCAGGAGCCAAGAGCCAATATCTGACTTACCACAATATTTTGACAAGTGTACGCTCGAGATCGCGGCACGATATTCGATAAACGATCCTAACGGTTCCACTTTTCCTATAAATACCCCCCCCCTTTGTTCCAAAAACCCACAAGAATCAGATCTAAAGCTCTAAGTTGGAACCATTGTTTCATTCCTGAGCTATTTGATCTAGATTAGCACTCGGGGACCCTCCGTAAGTCTTCTTTCGCTCTTTTATTCGCTTTTCGAGTCGGAAAGTCAACGTTTTGTTGACTTTCTGCATTGACCAGCTTATGGTCGATGCGAAGTTCATGGAACTTCATAACGTGAGCGTGATCACGATGGTTATGGTCCGTAGTGACCATACCCCATTATCTAGGCTCAGTGACGAGTCGTAGTTTCGGCCAAAATGCGCATTCTTGCGTATTTTGTAACCAAACTACTCGTGAGCATCAAAGCCATTTGTTTTGATGCCAAACCTGTTTTCTAAACTTAGTTAAGCATGTTCTAACATGCTTAGCTCGTCACGTTTAGTATAGTGCTTATATAGGGTCGTAAGGTAAGCGATCTAAACCATCGCTTATACTTTCGAACCCGACCCATTTGGTCGATCTTTAGGATCCGACCAAACATATTAGGTGACCATAGCTATAACCTTCCGAGGTTATACCTTGTGGTCGCAATGTTAGGCGTTCCATACGCGTTCTACGCGAATGACGCGTTAGGGTGGCATAAGCTACCTCAACGGGTCGTGATGGACCGTAAGCACTTAGGTTAAGTTTCATTTTAGTATGTAGGCTTTGCTAAACCATATTACACGAGTCTCCATACTCGTTTGGTTTTCGAACCCGCGTACTGTCTGATCCTTCCGATTTGGTCCGGTATATTAACATAAGCTACCTATTAGGTGTCGTTGGTATTCCGTGATCTTTAGCATTATCTGGTTATTAGACAAGGAACTCAAAGCAATATCAGGTGAGTACATTGAACCCCTCTTTTACTGTTTTCCAAACTGTTTTGGGGTGAAACACATGTGCCTACTTGCTACTTTCATGCTTTCCGGTTTTCACATCATATACTGCTATGTTCGATAGTACATATATAGTACATGATTTCATTGTGTTCATGCTACGTACGCCCATTGTGTGTATACGTAGTACATTGTTTCACATTGCATATCTGTTGCATATGCTCATCCAGCATATGAATACATTATTCTACATTTTGAACCGTTGTACTCTACAATACATTTCATGCTACGTACGCCCATTGTGTGCATACGTAGTACATTGTTTCACATTGCATATCTGTTGCATATGCTCATCCAGCATATGAACACAGTATACTACATTTTGAACCGTTGTACTCTACAATACATTTCATGCTACGTACGCCCATTGTGTGCATACGTAGTACATTGTTTCACATTGCATTTCTGTTGCATATGCTCATCCAGCATATGAACACATTACACTACATTTTGAACCGTTGTAACCATTTGACTATGTGAACCGTCTTACCCCTTTGATTTCATGAACCGTCTGTAACCATTGAACCGTGTAAACCAGTTGTATCCGTTGACATGGATTACATTTGACAATAGACATTTGACTATACATGAACATTTCTACCGTTGTTAAACATTTCATCTTGATGGTTTGGTTTGAGTAAGTAATTTAAGTAACGAGGCATGTGTAATATGATACAAGCATGGTGGATACGCCGCTGGTACTTCCTATATATAAGTGTTTGTATGGTATTACATATCGTAGCGTTATTTGAATCATTTCAATTTGAAACATAGAACATTTTATACAAATAACACGCTTTTTACAAGACATTGATTTACAAACAACAAATCTTATACAAACTCTTTTTTTACATGGTTATTCAGTTAACCATGCATTGTTCTCTTATTTATACATATCATTTGATCTTACCGTTTTTCAAATGATTTACAAGACAAAGCAAAATACGAGGTTCATGACTAAACATTTTCTCAAACTCAAGTCATGAATTCCGTTTTCACAAAACCAATGTATCTCACAGGCATTTTTATGCTGACGTACCTATTTTCACATGTGTTTTCAGGAGATGATGCATAGGACTTATCAAGACATACTTAGGCGGACCTGTGCCTTAGTGACTTAAAACGAGACAAGAACTAGTTAATTTATGTTATGTACACTTTGATTCTTGTTTAGACAATGTAAACTTTCATGTTTGATTTATAAAACGAAACTTCATTTGCCATGGATTTGAAACAATTGATTCTGTTACGACACTCCCCGACGTTTCCGCCACGTTTTGTATGTTCTACGTGGTCGGGGTGTGACACTTGATTTCCCGAGCTTTGTTAGGTCACTTAATCAAGGATACTTACAATCTCAAGTGAGTACATAGCTCCCTTCTTTTATGCTTTCAATTTTTTGGGCTGACTCATATGTGCTAAATGCTTTCGAGTTTTCATAAACAAATGCTATGGTTTATATAAAACATGGTGATTTCAATAATGTGAACGAACTTGTTGAGGCGTTAGTCGAAAGACATTTGAATGAGATTCATTAACTATGATCAAGCCGACCAGTAGTATGTTATGGTACCATAGGATTAGACAAATCCCATTACTAGGCTATTCACTGGATTTGGTGGGTAGTTTGCGGAACGACAAAAATTGTTATCTAATTAACAAATCATGTGTTGATTTGTTAGTCTTGTTAAAGAGGTCTTTCAGGGCCTATTAAATATACCCCCTGGGTGGTATATCGAGTCACACAGGTTTGAATGTATTCTTTAAAGAACGACCAAAAGTTGTATTTCACAATTAAAACACGAACGATTGAACGATGGTTTATAACACGAACGATTGGAACGATTTGAACGATTTTGGATGAATGTTTTCAAACGATGTCATACAACGAGGTTTACTTAAAGATACAAACCATACAATGTTTACTTTTAAAGACGGTTTACTACTTGGTTTTACAAAGACAAATGTTTTCAGTCAAGATTCATGGCTACAATGGTTTTGGTTTTACATATATCAACTTGTAAAGTTGATAAAACATATTGCAATATCAAACATTTTTTATTTCAAGATACATACTCGACAACTCTTGTAGTTGGACGAGGTATTGCAATATGGATTCAAACGATGTCATACAACGAGGTTTACTTAAAGATACAAACCATACAATGTTTACTTTTAAAGATGGTTTACTACTTGGTTTTACAAAGACAAATGTTTTCAGTCAAGATTCATGGCTACAATGGTTTTGGTTTTACATATATCAACTTGTAAAGTTGATAAAACATATTGCAATATCAAACATTTTTTATTTCAAGATACATACTCGACAACTCTTGTAGTTGGACGAGGTATTGCAATATGGATTCAAAGCCATGAATCTGACATACAAAACCTATGTACTCGCCGGCATGGTTATGCTGACTGTTTTCACATATGTTTCAGGTTCTACTATGTGATGATTGTTGATCACTTGCTACACATAGGATGGACGCGGGCTTTAGTGACTTAAAACTTGAAAGACAATTGTTGTAATTATTTGGTTTGTATCAAAACAATGAGAAAATTAATGAAATAAAACAAAACTTCAATTACCATGTGTTGTGAAACAATGATTTTGTTACGACACTCCTCGACGTTTCCGCCGCGGTTTGTTGTATTACGCTGTCGGGGTGTGACATTTACTCACCAACTTGGCTATTAACTCAGCTTGTTTAGCTTTCTTCTTTAAGTATTCATAAATACTCTGTGGTTTACTGAAGCGTTGCAGTGATGGGAAAGTTCTTTTGGATGGATCATCCTCTTTGTATAATTGAATCATTTCATTTTGAACTGCATACAGTTTCAGAGGATATTTAACTGCCAATGGAATGTTTTGTGAGGTGGGAGCAGTGGGTGGTTGTTTGATTTGGTTGGTTTTTGGAAGTGATGAAGGTGGAATGTATGGAGCAGATGATATGGGAATTGGTGCTGATATTTCTTTTTCTTCTTCATGCACCATTAACTTTATTTTTCTAGTATATACAGATTTTGGAGGATGAGGAGTTTTAGATGGAGAAAGTGCTTTGGGTGAAAAGGTTGTTTGTGAAGGGAATCTTTGTGGTGTTGGTGGTTTTGTTGATGGTGGAGGATCAAATTGAGTGGAATAAGTGGATTGACTAACAACTATTGAAACCACTGGTGTCTCAACATCTGTTACTATGGGAGATGGTGGTGATGATAAGGTATTTGTTTTCTGCTTTTTGTGAGGTGGTTTTTGTGGTGAAGTTTTAGGTTTGGATGTATCAGTGTTTGACATTTTAGAACCAGCAGTGGTTTTAGGTTTGGTAGCAACAGTGGTTGGTTTTTGTGGTGGTGATTTAGGTTTAGGGAATGTGGCAACTGGAGGTTTATTGTGTTTGAATGATTTTCTTCTAGTTAAGGTTCCAATGTTTTGCACATCATTTTCTTTCTTTATCTTTTTCTCAACTTCCTGCCTCAACACATTTGTTCTACTTTCTTTTGTATCCTTTCTCTTCTGCTATGCTTCAATCAACTTATCTGTCTGTTTGTTAAGGGTATCATCAATTCCCTTTTTCTTACAAGTGTCATATTTTCCAGAAGATTTTGCATAAGTATTCTTGGCAGGCTCTGGATTTTGTTTTGGCTGATTCCTTGGTGTTGGTTTGCCAAAGTTTTTCATGAAATCCTTCTCCCCCCTTTTTGGCATCATCTTCGTCATCTTTTTCAAAGATTGGTGCAGGGGTAGTGCCAGTTAAATTTGCAAGGGATTCTTTGATGCCCTTGATATCAGCCTGTGTGTCTTTGTATCTTGCATCAACCATAAATCTGATCAACTCCAAGTGTGAGTTGTGGTTGATTTCAGCCAGTTCCCTTTGGGCTGCAAGAATGGGTTGTACTTAGTTTCAAAGCTCTTGGGATAACTGCTGATGAGAAGGTTGACTTTTGGAAGCATCCACCAACTGCTTCATTAGATCTTTCATTTCACCAACAGTTATTTCAATACTTGACATCCTCTCCGTCAAATCCTTGTATTTTAATTCATCACCTAACTTAATAGGATCATCTGAATTCCCACCAGAGGTGGTTGTATCTGCTTTTGAGATAGGAGGAGTCTCCAAATTCTCATTAGCAGATGCCCCTTGTTCTTGGTTCAAGGGACTTCCCTCTGCATCAGCGGTTACCTTAGTAAATACACCAGTGGCTAACTTAAACACACTAGTGGTTATCTTGGTAGACACAACAGTGGTGTCACACCCCAACCGATGGCGGAATCATCAGGGCGCGGCACTAGGCGAATCAGATTGCTCAAGAGAATCCATATCAACTATATTGCGACAGTATTTTTTACATTTGTTATCCCATACTAACAATCATTACAATCACATAAGTTGAGTTTTTTCCCAAATAGGTGTAGGTGGAAAAAATATTTACCAAAATAGGTGATTTGAAAAATATTTACCAAAATGGGTGTTTTTCTTTATTCTTTTTTTTGGGGCAATTACATCTATCCCCCTGCAAACTTAATTTATTACATATATACCGAGCCCAAAAAATAAATTACATATATCTCCTTTCTTATATCTAAAAATATCAAATATACCCATTCGATCAAACGCCTCCGGAGAGGAGGTGGTGCTGTCTGTCCGGTAGGACGGCTGTCCGATCGGACGAGTCCGATCGAAGTGCCATTCGATCAAATGCCTCCGGCGAGTTGAGTTTTGGCGTTTCGTTTCGATCGTTAAGTGTTGCGATAGTTTGGTCACACATTTTCATACCCATACTCGTATATTTATTTTTATTAATCACATAGGGTCATATAAATATCCATATTTCAAAGTTGCGATACAATAACAGGGTTTCGTTTCGAATATGCGTTACTCTGCGACGCTTCACGGCCATCGAGGAGGGTAGAATAGGTCCTCACTCAACGTCATTGTGAGCGTTGGTGTTTGTGAGGCGATGTGTTATAGCGACAACATATGCGTAATATGCGAAAATAGTGTGAAACAACGATGTATGCGATATAGCTAAATTATGATTCGAATCTCTGGTGCTAGGCGTAACGAGTATAACGGGTAGCAACAACGCACGAACGTGCGGGTTGTTACAGTCTCCCCTGCTTTAGGAAATTTCTTCCCGAAATTAATCCATAAGAAGGGTCGCAAGAGTCGATGCAAGTTGGAGTAGCGATTAAAAACGTCAACATAAGCGAGTGATTGATTGAAATTCGACGAGGGAGAGTGTTACGATAACTGGCGATGGTAGCGAGTAAGGCGATTTGCATACAAAAGATGGCAACACACAAAAAGCGATCCAAAAGTGTTTTGAATTCTCGAAAAGTTGATTAATTCGAAAAGGTTTGAAGAAACTTGTTTATGAAAAATCTTCCCATAGTGCGGTGTTAAACTGTTTCGATGTTCACACCAGCGCAATGAGTGGGGTTTTATTAGGTCACTAAAAGATTTTAGGGTGTTTAAAATCGTTTTTCGAAATTTCCTCATCACGCGGTAGTAACTTGAGTCGATTGTCATACCAACGTTACATGGTAATCTCATTTTGTACAAAGGTTTTGATCAAATTTTAGAAAAGTTTCATAAGAAAAAGTCGGTTTAAACTTTGGGTAAACAAGGCTTTTTAGTGGTATCAAAAATTTAAATTTTAAGGTCGGCCCCGCATGGCACTTTTCCACGAAAGTTCGACAATATGGCTAAAACGCTTATATATAGGAAGTACCAGCGGCGTATCCACCATGTTTTAACCATATGGCTTCCGTCTCGTGAGGTGGTGTCATACGTGTCAACATTGTACAGACAGATTTGCGATGACTTGGTCCAAACGGGAAGGGGTTGGACTAAGTCTTGAAAAGCGTTTTCGGTAAACTGAGTGATGAAGTCGATCTAGAACTCAGTTCAGCGATACAAGCGAGGGCGATAAGCGATGAGCGGTATTCGATAACACAACACATCAATAAGCGAAGACGGCAGTGATAAGCAAAGAGCGACAAGCGGAAAGCGATAAGCGCTAGCGACGAGCGTTAGCGACAAACGTCGGGCGATAGGCGACAGTCGATGCATTAAAAGCGATAGAGATATGCGATTCGATTGAGTTGGACACACCACAAACATTAACCCTACATGGCTTTTTCCACGAAAGTCTGCTGATACAGTTAAAACACCACCATGTTTCAGCCCTATTAGCTTTATCTCGTGAAGCAAGGTCGTGTGTGCTAACATAACACAGATAACACGAACAACGATAAGGGATAGCGGCGATAGGCGATAGGAGTATCGAAGCAATGAGGTAGGCGCGAAGCGCGTTAAAGCGAAAAGCGGCAAGTGATTAGCGATACCCGTCTAGCGATCCACGATAAGCAATCCACACCAAGCGATACCCAGTAAGTGATACGCGATAGAGCGATACACACGTAATAAGTGATGCATAACAAGTGGTACACACACATAAGCGATTAAGTGAGAACACACCAAAAGCGACAACGATTCACACAATAAGCGATAACCAGCGGTAGAGATTACGAGATACGCACAATATGCGATTGCGATTTCGAGCCACATAATAAGCGATTTAGATTTCAGTGACAGTGCGATTGCGAGCGTTTGACTTATGAAGAGTCTTTGCGAGTACACGCTTGAGTTGCGATTAGATTGTTATCCCTTGCGATGTATAGTTTTGGTATGTCGAAAATAACTACAATAGCATAATAGGTCTACGTTCCAACTCCACATGGCACTTTCTTCACAAAACTTCGGTTGGCATGGTGAAACACCGTCATGTTTCAACCATGCGCCTCCACTCTGTGGATAGGTGTCACCCTTTGTCAGACATGGTCGAGACACTTATATATACGAAGTACCAGCGGCGTATCCACCACGCTTAACCATGCCCTGAACGTTGAGGCATCATTGAAACTCAGTACGATGTCTGTGCACTGACCAACATAATCCCGTGTGCACCCGTGATTAATTTGATTCTTGCACGTTTATCGTACCTTATCTCGAGAACGCATAGTAGGGGTAAAATAAATTATATAGCACATAGTGCTAGCATTAGATTGTGCGCGAGTATAAGAGAGAAATAGAATCCACATGCGTCAAGAGATAGAACAAGTTCCACACATAAGGAAATTGACGGCGATAAGTCGTATTATTACAACAACACTAGAAGCAAAATAACGTTGCTGTGGAGTACTTCTGCGGAGACTACAGTTGTTGCTGAAATTCCTAAAGGTTGCGGTCCTGTGCAACAGCGCTGCGTACGATGACCATACCAGTTGCTATTTGTGCAGTAGCGACAGTTAGCTTCTGGCGGGTGATGATACGTACACGTGAAACACAGCGGATGAGCTCAGTTGTAGACGCATTTCACGTGAACTGGAGCTGCTTGGAGAGGTTCTGGCTGCGACAGTACCGATGTGGAAGAGTTTGGGCTCATGGTCTTTCGTTTACGGCTGGGCTGAGTTTTCTGAGATGATGCGGTGTCGTTGGCGGATTCGTCTGATGATTCGCTAGAGATATCGTTGGAGGAATCTTCAGAAGAATTGTTGGTAGATTCGTTGGAAGAATCGTAAGAAGAATTGATGTGATTGCTTGATGAGCTTGTTTGACAGGATTCTTAGAGAAAAATCCGTCTAAGGCTCGTTTGCTGTTGATTTCTGCAGCCAAGCGGTAGGTTTCTTAGATTGTAGCAGGCTTGGCAGCTTCGACAAAATCGCCCACACATTCAGGCAAGCCGCGAATGTACTTCGTGATGGCTTTTTCTGGAGTGTTGACTTGACTTGGGAATATTATGCTAAGCTGTTTGAACCTTGCGGTGTAGCCATTATTGTCACCTTCGACTTGCTTGATTTTCCAAAATTCGTCTTCGAGTTTCTGGACTTCGTGGGGAGGGCAGTTTCTTTCTTCATGAGCTCTTTCAGCTCATCCTAAGAGAGAGCGTAAGCTGCGGAGATCCCGCGTTTGTTACGTTCGGCTGTCCACCAGTCGAGTGCTCGCGATTGAAATACTCTGGTAGCGCAAGTGGTACGGAAACCATTGGGACACCCACTCCGACGAAGGGTAACTTTGATAGAATTGAACCACTGGAGTAGTGGGGACACACCTCCTTCACCCGTGAACTCCATCGGGTCACAGGCTTTGAAGTGTTTGTAGAGGAAAGCAAATTGTGGCGCTTCCGTCTTAGAGTCTTCCGAGGGTCGAGAGTTGCTGAGAGAATGCACTTGAGCGACAATCTGAGGAATGACCTTGAACACTTCCCTGGCCACAAGCGAGGCAATCCTCTTCTCGGCGCTTAGTTTGGCTCTTCTCCTAGCTGTTTGTCTCGAGGTAGAGTCGTTGGAAGGCATCTAGACAGAGAGAGTCTTGGAGTGATATTCGATCATAATGATTTTTAAGTTTTGCGATGCGATTGAGCGCATTCAAAACTTGTAGCGAGTAATATAATAGATTTCACATAGGAGCCACATAGGAGACACGAGATTCCTAAGTTCTCACATAATGATTTGTTTTGTACATATAAATAGTTGTAGTCTATACTTACATACATACGAGTCGGTGTGGAATGCGCGAGGACGCGAGGAAGAGCGAGAGCAAGAGCGAAAGCGAGTAATTAGATATTAGTGTTGTTGCGAACATTCGGTTTTTGGTTTAGATTGCGATGGCTGTGCGAGTTGTGCGTTTTGTAAAACAAGGAGCGAAAATTGATAAATCGAGAAATCGATAAGGCGTATAACAAACACATAAAGCGTAATTAAGTTCATTAAAGCATAAAACCGGTGAGTCTTAGGCTTAGTATAATAATCGGAGTGCCTCGGGTGTCTAGGCGTCGACCACCCAAGGTAACCCAACTATACCCAACAAGTTCGTGCACGCGCGTTGACCTAGAAGACTTATGCTTCCACTGGGATGCAGCTCATGGCATTCGTCCTCCTAGTCATCGTGTGGCTCGAGTCGTCGTTAAGGTCGAGTCCTTGGTGAGAGCTTTTCGAAACCATTTTAGAGAGTGGAACGGTTTTTAAGATACGGGTTTCACCCCTGACTTAACAACTTCGTTTATAATTGTGGTTATGCTCTTCGAATAAATTCGTGAGTTCCACTAGATTTCGAAATGGAGACTTTCGTCGAGATGTGGATGTCACTCCTAGCTCGATGAAAGGTTCTCGTGCTAGAAAAATGCGCTGGGTGAGCGATCTCATCGAGAGTTCTTGGTTTTCACGCCTGATCTCGACTGGATCACTCGGTTGTGTTATGCGAGTATTTTCGAAAACATGTGTATTGTGTTGGCCTTAGGAAAGGCTAAGTAATATTCCAGCCTTAGGAAAGGCTCTTCGCGTGAAATTGTAGTAAGCGGTGTTCACGCGAAGTTGTAGTTTTATCGGATTCGAACGAGAGTATCAAGTAGGCCCGTGTAAATCCTACAAAGTTTGCACGAGTCGGCCTGTTGGTACTTAGACTATAGACAAGGTCATTTCTAAGACATCAACCCGGACTAGGTCATGTTTGGCCTAATTCCCTCTAGTTATGGCTCTGATAACAATATGTCACACCCCCAACCGATGGCGGAATCATAGGGGCGCGGCACTAGGCGAATCAGATTGCTCAAGAGAATCCATAACAACTATATTGCGACAATATTTAATACATTTGTTATCCCATACTAACAATCAGTACAATCACATAAGTTATCACAGATTTCTTGTCCTCTCGAACAATACAAATCCGACAACCTAGATTTTAGGTGAGTTTCTAGACTTCCTAGCTTGATTTGATGTAGCCAGTGATCTAACCTGCAACATACGTTAAAATAATGTCAATACAAAAGTATTGGCGAGCATACAAGTTTGATATGTAATAGTGTAATAGATAAAAGCTGCGAATTTCCACATACATAAACGTAATACACGACATATATACTCACAAAACTGATACTACCAGCTAAGTCCTCGAGCTGCGATTGCGATTGCTAAACTAGGCCCCGTCGGGCGCAATAGTACTATAGTAGTCATGGTGGGACGTCGCGAGTATAGTCCTAGCACATATGTAACTAGCATCACGTATAACTATGCACGTAAGTCATTCGCAAGTGCTAAGTAGTTTAAGCATTCAATGCAATTCGATTTGATAGCAACGTATGATACACCCAAAAGTGCGAAAGCAAAAAGGGTTCAAGTATACCCACAGTCGGTGTTCGAAAAGTAACACAACTTGGTTGGATTGAAGGGAGTGCGTCTAAGATTAGCCTGATTACAGATTGATAGCGTAAGCATCGCACAATGCGTTAAACGGTGGGGGGGGGGGAAACAAGTGTCGAATGGTAATCCGATCGGATGGCGTTCCGATAGGATGGCTGTCCGACGGTTGTCCGGTAGGACGGCTGTCCGGCTATCCGATAGGATGGTTGTTCGATAGGACGGCTGTCCGATAGGAGGGCTGTCTGATCGGACGGGAATCCGTCCCAACGATCTGATCGTCTTTGGCACCTGATTATTTTAGAAGGTTTTACAATTTTGATCGAGACGGTGTTATGACGTGCTAAACAACAGAAACCCCATCTCGAACTAAGTGACTTGATCGGACAGGAATCACCCAAATCTGACCGGTTTACTATTCGGTAGGACGGCTGTACGGTAGGACGGTTGTCCGATCGGACGGCAATCCGTCCCAACGATCTGATCGTCTTTGGCACCTGATTATGTTTTAAGGTTTTACAATTTTGATCGAGACGGTGTTATGACGTGCTAAACAACAGAAACCCCATCTCGAACTAAGTGATCCGATTGGACAGGAATCACCCAAATCTGACCGGTTTACTGGTTCATGACGGTCGTTCTGGGTTAACCCGAAATCGGTCGTCTATTTGATAGAAACCAGATCTTGAACCAACACAACACTAAGTATGAGTAGAAGGTCGGTACAAGCTCCGATTCTATCAGTTTTTTGTGCAATAACTGTGAAAGAGTTGAAAGAAAGCTGGAAAACCATCTTTCAATCCTTTTAACCATGACTACGTGTAGATCTATGCGAGTACATTGTCTAATCATGTGGAAATTCTTCAGATCTGAGTTGTGCTTGGTGGAATGAGGCCAAAGCTTGAAGTTCATAAGAACTCCATGATGACATCATCCTAGAACACCTCAAATCCATTGATTTCACGGTTAAAAGTTGAGATTCAAATGATAGATAGGTGAAGGAGTGCGCGTAGATCATAAAAGTACAAGATTTGAGGTAGAAACCTACAAGAATCACGAGAAATTGAGAGAAAAGAGCCCCAAAGCGTGCTGGTCGAGTGAGAGCTCCACATCAAGGCTATTGACATGAAAGTGGAGGTATTTATAGGCAAGAGAGGAGAGGAGGTGGTGCAGTGAGTCGGATCGGAGGGCTGTCCGGTAGGATGTCTCTCCGTTAGGACGGCTGTCCGATCAGATGGTTGTCCGATCGAAGTGCCATTCGATCAAACGCCTCCGGCGAGTTGAGTTTTGGCGTTTCGTTTCGATCATTAAGCGTTGCGATAGTTTGGTTACACATTTTCATACCCATACTCAAATATTTATTTTTATTAATCACATAGGGTCGTATAAATATACATATTTCAAAGTTGCGATACAATAACAGGGTTTCGTTTCGATAATGCATTACTCTGCGACGCTTCACGACCATCGAGGAGGGTACAATATGTCCTCACTCAATGTCATCGTGAGCGTTGGTGTGTGTGATGCGATGTGTTATAGCGATAACGTATGCGTAATATGCGAAAATACTGTGAAACAGTGATGTATGTGATATAGCTACATTATGATTCGAATCTCTGGTGCTAGGTGTAACGAGTATAACGGGTAGCAACAACGCACGAACGTGCGGGTTGTTACAGTCTCCCCTGCTTTAGGAAATTTCGTCCCGAAATTAATCCATAAGAAGGGTCGCAAGAGTCGATGCAAGTTGGAGTAGCAATTAAAAACGTCAGCATAAGCGAGTGATTGATTGAAATTCGACGAGGGAGAGTGTTACGATAACTGGCGATGGTAGCGAGTAAGGCGATTTGCATACAAAAGATGGCAACACACAAAAAGCGATCCAAAAGTGTTTTGAATTCTCGAAAAGTTGATTAATTTGAAAAGGTTTGAAGAAACTTGTTTATGAAAAATCTTATAGTGCGGTGTTAAACTGTTTCGATGTTCACACCAGCGCAATGAGTGGGGTTTTATTAGGTCACTAAAAGATTTTAGGGTGTTTAAAATCGTTTTTCGAAATTTCCTCATCACGCGGTAGTAACTTGAGTCGATTGTCACACCAACGTTACAAGGTAATCTCGTTTTGTACAAAGGTTTTGATCAAATTTTAGAAAAGTTTCATAAGAAAAGGTCGGTTTAAACTTTGGGTAAACAAGGCTTTTTAGTGGTATCAAAAATTTAAATTTTAAGGTCGGCCCCGCATGGCACTTTTCCACGAAAGTTCGACAATATGGCTAAAACGCTTATATATAGGAAGTACCAGCGGCGTATCCAACACGTTTTAACCATATGGATTCCGTCTCGTGAGGCGGTGTCATACGTGTCAAGATTGTACAGACAGATTTGCGATGACTTGGTCCAAATGGGAAGGGCTTGGACCAAGTCTTGAAAAGCGATTTGGGTAAACTGAGTGATGAAGTCGATCTCGAACTCAGTTCAGCGATACAAGCGAGGGCGACAAGCGATGAGCGGTATGCGATAACACAACACATCAATGCGCGAAGACGGCGATGATAAGCAAAGAGCGACAAGCGGAAAGCGATAAGCGCGAGCGACGAGCGTTAGCGACAACCGTCGAGCGATAGGCGACAGTCGATGCGTTACAAGCGATAGAGATATGCAATTCGATTGAGTTGGACACACCACAAACATTAACCCCACATGGCCTTTTTCCACGAAAGTTTGCTAATACGGTTAAAACACCACCATGTTTCAGCCCTATTAGCTTTGTCTCGTGAAGCGAGGTCGTGTGTGCTAACATAACACAGATAACACGAACAACGATAAGCGATAGCGATAGGCGATAAGAGTATCGAAGCGATAAGGTAGGCGCAAAGTGCGTTAAAGCGAAAAGCGGCGAGTGATTAGCGATACTTGTCTAGCGATCCACGATAAGCGATCCACACCAAGCGATACCTAGTAAGTGATAAGAGATAGAGTGATACACATGTAATAAGCGATGCATAACAAGTGGTACACACACATAAGCGATTAAGCAAGAACACACTAAAAGTGATAGCGATTCACACAATAAGCGATAACCAGCGGTAGAGATTGCGAGATACGCACAATATGCGATTGCGATTTCGAGCAACATAATAAGCGATTTAGATTGCGAGATAGATTTCAGTGACCGTGCGATTGCGAGCATGTTGACTTATGAAGAGTCTTTGCGAGTACATGCTTGAGTTGCGATTAGATTGTTACGCCTTGCGATGTATAATTTAGTGTGTCGAAAATAACTACAATAGCATAATAGGTCTATGTTCCAACTCCACATGGCACTTTCTTCACAAAACTTCGGTTGCCATGGCGAAACACCGTCATGTTTCAACCATACGCCTCCACTCCGTGAATAGGTGTCACACTTTGTTAGACATGGTCAAGACGCTTATATATCGGAAGTAACAGCGGCGTATCCACCACGCTTAACCATGCCCTGATCGTTGAGGCATCATTGAAACTCAGTACGATGTCCGTGCACTAACCAAAATAATCCCGTGTGCACCCGTGATTAATTTGATTCTTGCACGTTTATCGTACCTTATCTCAAGAACGCATAGTAGGGGTAAAATACATTATATAGTACATAGTGCTAGCATTAGATTGTGCGCGAGTATAAGAGAGAAATAGAATCCACATGCGTCGAGAGATAGAACAAGTTCCACACATTAGGAAATTGACGGCGACAATTCGTATTATTACAACAACACTAGAAGCAAAATAACGTTGCTGTGGAGTACTTCTGCGGAGACTACGGTTGTTGCTGAAATTCCTCAAGGTTGCGGTCCTGTGCGACAGTGCTGCGTATGATGACCATACCAGTTGCAATTTGCGCAGTAGCGACAGTTAGCTTCTGGCGGGTGATGATACGTACACGTGAAACACAGGGGATGAGCTCCATTGTAGACGCGTTTCACGTGAACTGGAGCTGCTTGGAGAGGTTCTGGTTGCGACAGTACCGATGTGGAAGAGTCTGGGCTCATCATCTTTCGTTTACGGCTGGGCTGAGTTTCCTAAGATGAAGCGGTGTCGTCGACGGATTCGTCTGATGACTCGCTAGAGATATCGTCGGAGGAATCTTCAGAAGAATCGTTGGTAGATTCGTTGGAAGAATCGTTAGAAGAATTGATGATGATTGCTTGATGAGCTTGTTTGACAGGATTCTTGGAGAAAAATCCGTCAAAGGCTCGTTTGCTGTTGATTTCGGCGGCCAAGCGGTAGGTTTCTTCGATTGTAGCAGGCCTGGCAGCTTCGACAAAATCGCCCACACATTCAGGCAAGCCGTGAATGTACTTCGTGATGGCTTTTTCTGGAGTGTTGACTTGACTTGGGCAAATTATGCTAAGCTGTTTGAACCTTGCGGTGTAGCCATTATTGTCACCTTCGACTTGCTTGATTTTCCAAAATTCGTCTTCGAGTTTCTGGACTTCGTGGGGAGGGCAGTACTCTTTCTTCATGAGCTCTTTCAGCTCATCCCAAGAGAGAGCGTAAGCTAAGGAGATCTCGCGTTTGTTACGTTCGGCTGTCCACCAGTCGAGTGCTCACGATTGAAATACTCCGGTAGAGCAAGTGGTACGAAAACCAACAGGACACCCATTCTGACGAAGGGTAACTTCGATAGAATCGAACCACTGGAGTAGTTGGGACACACCTCCTTAACCCGTGAACTCCATCGGGTCACAGGTTTTGAAGTGTTTGTAGAGGAAAGCATAATGTGGCGCTTCCGTCTTAGAGTCTTCCGAGGTTCGAGAGTTGCTGAGAGAATGCACTTGATCGACAATCTGAGGAACGACCTTGACCACTTCCCTGGCCACAAGCGAGGCAATCCTCTTCTCGGCGCTTAGTTTGGCTCTTCTCCTAGCCGTTTGTCTCGAGGTAGAGTCGTTGGAAGGCATCTATAGAGAGAGAGTTTTGGAGTGAGATTCTATCATAATGATTTTTGAGATTTGCGATGCGATTGAGCGCGTTCAAAACTTGTAGCGAGTAATATAATAGATTTCACATAGGAGACACGAGATTCCTAAGTTCTCACACAATGATTTGTTTTGTACATATAAATAGTTGTAGTCTATACTTACATACATACGTATCGGTGTAGAATGCGCGAGGACGCGAGGAAGAGCGAGAGCAAGAGCGAAAGCGAGTAATTAGATATTAGTTTTGTTGCGAACATTCGGTTTTTGTTTTAGATTGCGATGGCTGTGCGAGTTGTGCGTTTTGTAAAACAACGAGTGAAATTGATAAATCGAGAAATCGATAAGGCGTATAATAAACACATAAAGCGAAATTAAGTTCATTAAAGCGTAAAACCGGCGAGTCGTAGGCTTAGTATAATAATCGGAATGCCTCGGGTGTTTAGGCGTCGACTACCCAAGGTAACCCAACTATACCCAACAAGTTTGTACACGTGCGTTGACCTAGAAGACTTATGCTTCCACTGGGATGCAGCTCATGGCATTCGTCCTCGTAGTCATCGTGTGGCTCGAGTCGTCGTTATAGTCGAGTCCTTGGTGAGAGCTTTTTGAAACCATTTTAGAGAGTGGAACGGTTTATTTAGATACGGGCTTCACCCCTGACTTAAAAACTTTGTTCCTAATTGTGGTTATGCTCCTCGAATAAATTCGTGAGTTCCACTAGATTTCGAAATGGAGACTTTCGTCGAGATGTGGATGTCACTCCTAGCTCAATGAAAGGTTCTCGTGCTAGAAAAATGCGCTGGGTGAGCGATCTCATCGAGAGTTCTTGGTTTTCACGCCTGATCTCAACTAGATCACTCGATTGTGTTAAGCGAGTATTTTCGAAAACGTGTGTATTATGTTGGCCTTAGGAAAGGCTAAGTAATATTCCAGCCTTAGGAAAGGCTCTTCGCGTGAAATTGTAGTATGCGGTGTTCAAGCGAAGTTGTAGTTTTAACGGATTCGAACGAGAGTATCAAGTAGGCCCGTGAAAATCCTACTAAGTTCGCACGAGTTGGCCCGTTGGTACTTAGACTATAGACTAGGTCATTTCTATGACATCGACCCGGACTAGGTCATGTTTGGCCTAATTCCCTATAGTTATGGCTCTGATACCAATCTGTCACACCCCAACCGATGGCGGAATCATTGGGGCGCGGCACTAGGCGAATCAGATTGCTCAAGAGAATCCATAACAACTATATTGCGACAATATTTATTACATTTGTTATACCATACTAAGAATCAGTTCAATCACATAAGTTATCACATATTTTTTGTCCTCTCGAACAATACAAATCCGACAACCTAGATTTTAGGTGAGTTTCTAGACTTCCTAGCTTGATTTGATGTAGCCTGTGATCTAACCTGCAACATACGTTAAAATAATATCAATACAAAAGTATTAGCGAGCATACAAGTTTGATATGTAATAGTGTAATAGATAAAAGCTGCGAATTTCCACACACATAAACGTAATACACGACATATATACTCACAAAACTGATACTACCAGCTAAGTCCTCGAGATGCGATTGCGATTGCTGAACTAGGCCTCGTCGGGCGCAATACTACTATACTAGTCATGGTGGGACGTCGCGAGTATAGTCCTAGCACATATGTAACTAGCATCACGTATAACTATGCACATAAGTCATTCACAAGTGATAACTAGTTTAAGCATTCGATGTAATTCGATTTGATAGCAACGTATGTTACACCCAAAAGTGCGAAAGCAAAAAGGGTTCAAGTATACTACAGTCGGTGTTCGACAAGTAACACAACTTGGTTGGATTAAAGGGAGTGCGTATGAGATTAGCCTGGTTACAGATTGATAGCGTAAGCGTTGAACAATGCATTAAAAGGTGGTGGGGAAACAAGTGTCGAATGGTAACCCGATCGGATGGCGATCCGGTTGGATGGAGATCCGGTTGGATGGCAACCATCCGGTAGGACGGCTGTCCGATAGGATGGTTGTTCGATAGGATGGTTGTCCGATCGGACGGCAATCCGTCCTAACGATCTGATCGTTTTTGGCACCTGATTATTTTTGAAGGTTTTACAATTTTGATTGAAACGGTGTTATGACGTGCTAAACAACAGAAACCCATCTCGAACTAAGTGACCCGATCGGACAGGAATCACCCAAATCTGACCAGTTTACTGGTTCATGACGGTCGTTCTGGGTTAACCCGAAATCGGTCGTCTATTTGATAGAAACCAGATCTTGAACCAACACAATACTAGTATGAGTAGAAGGTCGGTACAAGCTCCGATTCTATCGGTATTGAGTGCATTAAGTGTGAAAGAGTTGAAAGAAAGCTGGAAAACCATCTTTCAATCCTTTTAACCGTGATTACGTGTAGATCTATGCGAGTACATTGTCTAATCATGTGGAAATTCTTCAGATCTGAGTTGTTCTTAGTGGAATGAGGCCAAAGCTTGAAGTTGATAAGAACTCCCTGATGACATCATCCTAGAACACCTCAAATCCGTTGATTTCACGGTTAAAAGTTGAGATTCAAAAGATAGAAAGGTGAAGGAGTGCGTGTAGATCATAAAAGGACAAGATTTGAGGTAGAAACTTACAAGAATTACGAGAAATTGAGAGGAAAGAGCCCCAAAGTGTGCTGGTCGAGTGAGAGCTCCACATCAAGGCTATTGATGTGAAAGTGGAGGTATTCATAGGAAAGAGAGGAGAGGAGGTGGTGCAGTGAGTCAGATCGGACGGGCTGTTTGGTAGGACGGCTGTCCGATAGGACGGATGGCTATCCGATCGGATGGTTGTCTGATCGAAGTGCCATTCGATCAAACGCCTTCGGCGAGTTAAGTTTTGGCGTTTCGTTTCGATCGTTAAGCGTTGCGATAGTTTGGTTACACATTTTCATACCCATACTCGTATATTTATTTTTATTAATCACATAGGGTCGTATAAATATCCATATTTCAAAGTTGCGATACAATAACCGGGCTTCATTTCGAATATGCGTTACTCTATGACGCTTCATGGCCATCGAGGAGGGTAGAATAGGTCCTCACTCAACGTCATCGTGAGCGTTGGTGTTTTTGATGAGATGTGTTATAGCGATAACGTATGCGTAATACGCGAAAATACTGTGAAACATCGATGTATGCGATATAGCTACATTATGATTCGAATCTCTGGTGCTAGGCGTAACGAGTATAACGGGTAGCAACAATGCATGAACATGCGGGTTGTTACAAGTGGTTGCCTTCAAGGGAGTCTGACTGATGAGACTACTGTCCAAATGTAGATCAGTGGATTTAACATTTGTAGTAGCTGCTCCACTTGAAATACCATCAAGAATTTCGTGAAATTCAAGAGGTGTAGCCTCCTCAACTTTTTGTGGGTTAGCTAATTGAACAGGTTCCGACACAGCTATTGTTGAAGTTAAACTCTCAGTAATGTGTTGGTGGGAGGGGTTGCTATAAGTCTGAATGTCAATAGCCTCAAATAGTGTTACAAAGGTTGGTGGAATACAAGATGAAGGGATGGGTGTGGAAAGAGACATTGCCCCAGGAGAAGGGATTTTAAGCATACTCTCAAATGAGGGTATGGCATCTTATTATGGTGTCCCTGTGAATACAACAAGTTCATTTTGTGAGGAATCATGAGGAGTTTGTTTAAGGGTTGAGATCTTTCCACATGTTGTGAGGAAGTAGCAACAGTGGTTTCTAGTGACATTTGTGTTGTCACAGGGTTAACCTCTGGGATCTCATCTTCCAGAGGACCCGTTTTTGTGGTTTTGGTGGCCTTTTTGGATTTTGTTTTAGTATTTTTGGGTTTTGTTGTAGGGGGTTTCACAGCAGTGGTTGTAGTGCTGTGATCACCAAGAGTAGTGGGCTCTGTAACAGAGCTTTGAGGAGCAAATGTTGACTTATCTAAAATTTGCGCATTTATCTTTGCTTGTGTTTTAGAAACATTTGAGTCTTTGGCCATAAGACAAGTAAAAGTTTCAGATGTTAGACTATTAATTTTACTAGTTGTACCTTGTTCAAAACCTTTTTAAGAAACATGTTTTTTCAGGTAGTAGCTTAATAGTCTAGGAAACAAACGAAAAGCAGCATTTTCCCGTTTTTAATGTTTTTCAAATTTGTAACCAAGTCCGTAAACAGTGCTTGGGAGTAGTTAAAATCAGTATTCGTCAAAATTGCATACCCCAAGTACTGAATTTTCAAAGGTATTTCATTAAAAGCAGTGGTTTTATTTGAGAGATAGGTTAAGAGAGTATGGAACAGGAATTTCATTGGTGGTGGAAAATTTGGCTTAAACATAGTTTCCTTATCCAACTGTCTGTAACACCCCGAAAATATAAAACTTTATATCTGAATTATAAAGTATAAAATAAATGAGAATAACTAACTAGGAATAAATAACCCAGTTAGTCGTGAGTCTAGTAAAAACAAAGAAACTTGATTAAAAAATGTAAAGTTTAACTTGGTTTTAGTTGAGGGGCCAAATGTAACACCCCGAAAGTTTAGATATTATATTTTAAACTAAATATCGGTAATAGTTAACATAAAATAACTAGGAATGAATAACCTAGTTAGTTAGTGTCTTGACATAATAGAACAAATATGGTTAAATACCCTTTAAATAATTTGTGTAAAGTGGAGGGACTAAACCTAGGCAAAAGAATTAAAGTTTTAATTTTATCAAATAATGGACACCAAACACACACATACGTGTGTTTGGTCCTGCGATTTCAACCTGATCAAAAGGGAGCTCCCAAGCTCAAACCCTAAAACACAAGAATTCAGTAAATTGAAGGGGCAAATCAAGCTTAAATCGAAATCCGAGCATAGATTAGTGATCACCTCAGCGAAGGGATCATAAGGTACGCAAAATTTTACTATTTGGTTCCATCTTAAACTTTAGATGAATTCATGAGATTCGAATCTGAGCTTGCATGATCGTTTTTTTGATGAAATTAGGATTGAAATTATGTCTAGGAGTAAACCCTGTGTCACACCCCGGCCGCGTATAACATGCCACCACGGCGGAAACGCCGGGGAGTGTTGGGACAGAATTAATTGTTTCATAACCATGGAAATTAAAGTTTCATTTTATTTATTAAACACAAGTGTTACATCGTTTCAAAACAGGAAATACAGAGTTTATAACATAATTAAACTAGTCTATCTTCATTTTTAGTCTCTAAGGCACAGGTCCGCCCTAGTGTCACAATCATCATCCTAAGCAACCGCTCCTGAAAACACATGTGAAAGTAGGTACGTCAGCATAAAAATGCCTGTGAGATACATAGGTTTTGTGAAAATGGGATTTATGACTTGCGTTTAAAGAAAACATTTAATAACAGTCAGTCATGAACCTTGTAAATTGTTTTGTTTTGTAAATCATGTGAAAACGATAAGATCAGATGATATGTATAAATAAAATGTAAGGTTAAATGAATAACCTAGTAAATGAGTTTGAATAAGATAAGTTGTTTGTAAAAATAATGTCTTGTGAAGAATATGTTATTTGTGTAAAACGTAATATGTCTAAACTGAAATGATTTAGAATACGCTAAGATATGTAATATTATACAAGCATTTATATATAGGAAGTACCAGCGGCGTATCCACCATGTTTGCACCATATTACATACGCCACGTTACTCAAACCATTTACCCAAACCAACCACCATGTAAATTGTTCATGTATAAACCAATTGTCATGTGTTATTGTGTAAACCATATCGAAATGTCTATGTTCAATGTAAACCACCATGTATGTATATCAATGTCAAAATGTTTATGTTTAATGTAGATCATGTAATGTGTACCCAAAATATATCTTGTATGGTAAGTGAGATGTATCAACTAAACCATATGTAAAATGCATAAAACAAGGTATTGAAGTAAAACATGGTTTAAATCAACGTTATGTTTTGTGGAACAATGCATGCTATACTGATACAAACATTTATGCGGTATTGTGAAAATGCATACATCCAAGCCTTGAGACTGTGGCGATAAACCCTTAAACAAATTAAAGGTTTATCTAAGTTATGTGTATCGATTTCGGTCATTCCTTTCATCCAAACCAACCTAGGATGTCCGGAACGGGAGTTGTCAATTCCTATGGTACCACTACCTACTAACGAACGGCGTAGCTAATGTTAATGAATGTATTGTTCCATGTTAAACAAACCAAATGTCATAACAAAATGAAAGCATGTGCTGTAAACAATTGTACTAAGTATACACACAATGGGCATAAATAGCATGAAATGTAATGTGAAACAATGTACTAAGTACGCACACAATGGGCATACATAGCATGAAATGTAATGTAAAGCAATGTACTAAGTACGCACACAATGGGCATACATAGCATGAAATGTAATGTAAAACAATGTACTAAGTACGCACACAAAGGGCATACATAGCATGAAATGTAATGAAATCATGTACTATAATGTACTAATGAACATAGCAAGTATATGATGTGGAAACAGGAAAGCAAGAAAGTAACAAGTAGGCACATGTGTTTCACCCCAAAACAGTTTGGAAAACAGTAAAAGACGGGGTTCAATGTACTCACCTGAGATTGCTTTGAAGTTCTTGTGTAATAATCACACAATGCTAGTGATCACGGAATATCAAACGGCACCTAATAGGTAGCTATGTTAATATACCGGACCAAAATCGGAAGGATCGGATAGTATGCGGGTTCGTAAACCAAACGAGTATGGAGACTCGTGAAATATGGTTTAACAAAGCCTACATACTAAAATGAAACCTAACCTAAGTGCTTGCGACCCATTACGACCCGTTTAGGTAGCTTATGCTACCTTAACGCGTCGTTCGCGTAGAACGCGTTTGGAACGCCTAACATCGTGACCACAAGGTATAACCTCGGAAGGTTACAGCTATGGTCACCTAATGTGTTTGGTCGGATCCTAATGATCGACCAAATGGGTCGGGTTCGAAAGTATAAGCGATGGTTTAGATCGCTTACCTTACGACCCTATATAAGCACTGTACTAAAAGTGACGAGCTAAGCATGTTAGAACATGCTTAACGAAGTTTAGAAAACAGGTTTGGCATCAAAACAAACGGCTTTGATGCTCACGAGTAGTTTGGTTACAAAATACGCAAGAATGCGCATTTTGGCCGAAACTACGACTCGTCACTGAGCCTAGATAACGTGGTAATCAGTAGGTATAGTCTCCATGGACTATAACCATCGTGATCACGCTCACGTTATGAAGTTCCAATGAACTTCATGTTGACCATAGGCTGGTCAACGCAGAAAGTCAAACAAAGTTTGACTTTAGCACTAGAAAGCAATTAAAAGAACGAAAGAACACTTACGAAGGGTCCCCGAAAGCTAAACTTGATCCAGGAGCTCAGGTATGAAGCAATGGAATCAACTTAGAGCTCTTTGATCAGTTTTGTGGGTTTTAACACAAATGGGGGGGGGTATTTATAGGAAAAGTAAAGCCGTTAGGATCGTTTCTTGAATATCGTGCCATGATCTCATCCAAGTTTTGCAAGGAAAACAAGTTTCTGCATCTGCAGGGGCCACGCGGCCCGCGTCAGCATACAGGCATAACCGAGGCGGGCCGCCTGGCTATGTCTGATCAGTACAAAGTTTCAGAAATGGCAGTTTTAGTCCCTGTTGCATGTTTAAGCCATTTCCGACACTTCCAAGGCCCGTAAAGCCAACTTTAAGGCCCTAAAATGATGCCTAAACATTGTGGACATGAAACATGCTCAAAAATATGTCGGATGTTGGTTCGTTTCGCCGTACGATCGCGATGTTCGGTTAATTACGACGGAATGCGCATAAGCGCGAAAAACGATCCAAATGACGCGACGAATGGATTTTTCTCATGCCAAACACTAAGGCATAATATTAGGATGCTTACATAAATTTTTGGATGTCCGGATGTATTCAGAACGTAAGTTATGCGCGAAAGTGCAAACTTGTGCACTTTTTGACACTTTTAGCCCCTGAATGATCCAAAAGTTTGTTTTAGCATACCAAACCCCTCAAAGCCTATTTCTAAGCTATCTAAAGGATATTTAAGGTATGTTTAACTTATGGACATGTTCCGGAATGTTTGTTACAGTTCAAATTGACATACTTTCGCAGTTTGTCAAGTTTAGTCCCTGTAAGCGAATTAACTTGTTTTTGCCATACCAAAGCCTTCAAAACTTATTTCTAAGTTATGTAAAGGTTATTTAAGGTATGTTGAGTATATGTTGACGTTCTGAAGTATTTGTCGCATTAAACTGAGTACGTTTACGCACCAGTTTGCGTATAATTCTCCAGAAAGCGATGTAGAGTTTAAAATCGAACAAAAGTCAAAACATGAAAAATGTAAAACACAACCAAACAAACATTGGGATCAAATAACATTGTTTTATTGATAATTGAATGGTTCATAATGATTTCGAGCACAAATGTTACAGACTCCCCTACTTGTGGAAATTTCGTCCCGAAATTTATTTAGATGCGGATACTTCGCCTTCATTTGATCTTCACGTTCCCAAGTAAACTTGGGTCCACGTTTAGATTCCCAGCGAATCTTGACCAAAGGAATGCGCTTGCGTTTAAGCCACTTGACTTCACGTTCCATGATTTCTACCGGTTTCTCAACAAATTTCAGTGTTTTATCAACACGAATTTCGTCAAGCGGTATGTGGAGGTTCTCATCAGCTAAACACCTTTTGAGATTGGACACGTGAAAGGTTGGATGAACATTTCCAAGTTCAGGAGGTAACTCAAGTCTGTAGGCTACCTTACCGATTCTTTCGACGATCTTGAATGGTCCAACGTATCTAGGTGCAAGTTTTCCTTTCTTTCCGAATCTGATCACACCTTTCCAAGGTGAGACTTTAAGTAATACACGATCACCGACTTGAAAATCCAAGGGCTTGCGTTTTAAGTCCGCGTAACTCTTTTGACGGCTTCTAGCTGTCTGATGGTTATCAAGAACTTTCTTAACCTTATCAGTTGTCTCTAAAATGAGGGCAGGTCCAGTAAGCTGAGCCTCGCCGATCTCATTCCAGCAGACTGGTGAACGACATTTTCGACCATAGAGAGCCTCGAAAGGAGCCATGTTGATGCTGGAGTGATAACTGTTTGTCACGGCCCCCGGCCCGGTTTGACCCGTTCCAGGAGCCGCGGGACAGAAATCCAGTGGTATTTAATTTAGGCGACAGCGGAAGTCTTTTTAAAACAGGATCTTTTAATATTTAAAACTGCATGTTATATAAATTAGGGATAAAACCCTGTAATTTACAATAAGGTGATTTCACTAAGAAATCTTTATTTTTCAAAACATGTTTCTTTATTTATTTACATTGAGCCACTTCTCTAAGCTGGTAGTGCTCCACGACACTTTTCTTAGCTCACAACAGATCACCTGAAACATGGTTGAAAAAGGTTTTGTCAGCAGGAAATACTGAGTGAGTTTATTCAGGTTTTATAAAATGACCCTTAGTTATAAATTACAGCATAAGAGCGATTACAATGGTTTATATCTTATATTTATCTAGCGCTCTGTCACAATGGTGACATGTCACAATGGTGACGATGGTCATACCACTATTAGGTCAATGAACCCAAATAGTGACGATTATCCCTAGTAGGTCAATGAACCTAACTGGGAGAAAATTAGTAATGTGCACAATACCCCACTAGCCATGAATTCAAGATATCCACGACTTAGTCCCTGTAATTATAACTTTTGAAAAATAATTTGGAGTATTGTAAAACAGTTGATAAAAAGAGAATGACTCACATTGCAGATTTAACGAGCAGTGTATAAGCCTACTGATTAGCCTTGATTATCCTAATTTAAATAATAATACACACAGACAAACGGGTTAGTAACTAATACAGCAGTTACGATAATTCACGAGATTAAACCCTCACAACGATTAATAAGGTGCAATACTTAACAATTCAACGGATTCACAACGAATAACAGAGTATAGTCCGAATTCGAACAGCACTCAAATATTCAAGTCAAAATCACGATGAATAACAAAGTATAAGCTCAATTTGAGCAGCACTTAAACAATCGTTGGATAGTTACAATCGATCGGACGTTGAATCGTAATAGCGATCGAGTTATTACCCTGATTGCGGCAGCACTTCGTGAATCGTGTGTGTTAATTGTGGTAAACAGAACAGAATTCAGTGTGTATAACGAATTCCTTCGTTGTTTATGTGCCCAGAATTAAGTGCCAATGTCTGCTATTTATACCCGAAATTGGACATGCTTACGGACCGTAAGCCTTATCCCTTACGGTCCGTAAGGGACACCTATGGTCATAGGGTTGCCACGCGTGGGACTAGGCCTACCGAGTCACTGAATTCAAGAAATTCTTAACTGACAACGAGAATTAAAGATAATCGTCCACTAGGGTTTATCCCCCCCGGGTTTTAGGGGCCCTGATTCTGATTCTGATTGTTCTGAAAATTTTAGGGTTTGTGCAGAATCACTTGGGTATCTCAATTAGGGTTTCCTATTGGACAAATTATTTTAATAAATATGACTTTTGATGAGAGTTTTTACATCCTCCCCACCTTAAGAAAAATCTCGTCCTCGAGATTTACTGGAAATAAATGAGGATACTTTCGTTTCTTTTCTGATTTCAGTTCCTAAGTGTATTAGGGTTACTAACACTAATCGTTTGTGTTTTGAGAAATTTGACTTTCTTGTCTTCTATTTGTAGTGGTTTCTCTACAATTTCAGCTTTTTATTTACCTCTACATCTTGAAGAGGTACTACCAGGGATTCTTTTGATAAACATTTCTTTGAGATTGGATACATGAAATACATCATGTACTTCAGCTAATTCTTCTGGTAGTTGTAACCGATAAGCAACTAGTCCTATACGTTTGATTATTGAAAATGGTCCTACGTACCTTGGTCTTAGTTTTCCTTTCTTACCGAATCTAACAACTCCTTTCCAAGGAGATATTTTCAATAGCATTTTGTCTCCAACTTGAAATTCCAACGGCTTCCGTCTATTATCTGTATAACTCTTCTGGCAATCTTTAGCCGTTTTCAGCTTATCCTTCGTGATACTAAATATCACAGTCGTAGTCACTTAGGATTTTCATCCATCTCTTTTGTCTCATGTTTAATTCTTTTTGCTCAAATATATATCTTAAATTCTTATGACATATATAGACAGTAACCTTACTTTCATACAAATAAGGTTTCCAAATCTTTAAGGGCAAAATTATGGCTCCTAATTCGAAATCATGAGTGGTATAGTTTTCTTTGTGCTTTTTCAATTGCCTGGATGCATACGCAATTACCTTTTTGCGTTGCGTTATCCTGCATCCAAATCCTAACTTTGAAACATCACCATATACCTTAAAATCTTCTGTTCCTTCTGGTAAGGTTAAGATTGGGACATTTTGTTAATTTACGCTTTAAGATCTAAAAGTTTCTTCTTGTTTAGGTTCTCATTCAAACTTAACTGTTTTACAGGTTAGCTTAGTTAATGATATAGCTATCTTGGAAAAAAAATCCTTAATAATTCGTCTTATAGTATCTGGCTAAACCTACAAAACTCCTAATTTCCATTGCGGATTGCGGAATCTTCCATTTGTTAATTGCTGCAATTTTATCATGATTTATGTGAATACCTTTATGATTCACCATATGATCCAGAAATTGTACTTCTGGCAGCCAAAATTTCACGCTTTGAAAATTTGGGCGTAAATTTTCTCCTTTCTTAACAACGTTAAGAGTGCATGTAGGTGCTTGCAATGTTTCTCCTGACTTTTGGAACAAATAAGTATATCGTTGATGAGAACGATTACCAATTTATCTAAGTATGGTTTTCAGATCCTATTCATTTTACGAATGTTGCAAGTGCATTCGTTAATCCGTAGAGCATAACTAAAAACTTGTAATGACCATACCTAGTTCTGAAAGCAGTCTTAGGTATGTCTTTTTCTTGTACTTGAACGTAAGTATATCTTAGAAAAATATCTAGCTGCTTAAAGTTAATCAAAAAGATCATCAATCCTAGATAATGGGTATTGATTCTTAATTGTAACCTTATTCCCTTCTCTATAATTAATATACATTCTCATCGAACCATTCTTTTTCTTAATAAATAACACTGGTGCTTTCCCAAGGGAATGAACTAGGTTGTATGAAACCTTTACTTAGTAATTCATCTAATTGAGTTTTCAGTTCTAACATTCTTGTGAGTGCTAACCTATAAGGTATCTTAGCTATTGGTATAGTTTCTGGAATTAAATGTATCCTAAATTCTATCTCCCTATCTGGTGGTAATCCTGATAACTTTTCTAAGAATACATCTGGGTATTCTGAAACTACATGAATTTCCTTAAGTTCTTTACTCTTAGTACTAATGATTTACTGAAATCATATATACTATTCCTTGCTTTTGTTCATAACTAGCAACTTTCATTATTGATATGAACTTCGTGACCTTATGTGGTTTATTTCCTGTAATCATAATTACTTCTCCGGCGGTTGCCTGAATTTCTATAAAGTTCTTATCACAAAGAATTCGAGCATAGTTGGCTACTAACCAACCCATTCCTAACATAACATCAAATTCAGCTAATTTTATAGGTAATAGGTTTGCAAAGATTTTATGACCTGATGGTTCTATATTTTCCTTTTTGCAAAACTTTATCTATGCTAACAGATTTTCCGTTTGCCGTTTCGATTGTAAAGATTTGCCTAATTTTGGTTAATGGTAAGTTAAGAGCTTGACGGAATGAAGTATTTATAAAACTTTGGTTTATACCAGAGTCAAATAATACTTTTGTGTAGACGTTGTAAACTAAAAACGTACCAGCTATAACATCTGGAATGAGCTCTGCTTCTTGAGCAGTAAGTTGGAAGGCTCTTACATTCCTTTTTGCTTCTTCTGCGGGTTTGGCTTTATTGTTAGATAGTTTGTTCAGTTTTGGACAATCTGGCCTAAGATGTCCAGCTTCTCCACAGTTGTAGCAGACTGAAAATCTTTTCCTCCTGCAGTCTTCTTCTTGATGCCCCGGAATTTTGCAAAAATTGCAATATCCTTTGCATCTTCCAAAATGCTTTCTTTTGCAAGAATCGCAAAATGGACTAGTGGGAGATTGCCCATTTCCTCCTTTCTTGAAATTGTTATGGTTACCCGAACGGAATCTGTAACAACTGCCACTAAAATCAATAATTAGGACAATAATTAGTCAATAAGAAAACCCTAATTGAGACACCCAAGTAATTCTACACTAGCCCTAAAATTTTCAGAATGATCGGAATTTGGATCAGGGCCCCTAAAACTCGAGGGGGGCAAACCCTAGTTGATAATAATCTAAAATAAAACGTTGCAAACTTCTGATTGGTCAATTGTTTTGATTCACCAAGGCTAATCCCGAGCTAGGCAGCCTATAAATTAGACTGCTTAGCTTACGGACCGTAAAGGGTCAGGCTTACGGTCCGTAAGGGAGTCCCAAAACTTGCTATAAATAGCCGACCTTGGCATTAGAACAGAGGTCAAATGGAGGAATGGTGGACCAATGACTGGCAATTCCAAAATATAGTTAATAGTCCCTATAGTTTTCTCCCACAATTTGATCCAGAACCTATCCCTAATTCGCCAATGAGCTATGAAAATTTAGCTGAACTACGTCAGTTTGGTGAAGAACTGATAGGCACCGGGAATAGGATCCGGGAAATGGGGGAGCAGATTTCTTGGAAGTACGACGAGAGGGAGCGTCGTTACTGAAACTGCCAGTGAACCAAAAGATAGGAGGGGTTTGGAGAAGTTTGTTTGTGTTATAACTAATATAGTAAAACTGATTTTGTAAAATGGGCAATAAAACAATGTAAGATAAAAAGTGTGTATTGAAGCAGGTATAATATATAAAACAAAACAGAAGTCGAGGCATCGACAATTTTGGCTATGTTTGCATGTTATAATGATCTGTGTATTTATCTGTGATTTTGTTATCAATAATTAGACACTAATAATTCCTATTAATACTAATTAGCAGATGGAAAACGCTAATAGTGAACCAGTTAACGAAGTAAATCAGTCTGAGCAAAATCAGGAAGATCAATATATAACTAGACAAGATATTGAGCACTTTATTGCTCAAGGGATAGCCAATGCTATTCCAGAAATTGTGGCTGCTGTTCAGAAACCTGCTGAACCACAATTAATTCCTAGTAAACGTATTCCGGAAGATAACGGCAGTAACAACATAAATGGAGGCGGCAATCATGACGATCATGATCCGCAACAGGCCCCACTCCCTAAGAGAATGAAAGCTGCAACGCCTGGTTGCACTTACAAGGAATTTCTTGCCTGTAAACCCGCAGAATTTGCAGGTAATGAAGGGGCAACTGCAACACTGCGTTGGTTAGAGAAAACCGAAGCAGTAATTGCAATAAGTAAATGTGCTGAAGAAGATCAAGTGATGTATGCATCAAACTTGTTCAAAGAAGGGGCGCTAGAATGGTGGAACACGGTGCTACAAGCAAAAGGAAGAAGGGTGGCCTATGCGATGAATTGGGAAGAATTTAAGAGTCTTGTCGAAAGAAAATTCTGTCCCGAATACGAGAAGGAACAAATGGCAAACAAGTTCCCGAGTCATCGTATGTTAGGAGTAGACTGTCGAGGATATACTTCGACATTCTTCGAATATGCGAGAGTGGTACCTTCCCTGGCTTCGCCAGAACCGGTACTCATTTCCCGTTATATTTGGGGATTAATTGGAGAAATCCGTAACATCGTTAAAGCTGCGAGACCACGCACGATTGACGATGTTGTGGAATTAGCTAATACCTTAACCGATGAACTAGTCCGCACCAGAGAGGAAGATCGCAAGAAGGAATTGGCTCAGAAGATTACCCAAGGATTTCGCGTGGGTAATAGTAATAATAAGTTCAAAAAGAGGGGAACAGGGCAATCCTTATCTCCTCCTTGCTGCAGAAATTGCAAAAAGAAACACTATGGACAGTGCAATATATTTTGCAACTTCTGCAAGGCGAAAGGACATCGGGAAGAAGACTGCAGAAGGAAAACAAGAGTCTGTTATAACTGCAGAGAAACAGGACATTTCCAGTCTGAATGTCCTAAGTTAGCTAAACCAGCAGACAGTAGAGCTAAAACGACTGAAGGAACTACTAAGAAAAATGCACGAGCATTCCAGCTGACCACTCAAGAAGCCGAACTCATTCCAAACGTGATAGCGGGTACGTTCTTAGTGCATAACGTTTATGCAAAAGTATTATTTGATTCTGGTGCAAACCAAAGTTTCATTAATACTGCATTCTGTCAAGCTCTTAACTTACCTCTAAATACCCTTAGGCAGATCTTTACTGTTGAAACGGCAGATGGAAATTCTGTCAACATAGACAAGGTTTTGCAAGAAGTAAAGATAGAATTGTTAGGTCATAAGTTTTCTGCAAACCTGTTACCTATGAATTTAGCCGGATTCGATGTAGTGTTAGGAATGGATTGGTTAATAGCCAACCATGCTCGAATCCTGTGCGATAAGAATTCCGTAGAAATCCGTACCCCCACAGGAGAAGTAATCTTAATTACAGGAGATAGACCTCGGAAGCCATTAAAATTCATTTCAGTAATAAAATTGGCTAGTTATTCAAGGAAACAAGAAATAGTGTATATGATTTCTGTAATCATTAACACTAAAAGTAAGGAACTCCAGGACATCCCTATAGTTTCAGAATACCCAGATATCTTTCCAGAAGAATTACCTGAGTTACCACCGGATAGGGAAGTAGAGTTTAGAATTCATTTAATTCCAGGTACTACACCAATAGCTAAGACACCTTATCGATTAGCACCTACTGAAATGCTAGAATTGAAAAAGCAATTAGATGAATTACTAAGCAAAGGATTTATACAACCTAGTTCATCCCCTTGGGGTGCACTAGTATTGTTTGTGAAAAAGAAAGATGGATCAATGAGAATGTGTATCAATTATAGGGAATTGAATAAAGTTACAATTAAGAACCGATACCCATTACCTAGGATTGATGATCTTTTTGATCAATTGCAAGGAGCTAGGTATTTCTCTAAGATAGATTTAAGATCTGGATATCACCAGCTGAAAGTGCAAGAGGAGGACATACCTAAAACTGCTTTCAGAACTAGGTATGGTCATTATGAGTTTACAGTCATGCCCTTTGGATTAACAAATGCTCCAGCTGCATTTATGGACATGATGAATAGAATCTGTAAACCATACTTGGATAAATTTGTAATCGTGTTCATTGACGATATACTCATTTATTCCAAAAGTCAGGAGGAACATTGTGAGCACTTACATGCACTCTTAACCTTGTTAAGAAAGGAAAAGCTTTATGCCAAATTCTCGAAGTGCGAATTCTGGCTACAAGAAGTGCAATTTTTAGGTCATATGGTGAATCACGAAGGAATTCACGTAGATCCTGCTAAAATAGAAGCAATCACAAATTGGAAAGCTCCGCAAACAGTTATGGAAATTAGAAGTTTTCTAGGCTTAGCTGGATATTATAGACGATTTATTAAAGATTTCTCTAGGATAGTTGTACCTTTAACTAAGCTAACCTGTAAAGCCGTTAAGTTTGAATGGGGATCTAGACAAGAGGAAGCTTTTAGGATTCTAAAGCACAAATTGACAAATGCTCCAATTTTAGCTTTACCCGAAGGAACTGAGGATTTTGAAGTATACTGTGATGCTTCAAAATTAGGATATGGATGTGTGTTGATGCAACGCAAAAAGGTAATTGCATATGCCTCTAGGCAATTGAAAAAGCACGAAGAAAATTATACAACTCATGATCTAGAGTTAGGAGCCATAATTTTTGCCCTTAAAATTTGGAGACATTATCTGTATGGAAGTAAGTTTACTATCTATACGGATCATAAGAGTTTAAGGTATATATTTGGGCAAAAAGAGTTAAATATGAGGCAAAGAAGGTGGATGGAAATCCTAAGTGATTACGACTGTGATATTCAATATCACGAAGGAAAGGCAAACGTAGTCGCAGACGCCTTAAGTCGTAAGTATCATGAAAAGCAAAAGCGAGTCCGTGCTCTTAGGTTAAATCTACAATTAGATTTAATAGAACAAATAAAGAAAATTCAAGAAACGGCAATCAAGGACGATGCCGAAGGACTGAAAGGTTACCTAAAAGAATTAGAACAAGGAAAAGATGGAATTTGGAGATTCCACAAGAAACGAATTTGGGTACCTAAGCAAGGAAAATTAAGAAATAAGATTTTAGAAGAATCTCATAAATCAAGGTATACTGTACATCCAGGAAATAATAAGATGTACCAGGATTTAAGAAATAATTTTTGGTGGATAGGAATGAAAAAGGATATAGCCGAATACGTATCTAAGTGTCTAACCTGTTCACAAGTTAAAGCCGAACATCAGAAACCTTCAGGACTACTACAACGGTTAGAAATGCCTGTATGGAAATGGGAACTCATAACAATGGATTTTGTTACTAAGTTACCCAAAACCAGAAAAGGTAATGATGCTATTTGGGTAATTGTGGATCGATTAACCAAATCAGCTCATTTTCTACCAATGAAGGAAACCTTTAGCATGGAAAGGTTAGCCAAGTTGTATGTAGATGATGTAGTATCCTTACATGGAGTCCCACTCTCCATTGTATCGGATAGAGATAGTCGTTTCACTTCCCGTTTCTGGACAAGTTTCCAAGAAGCAATGGGAACTCGACTTAATTTAAGTACCGCATATCATCCTCAAACAGACGGACAAAGTGAAAGGACAATACAAACCCTGGAAGACATGCTCCGAGCATGTGTAATTGACTTTGGTGGTAATTGGGATAACCATTTACCATTAATTGAATTCTCCTATAACAATAGTTATCATTCGAGCATCGAAGCTGCTCCATTCGAAGCACTGTATGGACGCAAGTGCAGAACTCCCGTTTGCTGGGCAGAAATAGGAGAAAGCCAGTTATCAGGTCCAGAGATTGTACAAGAAACTACTGACAAGATATCGCAAATCAAGGAAAGATTGAAGACAACTAGAGATCGTCAGAAGAGCTATGCAGACAATCGCCGTAAGCCATTAGAATTTCAGGTAGGAGACAAAGTACTTTTGAAAGTTTCTCCTTGGAAAGGAGTAGTACGATTTCGTAAGAAAGGAAAACTGAGTCCCAGATATGTTGGACCATTCCCAGTAATCCAACGAATAGGGCCAGTAGCTTATCGTTTACAACTACCAGAAGAATTAGCTGGAGTACATGATGTGTTTCATGTATCCAATCTCAAGAAATATCTATCAGACGAATCCTTGGTAGTACCTCTTCAAGATATAGAGGTAAATGAAAAGCTGAAATTCGTAGAGAAACCCTTACAAATAAAAGATAGGAAAATCAAGTTTCTCAAACATAAGCGACTAGTGCTAGTAAAAGTCAAATGGGAATCCAAGAGAGGACCAGAGTACACTTGGGAACTGGAATCAGAAATGAAGCGAAAGTACCCTCATCTATTTCAGTAAATCTCGAGGACGAGATTTTTCTCAAGGTGGGGAGGATGTAACAACTGCCACTAAAATCAATAATTAGGACAATAATTAGTCAACAATAAAACCCTAATTGAGACACCCAAGTAATTCTACACTAGCCCTAAAGATTTCAGAATGATCGGAATTAGGATCAGGACCCCTAAAACTCGAGGGAGGCAAACCCTAGTTGATAATAATCTAAAATAAAACGTTGCAAACTTCTGATTGGCCAATTGTTTTGATTCACCAAGGCTAGTCCCGAGCTAGGCAGCCTATAAATTAGACTACTTAGCTTACGGACCGTAAAGGGTCAGGCTTACGGTCCGTAAGGGAGTCCCAAAACTTGCTATAAATAGCCGACCTTGGCATTAGAACAGAGGTGTTAAAACGTTGCACAAACCTTCTGTGAACGTTGAGATATCCTGAAATCAGTTCACCACACACACACACGATCACGAGGTGCTGCCGCAATCAGGGTAATAACTCGATCGCTATTACGATTCAACGTCCGATCGATTATAACTATCCAACGATTGTCCGAGTGCTGCTCAAATTGAGCTTATACTTTGTTATTCATTGTGATTTCAACTTGAATGTTTGAGTGCTGTTCGAATTCGGACTATGCTCTGTCATTCGTTGTAAATCCATTGGATTATTAAGTATCGCACTTGATAATAGTTGTGAGGGTTTAATCTCGTGAATTGACGTAACTGCTGAATTAGTTACTAATCCCGTTTGTGTGTGTGCATTGTTATTTAAATTAGGTTAGAAGGCTAATCAGTAAAGCTTATACTCTGCTCGTAAATCTGCAATGTGAGTCATTCCTCTTTTATAAACTCTTTTCTCACAGTTTGTGAGTCATTCTCTTTTTATCAACTGTTTTACAAAACTCCAAGTTATTTTTAAAGTTATAGTTACAGTGATTAAGTCTATGTAATCACCAAGTTACAGCCGGTATGTGGGGTTTTGTATACATTACTTGTTTCCCGTCACACTTGGACAAACGAGTGGCCAAGGGGTGATCTGACCACAGTCACAGACACCATTGGACAAATGGGCTAGCCAATGGATGGCCGAGTGATAAATATTGTGGGTAGTTGGTTTGATATCAGAAACATTGTAATTCCCCTTAATACTGTAGATTATAACAAATGTGTCGTTTTCAGTAAAATGAGTGATTCACTCAGTATTTCCCCGCTGACAAAACCTTTTTCAAACATGTTTCAGGTGATCTGGTATGAGCAAAGAAAAGTTCCATGGAGCACTCCCAGCTTAGAAAAGTGGCTCAATGTAAATAAATAAATGAACATGTTTTGAAAATAAAGATTTCCCTGAGAAATCACATTATTGTAAATTTCGGGAATTTATCCCTAAGTTATGAAACGAGCAGTTTAAATTATTGAAAGATCCTGTTTTTAAAAGACTTCCGCTGTCGCCTAAATTAAATACCACGGGATTCCTGTCCCGCGGCTCCTGAAACGGGTCAAACCGGGTCGGGGGCCGTGACAGGGAAAAGGTGGTATCAGAGCCACTGTTTTAAGCTTACTGATTAAGCTCACTGTTCTAAATGATTTAAACCTATTATAATTAGGAAAATATTTATTTGTCATTCTGTGAATATATGTGTATTAACTGATTAATTGTTAAAATTACAGTATGGGTAAACAAAAGATTTCTGCAATCTATCGCAAATTAGATAGTACACCCAAAGAACAGGGAACCTCTTCTTCCAAATCTCCCACCAATTTAGAAGAAGGAATCTTTGTCCGTAAGGCAAATTATGAAAACCCACTTACACCGGAGAAAAGGAATTCAATCCTTAGAAAAGGTCAAGAGAAAAAGAAACCCCGAACCAAGAGAGTGAGGTTTAACCCAGAAATTCAGGAAATTAGTAATAATCCACCAGGGGAAAATAACTTAGATAAAAAATGGGCAAATCTGTATCTGCTCGCTACTGTAGTAGAAAATGCAAATCTTTAAACTCTAAATCTAGAAATAAGTACTTCCCAGTAAATAAATAAATAAATCTGAGTATGTTCTGTTTGCTGTTATGTTGTACAAATTAGTGTGCAATAAAAATGTTTATTTGTTAAGCTTTGTTCCAAAGTTTTAACTTAACATTTTGTGCATTTTGCATATATGCTGTACAACATGAATGAGATGTCGGAAGCATTTCAGAATCTCAACCTCTATCCTGTGCCAATTGAAGTCTCCCACAACTTCACTGGTTACATTGCTGACATAGAGGAACCGCTAGAATTCCAAGCTCCACCGCTGGAGAAAGCAAAACCTAAAAAGAAGAGAAGATATGTAGGGTGGCGAAAGGTGCGCCGAAGGAAACCTAGGAGACTCCCTAAAATAGAAAATCCTGTGAGTGTGAGCAAGGGAAAAGAAATAGAAACCGGAGAAAGTTCCAAGCCAGCAGAAATAGGGATAAACCTAAAGCAAAAGGGAATAGAGATCGGAGAAAGCTCTAAACAGTCTGAGGAAATCACATTCCAGGACGAAATAGACCGCCTACTGGATAATTGTGATGTTCTAGAGCCTATCAACGATAATCTCTTCTCTTATCCTGCTACAGCCCAATTCCCAATAAACCTAGGACCAGCTATTCCAGACCCACTAGTTCACACCCGACCATTAGGCCAAATGGAGGAATGGTGGACCAATGACTGGCAATTCCAAAATATAGTTAATAGTCCCTATAGTTTTCTCCCACAATTTGATCCAGAACCTATCCCTAATCCGCCAATGAGCTATGAAAATTTAGCTGAACTACGTCAGTTTGGTGAAGAACTGATAGGCACCGGGAATAGGATCCGGGAAATGGGGAGCAGATTTCTTGGAAGTACGACGAGAGGGAGCGTCGTTACTGAAACTGCCAGTGAACCAAAAGATAGGAGGGGTTTGGAGAAGTTTGTTTGTGTTATAACTAATATAGTAAAACTGATTTTGTAAAATGGGCAATAAAACAATGTAAGATAAAAAGTGTGTATTGAAGCAGGTATAATATATAAAACAAAACAGAAGTCGAGGCATCGACAATTTTGGCTATGTTTGCATGTTATAATGATCTGTGTATTTATCTGTGATTTTGTTATCAATAATTAGACACTAATAATTCCTATTAATACTAATTAGCAGATGGAAAACGCTAATAGTGAACCAGTTAATGAAGTAAATCAGTCTGAGCAAAATCAGGAAGATCAATATATAACTAGACAAGATATTGAGCACTTTATTGCTCAAGGGATAGCCAATGCTATTCCAGAAATTGTGGCTGCTGTTCAGAAACCTGCTGAACCACAATTAATTCCTAGTAAACGTATTCCGGAAGATAACGGCAGTAACAGCATAAATGGAGGCGGCAATCATGACGATCATGATCCGCAACAGGCCCCACTCCCTAAGAGAATGAAAGCTGCAACGCCTGGTTGCACTTACAAGGAATTTCTTGCCTGTAAACCCGCAGAATTTGCAGGTAATGAAGGGGCAACTGCAACACTGCGTTGGTTAGAGAAAACCGAAGCAGTAATTGCAATAAGTAAATGTGCTGAAGAAGATCAAGTGATGTATGCATCAAACTTGTTTAAAGAAGGGGCGCTAGAATGGTGGAACACGGTGCTACAAGCAAAAGGAGGAAGGGTGGCCTATGCGATGAATTGGGAAGAATTTAAGAGTCTTGTCGAAAGAAAATTCTGTCCCGAATACGAGAAGGAACAAATGGCAAACAAGTTCCTGAGTCATCGTATGTTAGGAGTAGACTGTCGAGGATATACTTCGACATTCTTCGAATATGCGAGAGTGGTACCTTCCCTGGCTTCGCCAGAACCGGTACTCATTTCCCGTTATATTTGGGGATTAATTGGAGAAATCCGTAACATCGTTAAAGCTGCGAGACCACGCACGATTGACGATGTTGTGGAATTAGCTAATACCTTAACCGATGAACTAGTCCGCACCAGAGAGGAAGATCGCAAGAAGGAATTGGCTCAGAAGATTACCCAAGGATTTCGCGTGGGTAATAGTAATAATAAGTTCAAAAAGAGGGGAACAGGGCAATCCTTATCTCCTCCTTTCTGCAGAAATTGCAAAAAGAAACACTATGGACAGTGCAATATATTTTGCAACTTCTGCAAGGCGAAAGGACATCGGGAAGAAGACTGCAGAAGGAAAACAAGATTCTGTTATAACTGCAGAGAAACAGGACATTTCCAGTCTGAATGTCCTAAGTTAGCTAAACCAGCAGACAGTAGAGCTAAAACGACTGAAGGAACTACTAAGAAAAATGCACGAGCATTCCAGCTGACCACTCAAGAAGCCGAACTCATTCCAAACGTGATAGCGGGTACGTTCTTAGTGCATAACGTTTATGCAAAAGTATTATTTGATTCTGGTGCAAACCAAAGTTTCATTAATACTGCATTCTGTCAAGCTCTTAACTTACCTCTAAATACCCTTAGGCAGATCTTTACTGTTGAAACGGCAGATGGAAATTCTGTCAACATAGACAAGGTTTTGCAAGAAGTAAAGATAGAATTGTTAGGTCATAAGTTTTCTGCAAACCTGTTACCTATGAATTTAGCCGGATTCGATGTAGTGTTAGGAATGGATTGGTTAATAGCCAACCATGCTCGAATCCTGTGCGATAAGAATTCCGTAGAAATCCGTACCCCCACAGGAGAAGTAATCTTAATTACAGGAGATAGACCTCGGAAGCCATTAAAATTCATTTCAGTAATAAAATTGGCTAGTTATTCAAGGAAACAAGAAATAGTGTATATGATTTCTGTAATCATTAACACTAAAAGTAAGGAACTCCAGGACATCCCTATAGTTTCAGAATACCCAGATATCTTTCCAGAAGAATTACCTGAGTTACCACCGGATAGGGAAGTAGAGTTTAGAATTCATTTAATTCCAGGTACTACACCAATAGCTAAGACACCTTATCGATTAGCACCTACTGAAATGCTAGAATTGAAAAAGCAATTAGATGAATTACTAAGCAAAGGATTTATACAACCTAGTTCATCCCCTTGGGGTGCACCAGTATTGTTTGTGAAAAAGAAAGATGGATCAATGAGAATGTGTATCAATTATAGGGAATTGAATAAAGTTACAATTAAGAACCGATACCCATTACCTAGGATTGATGATCTTTTTGATCAATTGCAAGGAGCTAGGTATTTCTCTAAGATAGATTTAAGATCTGGATATCACCAGCTGAAAGTGCAAGAGGAGGACATACCTAAAACTGCTTTCAGAACTAGGTATGGTCATTATGAGTTTACAGTCATGCCCTTTGGATTAACAAATGCTCCAGCTGCATTTATGGACATGATGAATAGAATCTGTAAACCATACTTGGATAAATTTGTAATCGTGTTCATTGACGATATACTCATTTATTCCAAAAGTCAGGAGGAACATTGTGAGCACTTACATGCACTCTTAACCTTGTTAAGAAAGGAAAAGCTTTATGCCAAATTCTCGAAGTGCGAATTCTGGCTACAAGAAGTGCAATTTTTAGGTCATATGGTGAATCACGAAGGAATTCACGTAGATCCTGCTAAAATAGAAGCAATCACAAATTGGAAAGCTCCGCAAACAGTTATGGAAATTAGAAGTTTTCTAGGCTTAGCTGGATATTATAGACGATTTATTAAAGATTTCTCTAGGATAGTTGTACCTTTAACTAAGCTAACCTGTAAAGCCGTTAAGTTTGAATGGGGATCTAGACAAGAGGAAGCTTTTAGGATTCTAAAGCACAAATTGACAAATGCTCCAATTTTAGCTTTACCCGAAGGAACTGAGGATTTTGAAGTATACTGTGATGCTTCAAAATTAGGATATGGATGTGTGTTGATGCAACGCAAAAAGGTAATTGCATATGCCTCTAGGCAATTGAAAAAGCACGAAGAAAATTATACAACTCATGATCTAGAGTTAGGAGCCATAATTTTTGCCCTTAAAATTTGGAGACATTATCTGTATGGAAGTAAGTTTACTATCTATACGGATCATAAGAGTTTAAGGTATATATTTGGGCAAAAAGAGTTAAATATGAGGCAAAGAAGGTGGATGGAAATCCTAAGTGATTACGACTGTGATATTCAATATCACGAAAGAAAGGCAAACGTAGTCGCAGACGCCTTAAGTCGTAAGTATAATGAAAAGCAAAAGCGAGTCCGTGCTCTTAGGTTAAATCTACAATTATATTTAATAGAACAAATAAAGAAAATTCAAGAAACGGCAATCAAGGACGATGCCGAAGGATTGAAAGGTTACCTAAAAGAATTAGAACAAGGAAAAGATGGAATTTGGAGATTCCACAAGAAACGAATTTGGGTACCTAAGCAAGGAAAATTAAGAAATAAGATTTTAGAAGAATCTCATAAATCAAGGTATACTGTACATCCAGGAAATAATAAGATGTACCAGGATTTAAGAAATAATTTTTGGTGGATAGGAATGAAAAAGGATATAGCCGAATACGTATCTAAGTGTCTAACCTGTTCACAAGTTAAAGCCGAACATCAGAAACCTTCAGGACTACTACAACAGTTAGAAATGCCTGTATGGAAATGGGAACTCATAACAATGGATTTTGTTACTAAGTTACCCAAAACCAGAAAAGGTAATGATGCTATTTGGGTAATTGTGGATCGATTAACCAAATCAGCTCATTTTCTACCAATGAAGGAAACCTTTAGCATGGAAAGGTTAGCCAAGTTGTATGTAGATGAAGTAGTATCCTTACATGGAGTCCCACTCTCCATTGTATCGGATAGAGATAGTCGTTTCACTTCCCGTTTCTGGACAAGTTTCCAAGAAGCAATGGGAACTCGACTTAATTTAAGTACTGCATATCATCCTCAAACAGACGGACAAAGTGAAAGGACAATACAAACCCTGGAAGACATGCTCCGAGCATGTGTAATTGACTTTGGTGGTAATTGGGATAGCCATTTACCATTAATTGAATTCTCCTATAACAATAGTTATCATTCGAGCATCGAAGCTGCTCCATTCGAAGCACTGTATGGACGCAAGTGCAGAACTCCCGTTTGCTGGGCAGAAATAGGAGAAAGTCAGTTATCAGGTCCAGAGATTGTACAAGAAACTACTGACAAGATATCGCAAATCAAGGAAAGATTGAAGACAACTAGAGATCGTCAGAAGAGCTATGCAGACAATCGCCGTAAGCCATTAGAATTTCAGGTAGAAGACAAAGTACTTTTGAAAGTTTCTCCTTGGAAAGGAGTAGTACGATTTGGTAAGAAAGGAAAACTGAGTCCCAGATATGTTGGACCATTCCCAGTAATCCAACGAATAGGGCCAGTAGCTTATCGTTTACAACTACCAGAAGAATTAGCTGGAGTACATGATGTGTTTCATGTATCCAATCTCAAGAAATATCTATCAGACGAATCCTTGGTAGTACCTCTTCAAGATATAGAGGTAAATGAAAAGTTGAAATTCGTAGAGAAACCCTTACAAATAAAAGATAGGAAAATCAAGTTTCTCAAACATAAGCGACTAGTGCTAGTAAAAGTCAAATGGGAATCCAAGAGAGGACCAGAGTACACTTGGGAACTGGAATCAGAAATGAAGCGAAAGTACCCTCATCTATTTCAGTAAATCTCGAGGACGAGATTTTTCTCAAGGTGGGGAGGATGTAACAACTGCCACTAAAATCAATAATTAGTCAATAATAAAACCCTAATTGAGACACCCAAGTAATTCTACACTAGCCCTAAAATTTTCAGAATGATCGGAATTAGGATCAGGACCCCTAAAACTCGAGGGGGGCAAACCCTAGTTGATAATAATCTAAAATAAAACGTTGCAAACTTCTGATTGGCCAATTGTTTTGATTCACCAAGGCTAGTCCCGAGCTAGGCAGCCTATAAATTAGACTACTTAGCTTACGGACCGTAAAGGGTCAGGCTTACGGTCCGTAAGGGAGTCCCAAAACTTGCTATAAATAGCCGACCTTGGCATTAGAACAGAGGTGTTAAAACGTTGCACAAACCTTCTGTGAACGTTGAGATATCCTGAAATCAGTTCACCACACACACCCACGATCACGAGGTGCTGCCGCAATCAGGGTAATAACTCGATCGCTATTACGATTAAACGTCCGATCGATTATAACTATCCAACGATTGTCCGAGTGCTGCTCAAATTGAGCTTATACTTTGTTATTCATTGTGATTTCAACTTGAATGTTTGAGTGCTGTTCGAATTCGGACTATGCTCTGTCATTCGTTGTAAATCCATTGGATTATTAAGTATCGCACTTGATAATAGTTGTGAGGGTTTAATCTCGTGAATTGACGTAACTGCTGAATTAGTTACTAATTCCGTTTGTGTGTGTGCATTGTTATTTAAATTAGGTTAGAAGGCTAATCGTTAAAGCTTATACTCTGCTCGTAAATTTGCAATGTGAGTCATTCCTCTTTTATAAACTCTTTTCTCACAGTTTGTGAGTCATTCTCTTTTTATCAACTGTTTTACAAAACTCCAAGTTATTTTTAAAGTTATAGTTACAGTGATTAAGTCTATGTAATCACCAAGTTACAGCCGGTATGTGGGGTTTTGTATACATTACTTGTTTCCCGTCACACTTGGACAAACGGGTGGCCAAGGGTGATCTGACCACAGTCACAGACACCATTGGACAAATGGGCTAGCCAATGGATGGCCGAGTGACAAATATTGTGGGTAGTTGGTTTGATATCAGAAACATTGTAATTCCCCTTAATACTGTAGATTATAACAAATGTGTCGTTTTCAGTAAAATGAATGATTCACTCAGTATTTCCCCGCTGACAAAACCTTTTTCAAACATGTTTCAGGTGATCTGGTATGAGCAAAGAAAAGTGCCATGGAGCACTCCCAGCTTAGAAAAGTGGCTCAATGTAAATAAATAAATGAACATGTTTTGAAAATAAAGATTTCCCTGAGAAATCACATTATTGTAAATTTCGGGAATTTATCCCTAAGTTATGAAACGAGCAGTTTAAATTATTGAAAGATCCTGTTTTTAAAAGACTTCCGCTGTCGCCTAAATTAAATACCACAGGATTCCTGTCCCGCGGCTCCTGAAACGGGTCAAACCGGGTCGGGGGCCGTGACAGAATCCTTGGGTAATCTTTTGGGCTACTTCCTTCCTTCTATTTTCTTCTCTTGTCCGTACTAGTTCATCAGTTAGAGTATTGGCTAAGTCCACTGCATCATCAATCGTGCGAGGTTTTGAAGCCTTGACGATATTACGTATTTCAGCAATCAATCCCCAAATATAATGGGAAATAAGTACTGGCTCTGGCGAAGCCAGGGTTGGTACTATTCGAGCATATTCGAAGAATGTTGAAGTATATTTTCGACAATCTACATCCACCATCCGGTGGGTTAAAAACTTATTTGTCATTTGCTCCTTTTCATATTCGGGACAGAATTTTCTTTCTACAAAGCTCTTAAATTCTTCCCAGTTCATAGCATACGCCATCCTTCTTCCTTTTGCTTGTAACACCGTATTCCACCATTCTAGCGCCCCTTCTTTGAAAAGGTTTGACGCGTACATGACCTGATCATCCTGAGCACATTTACTTATGGCAATTACGGCCTCGGTTTTCTCTAACCAACGCAGAGCCGCAGTTGCTCCCTCATTGCCTGCAAACTCAGTGGGTTTACAAGCAATGAATTCCTTATAAGTGCAACCAGGCGTTGCAGCTTTCATTTTCTTAGGGAGCGGAGCTTGTCGTGGTTCATTATTATGATTAACATGATCATTGCCTCCGTTTACGCTATTACTGAAGTTATCTTCAGAAATACGTTTGCTAGGAACGATTTGTTGCGGTTCTATTGGATTTTTAACAGCAGCAACGATTGCTGGAATAGCGTTAGCTATCCCTTGAGCAATTATTGTTGGAATAGTGTTGGCTATCCCTTGAGCAACGATATTTTCTATATCCTGCCTAGTCATATATTGATCCCCCGGTTGTTGCTCAAATTGATTAACCTCATTAACTGGTTCATTATTAGCGTTTTCCATCTGATAATTAATATATATATATATATATATACACATATAATTTATTAGTATCAAATATATAACAATTATACACAAAATCATCATACGAATTTCACAATACACATATAGCCAAAAATATTGATTTCTCGATTCCTATTTTTATATGTTATAGTAGGCATCAATACAAAATTTTATCTTATAAAATTATTTTACAGATTGATTTTGACTATTACTATTATACAACCATAGTTCCATAAATCCCCTATCCTTTGTTAGATGATATTCTAGTAACGGTGTTCCCTCTCATCGTATTTCCAGGAGATCTGTTCCCCAATCTCTTGGATCCTATTCCCAGCATTCATTAGTTCTTGGTCAAAGTGGCGGAGTTCAGCTATATTCTCGTTACTCATTGGTGGATTTGGTAAGGGTTCTGGATTGCACTGAGGAAAAAGCCTATAGGGATTGTTTTGTAACTGTAGTTCATTAGTCAACCATTCGTCTATTCCGAAAGGTTGCGGGTGGATTTGAAGGATTTGGAATAGCTGATTCTAAGTTAGTTGGTAGTTGTGTTTCAAGAGAGTGAATAAACACATTTTCATTAACAGGCTTAATAGTATTATAGCTTGCCAATATAAAATCTAGATCTTCCTGAGATGGTAATTTTTCAATTTGCCGAGAACTCGCCCCAATTTCCATTTTCTTAGGCTTGGGTTTCTCGAGAGGTAAAGCGTTGAATTCTATAGGTTCCTCTATGTCTGGTATATACCTATTGAAATCTCTGGAAACCTCTATTCTTACCGGATAGAGATTTAAATTCTGAAGGGCGTCAGATAAGTCACTTATGCTGTTTAGCAAGATATACACAATTACTAAGTTAAAATTTATAACAAAATTTGATAGAAAAACTTTTAAATATTATTTCATACTGGGTAACTATCAAAATAACTGAAATTTAAAACACCCTAGGTTTTATTTATAAATTTATTTACTTACTGAATAAGGCTTCTAGACTGTAGATAAATAAAAGTACTAAAAGTTGGATCAAATTATTTAAGAATTTGCATTGATTGCTATATTGGCTAGCATATAAAGGTCTACCCATACTGTACGCAATTAGTCAGATAATAAAACACATAATCACCAATAGCAATTAATAAAAAATTAAGTATTTTCTAAATACTTAATTGGCTTAAATCAGTGGCTTGATTAGTGGCTCTGATACCACCTTTTTCTGTCACGGCCCCCGGCCCGGTTTGACCCGTTCCAGGAGCCGCGGGACAGAAATCCCGTGGTATTTAATTTAGGCGACAGCGGAAGTCTTTTTAAAACAGGATCTTTTAATATTTAAAACTGCATGTTATATAAATTAGGGATAAAACCCTGTAATTTACAATAAGGTGATTTCACTAAGAAATCTTTATTTTTCAAAACATGTTTCTTTATTTATTTACATTGAGCCACTTCTCTAAGCTGGTAGTGCTCCACGGCACTTTTCTTAGCTCACAACAGATCACCTGAAACATGTTTGAAAAAGGTTTTGTCAGCGGGAAATACTGAGTGAGTTCATTCAGGTTTTATAAAATGACCCTTAGTTATAAATTACAGCATAAGAGCGATTACAATGGTTTATATCTTATATTTATCTGGCGCTCTGTCACAATGGTGACATGTCACAATGGTGACGATGGTCATACCACTATTAGGTCAATGAACCCAAATAGTGACGATTATCCCTAGTAGGTCAATGAACCTAACTGGGAGAAAATTAGTAATGTGCACAATACCCCACTAGCCAGGAATTCAAGATATCCACGACTTAGTCCCTGTCATTATAACTTTTGAAAAATAATTTGGAGTATTGTAAAACAGTTTATAAAAAGAGAATGACTCACATTGCAGATTTAACGAGCAGTGTATAAGCCTACTGATTAGCCTTGATTATCCTAATTTAAATAATAATACACACACACAAACGGGTTAGTAACTAATACAGCAGTTACGACAATTCACGAGATTAAACCCTCACAACGATTAATAAGGTGCAATACTTAACAATTCAACGGATTCACAACGAATAACAGAGTATAGTCCGAATTCGAACAGCACTCAAATATTCAAGTCGAAATCATGATGAATAACAAAGTATAAGCTCAATTTGAGCAGCACTCAAACAATCGTTGGATAGTTACAATCGATCGGACATTGAACCGTAATAGCGATCGAGTTATTACCCTGATTGCGGCAGCACTTCGTGAATCGTGTGTGTTAATTGTGGTAAACAGAACAGAATTCAGTGTGTATAACGAATTCCTTCGTCGTTTTTGTGCCCAGAATCAAGTGCCAATGTCTGCTATTTATACCCGAAATTGGACATGCTTACGGACCGTAAGCCTTATCCCTTACGGTCCGTAAGGGACACCTATGGTCATAGGGTTGCCACGCGTGGGACTAGGCCTACTGAGTCACTGAATTCGAGAAATTCTTAACTGACAACGAGAATTAAAGATTATCGTCCACTAGGGTTTATCCCCCCCGGGATTTAGGGGCCCTGATTCTGATTCTGATTGTTCTGAAAATTTTAGGGTTTGTGCAGAATCACTTGGGTATCTCAATTAGGGTTTCCTATTGGACAAATTATTTTAATAAATATGACTTTTGATGAGAGTTGTTACATTGTTGTTGTAGGAGAATTCAATCAACGGAAGATGTGAATCCCAACTACCACCAAAATCGATCACACAAGCTCTAAGCATATCCTCCAGTGTCTGGATTGTTCTTTCAGATTGACCATCCGTTTGAGGATGATAAGCTGTGCTCAGATTAAGTTGGGACCCCATAGCAGATTGCATGGTTCTCCAAAAATGAGAAGTGAAACGAGCATCTCTGTCAGAAATGATGTTCAAAGGAACACCATGTCGAGCTACAATTTCATCCACATAGATTTGAGCAAGTTTGTCAGCCGAAAAATCCTCACGGATTGGCAAGAAATGCGCTGACTTGGTAAGACGATCAACGACTACCCAGATGGCATCGTGACCTTTCTTTGTGCGTGGGAGTTTAGTAATGAGATCCATAGTAATGTTTTCCCATTTCCAAACTGGGATCTCTGGTTGCTCCAATAAACCAGAAGGACGCTGATGTTCAGCCTTCACCTTAAGACAGGTAAGGCATTTTGATACATATAAGGCAATGTCTTTCTTCATACCAGGCCACCAATACTGAATACGAAGATCCTTATACATCTTATCTGAGCCAGGATGAATAGAATAACGAGACTTATGGGCTTCATCCATAAGCAGGGTACGGAGATTATCTTGGCTTGGGACCCACAAACGGTCCATGAAGTAATACGATCCATTGTCCTTCAATTCAAGAGCAGGTGTTATGTGATAAGGAAATTCCTTATCCATCAAGCCTTGTGAAACACAAGATTGTTGAGCCTGAGAAATACGTGCTTGGATATCGGATCGAGCTTGAATAACAGATTGGACACGAACACAATGAAGCTTAGTACGTTCCTTGCGACTCAAAGCATCGGCTACGACATTCGCCTTACCAGGATGGTAGCGAATTTCGCAGTCATAGTCGTTTAGAAGCTCCACCCAACGTCGTTGTCTCATGTTGAGTTCCTTCTGATTAAAGATATGTTGAAGACTTTTGTGGTCTGTGAAAACCACACATTTTGTACCGTACAAATAGTGTCTCCAAATCTTAAGGGCGAAGACAACTGCACCCAACTCAAGATCATGAGTGGTGTAGTTCTTCTCATGTATCTTCAACTGCCTCGATGCGTATGCTATGACTTTGTTTCTTTGCATCAGGACGTAGCCAAGACCTAATTTAGATGCGTCGCAATAAACGACGAAATCATCATTGCCCTCGGGCAAAGTTAGAACAGGCGTGTCGCAAAGTTTTTGTTTTAAAGTCAGAAACGCTTCCTCTTGCTTGAATCCCCAATCAAATGGCTTGTTCTTCTGAGTTAGAGCAGTTAGAGGAACTACAATCTTCGAGAAATTTTCAATGAAGCGGCGATAATAACCCGCTAGACCAAGAAAAGAACGAACTTTAGTAGGAGTAGTAGGTGTATCCCAGTCTTTTATCGCACTGATCTTGGAGGGATCTACATGAATACCTTGTTCGTTGACAATATGTCCTAAGAATTGAACCTCTTTAAGCCAGAATTCACACTTGGAGAATTTGGCGAAAAGTTGCTCTTTCTTTAGGAGTTCCAATGTAAGACGAAGATGCTGCTCGTGATCAGCTCGCGTCTTAGAATAAATCAAGATGTCATCAATGAAAACGATGATGAACTTATCCAAATAAGGCTTGCAGACCCTATTCATTAAGTCCATGAAAACAGCAGGAGCATTAGTCAAACCAAATGGCATGACTGTGAACTCATAATGCCCATAACGAGTACGGAACGCTGTCTTGGGAAATATCTTCTTCATGCACACAGAGTTGATGATATCCAGATCGCAGATCAATCTTTGAAAAATAAGAAGCGCCTTGCAATTGATCAAAGAGATCATCAATGCGAGGTAGGGGATATCGATTCTTAATGGTAAGCTTGTTAAGCTCACGATAATCGATACACATCCTAAAAGATCCATCCTTCTTCTTGACAAAAAGAACGGGAGCACCCCAAGGTGAAAAGCTAGGATGGATAAAACCTTTGCCAGAGAGTTCCTGAAGCTGCTTAGACAATTCTTGCATCTCAGACGGAGCAAGACGATATGGAGCTCTGGTAATGGGATTTGCACCAGGTACGAGATCAATACGGAACTCGACTTGGCGTGCTGGAGGTAGACCAGGTAAATCTTCAGGGAATACTTCAGAGTAATCCCGAACAACAGGAATATCTTGAATAGATTTACCTTTGCCCTTATCTGCTACCACATGTGCCAAAAAGGCCACATAGTTCTTCCGTAGATACTTCCGAGCTTTAAAACAAGACATGAGTTTGAGACCACCAGCAGGTTTCTCACCACGAACCTGTAGGATCTCACCTGACGAAAGCGGCATGCGAATGATCTTCTCAAAACAAACTATCTCTGCGTGATGCTTGGCTAACCAATCCATACCCACAATAACGTCGAAGCTTCCAAGTTGCATAGGCGTGAGGTCAATGGGGAAAAGATGGTTGTTAAGGTTCAACTGACAGTTGCGGAGAACAAAATCAAGAACAATGGGTTCACCACTAGCCACTTCTACTGTCAATGGTTTACCTAGTTTCGTTCTAGACACTCGAAGCAATGGTTCAAAAGATAACGACACAAAACTCTTATCGGCACCCGAATCAAAAAGAACAGATGCTGGCTGATTATTAATAAAGAACGTACCGTTCACCACATTATCATCTGCTTGTGCCTCTTGTGCATTCATGTTGAAGACTCGACCTCGAGCCTGAGCCTGATTCTGATTGGCATTCTGATTCTGGTTGGCTAGCCTTGGGCACCGATTTCTATAGTGGGTCAGATCCCCACAGTTATAACAAGCACCTGGTAGGTAGTTTGGTGGTGCAGCCTGACCCTGTTGCTGAGCAGGAGGCTGAGAAACTTGTTGAGCCGGGTTCTGAACTGTGCGATTTTGAGCAAACCGACAAACATCGGCAAGATGACCTGACTTCCCACAGTTAGTACAGAAACGACACTGATGTTGCGGCTGATGGTGGCTGTTGCATCTATTGCACAAAGGTGCATTCCCTGAATAGGGCTTCTTTGCTGGAGGCTGTGCGGGTTGGTTGGGAGCTGCCTGGTTAGCTTGGGCAGTGACAGCATAGTTTTGGGAAGCCTTACGCTTCTTTGCCCTTTTCGATGAACCAGAATCCTTTCCATTCTTGTTTTGACCTTTCTTGCTATCTTCCTTGTCAGACGACTGTTTCTTGCCCTTGTCACCCTTCCTGTGTAATTTATTCTTCCGAATCTGCGACTCAGTCAGTGTCACTGATAACTCGATTGCCTGACGGAGTGTGGTAGGGTTGCTACCAGTAATAATGTCTTGTACCGAGTCAGGCAGGGCGTCGATGTACCTTTCGATAGCCTTGTCGAGTGGGGCGACCATAGTCGGGCAAAGCAGACTCAACTCCTCAAACCTATCAGTATATGCCCTGTGCTCGCCACTATCTTGTTTCAAATCATCAAACTCCTTCTCCAACGCTCGTTGTTCATGACGAGGACAAAACTCCCTCATCATAAGAGCTCTTAGTTCAGCCCATGTCTGTGCTAGAGCAACTTCTACACCACGGTCTCTCATTACCCCATTCCACCATGTAAGAGCTCTCTTTTGAAACACTCTCGAAGAAAACTCGACCTTGCGATTATCCGGACACTGAACGTGGCGAAAAGTATTCTCAATGCTCTCAAACCATTGAAGAAGCCCAGTGGCTCCCTCAGAACCACTAAACTTGAGTGGTTTAGCCGAGTTAAAATTCTTGAAATTGCATGGAGTATTGTTGTTGTTGTTGGCTTGGTTACATTGAGCAAAGAGATTTGGGAATTGAGCAGCCATTTGCTGTGCAATTATTTCTGCCAGCTCGACAGTAGCTATCTGGTTCTCGCGTCGAGGAGGCATTCTAGAAGAGGAAAACATGAAAGGAAACGAGTGAGATGATTGGATGAAGAGAATGAGATGAAACAAAATCAACAAAAGCAAAGATGGTGGTTATGCATCGCTAAGCAAACAAGCGACACATAATGTCTAATCAAAGTAAATGGGTCGATAATGATGCATTGCGAAGACATGCTCGCCTATAAGTGAACACTCACCACAAGAGTTCCCAGGTAAGAGTGACTGGTCCGATTATGTGGATTTGTACGAACACTCTAGCCTTAGACAGAAAACCCAGGGTACAAGCATTCACTCTTCCAGTTCGCACGTGTTCACACTATTAAAACCCGAAAACCTTGACGAGATTTTTGAAAATTCAAAGGGGTTCAAAACCTTATAACAGAGGGTTCAAAACCTAGTAATCAATCATCCTAGAACAGATGATTAATTTTCAAAGCGGATTCGGAATCGAAGTTCCCGTTGTGATTATCACCTAAGGATAGGTGAAGTGCATGTTTTAAAATCTAAACACAAGATAACTTGTGTTAGGGTTCTAGAAAGTTATAGTCTAGGTCAAAGCATTACTAATAACCTAATTCCCTATCACCATTGGCTCTGATACCAACTCTTCTGTCACACCCCGGCCGCGTATAACATGCCACCGCGGTGGAAACGCCGGGGAGTGTTGGGACAGAATTAATTGTTTCATAACCATGGAAATTAAAGTTTCATTTTATTTATTAAACACGAGTGTTACATCGTTTCAAAACAGGAAATACAGAGTTCATAACATAATTAAACTAGTCTATCTTCATTTTTAGTCTCTAAGGCACAGGTCCACCCTAGTGTCACAATCATCATCCTAAGCAACCGCTCCTGAAAACACATGTGAAAGTAGGTACGTCAGCATAAAAATGCCTGTGAGATACATAGGTTTTGTGAAAATGGGATTATGACTTGCGTTTAAAGAAAACGTTTAATAACAGTCAGTCATAAACCTTGTAAATTGTTTTGTTTTGTAAATCATGTGAAAACGATAAGATCAGATGATATGTATAAATAAAATGTAAGGTTAAATGAATAACCTAGTAAAATGAGTTTGAATAAGATAAGTTGTTTGTAAAAATAATGTCTTGTGAAGAATATGTTATTTGTGTAAAACGTAATATGTCAAAACTGAAATGATTTAGAATACGCTAAGATATGTAATATTATACAAGCATTTATATATAGGAAGTACCAGCGGCGTATCCACCATGTTTGACCATATTACATACGCCACGTTACTCAAACCATTTACCCAAACCAACCACCATGTAAATTGTTCATGTATAAACCAATTGTCATGTGTTATTGTGTAAACCATATCGAAATGTCTATGTTCAATGGAAACCACCATGTATGTATATCAATGTCAAAATGTTTATGTTTAATGTAGATCATGTAATGTGTACCCAAAATATATCTTGTATGGTAAGTGAGATGTATCAACTAAACCATATGTAAAATGCACAAAACAAGGTATTGAAGTAAAACATGGTTTAAATCAACGTTATGTTTTGTGGAACAATGCATGCTATACTGATACAAACATTTATGCGGTATTGTGAAAATGCATACATCCAAGCCTTGAGACTGTGGCGATAAACCCTTAAACAAATTAAAGGTTTATCTAAGTTATGTGTATCGATTTCGGTCATTCCTTTCATCCAAACCAACCTAGGATGTCCGGAACGGGAGTTGTCAATTCCTATGGTACCACTACCTACTAACGAACGGCGTAGCTAATGTTAATGAATGTATTGTTCCATGTTAAACAAACCAAATGTCATAACAAAATGAAAGCATGTGATGTAAACAATTGTACAAAGTATGCACACAATGGGCATAAATAGCATGAAATGTAATGTGAAACAATGTACTAAGTACGCACACAATGGGCATACATAGCATGAAATGTAATGTAAAGCAATGTACTAAGTACGCACACAATGGGCATACATAGCATGAAATGTAATGTAAAACAATGTACTAAGTACGCACACAATGGGCATACATAGCATGAAATGTAATGAAATCATGTACTATAATGTACTAATGAACATAGCAAGTATATGATGTGGAAACAGGAAAGCACGAAAGTAACAAGTAGGCACATGTGTTTCACCCCAAAACAGTTTGGAAAACAGTAAAAGATGGGGTTCAATGTACTCACCTGAGATTGCTTTGAAGTTCTTGTGTAATAATCACACAATGCTAGTGATCACGGAATATCAAACGGCACCTAATAGGTAGCTATGTTAATATACCGGACCAAAATCAGAAGGAACGGATAGTATGCGGGTTCGTAAACCAAACGAGTATGGAGACTCGTGAAATATGATTTAACAAAGCCTACATACTAAAATGAAACCTAACCTAAGTGCTTGCGACCCATTACGACCCGTTTAGGTAGCTTATGCTACCTTAACGCGTTGTTCGCGTAGAACGCGTTTGGAACGCCTAACATCGTGACACAAGGTATAACCTCGGAAGGTTACAGCTATGGTCACCTAATGTGTTTGGTCGGATCCTAATGATCGACCAAATGGGTCGGGTTCGAAAGTATAAGCGATGGTTTAGATCGCTTACCTTACGACCCTATATAAGCACTGTACTAAAAGTGACGAGCTAAGCATGTTAGAACATGCTTAACTAAGTTTAGAAAACAGGTTTGGCATCAAAACAAACGGATTTGATGCTCACGAGTAGTTTGGTTACAAAATAGTAAGAATGCACATTTTGGCCGAAACTACGACTCGTCATTGAGCCTAGATAACGTGGTAATCAGTAGGTATAGTCCCCATGGACTATAACCATCGTGATCACGCTCACGTTATGAAGTTCCAATGAACTTCGTGTTGACCATAGGCTGGTCAACGCAGAAAGTCAAACAAAGTTTGACTTTAGCACTAGAAAGCGATTAAAAGAACGAAAGAACACTTACGAAGGGTCCCCGAAAGCTAAACTTGATCCAGGAGCTCAGGTATGAAGCAATGGCATCAACTTAGAGCTCTTTGATCAGTTTTGTGGGTTTTAACACAAATGGGGGGGGTATTTATAGGAAAAGTAAAGCCGTTAGGATCGTTTCTTGAATATCGTGCCATGATCTCATCCATACATTTGGCAAGATGTTGTGGTGGCTTATAATGACCTTAACTCTACAGATTATGAAAGGGCATTGCCCTTTGGAGTGTTTGAAAGGCCAAGTTTTGCAAGGAAAACAAGTTTTTGCATCTGCAGGGGCCACGCGGCCCGCGTCAGCATACAGGCATAACCCAGGCAGGCCGCCTGGCTATGTCTGATCAGTACAAAGTTTCAGAAATGGCAGTTTTAGTCCCTGTTGCATGTTTAAGCCATTTCCGACACTTCCAAGGCCCGTAAAGCCAAATTTAAGGCCCTAAAATGATGCCTAAACATTGTGGACATGAAACATGCTCAAAAATATGTCGGATGTTGGTTCGTTTGGCCGTACGATCGCGATGTTCGGTTAATTACGACGGAATGCGCATAAGCGCGAAAAACGATCCAAATGACGCGACGAATGGATTTTTCTCATGCCAAACACTAAGGCATAATATTAGAATGCTTACATAAATTTTTGGATATCCGGATGTATTCAGAACGTAAGTTATGCGCGAAAGTGCAAACTTGTGCACTTTTTGACACTTTTAGCCCCTGAATGATCCAAAAGTTTGTTTTAGCATACCAAACCCCTCAAAGCCTATTTCTAAGCTATCTAAAGGATATTTAAGGTATGTTTAACTTATGGACATGTTCCGGAATGTTTGTTACAGTTCAAATTGACATACTTTCGCAGTTTGTCAAGTTTAGTCCTTGTAAGCGAATTAACTTGTTTTTGCCATACCAAAGCCTTCAAAACTTATTTCTAAGTTATGTAAAGGTTATTTAAGGTATGTTGAGTATATGTTGATGTTCCGGAGTATTTGTCGCATTAAACTGAGTACGGTTACGCACCAGTTTGCGTATAATTCTCCAGAAAGCGATGTAGAGTTTAAAATCGAACAAAAGTCAAAACATGAAAAATGTAAAACATAACCAAACAAACATTGGGATCAAATAACATTGTTTTATTGATAATTGAACGGTTCATAATGATTTCGAGCACAAATGTTACACCCTGGTCATTTACTTGTTGAATTGATGATCATAATTGAGAATTCATGACCATACACTCATGTGTCAAGTGGGTTTTGTAGAATTATGCTAATACACTAGAATTGTCTTTGTTAATTCAGTGTATTTGAGCTCTATGAGGTAAATCCAGATTTGTTGATAAGAATATTTGACATGAACATGTGAAATTATGCTTAAATATTGGATAAATAGTTAGTCAAGGACTTGATTGGAATTGTAAGAAATCATGCTCATTAGGTGTTTGTTATAATGCCTAAGAGAAAATAAATGTTGAAAACCGGACTAAAAATGCATATTTGAGTAGTGTGGAAAATTATGCGTTATAAGCTATAAGAGAGTTCTAAACATCTATGATTGAACTCTACAAGCAAGGAAACCGGGACGCCAAGCGGACAAGCTAGTGGCGATACACGTTTGAAAGGATTACTCTAAAGGTACGTAACCACGGTTTCGTTACGTTATGTTTGTTATGTATTTTGTTAGTAGACTTGAATTTAGCATAGTATATGAATTTGGATGTCTAGTTGAAGTGACGATGTTCACTAGATAAACAAACGGGTCAAAATGAATAATTGGTGTATGTTTGGTAAATCATAGAAGTGACGAAGTTCACTCGACAAGCCAAACGGGTCAAAATGAATAATTGGTGTATGTTTGGTAAATCATAGAAGTGACGAAGTTCACTCGACAAGCCAAACGGGTCAAAATGAATAACTGGTGTATGTTTGGTAAATCATAAAAGTGACGAAGTTCACTCGACAAGCCAAACGGGTCAAAATAAATGATTAAAGTGTGGTTGGAATAAGCTTGGTTTGCCAATAATGTGAAGGTATTCACTCAACAACCAAACGGGTCAAAATAAAAAATTTGGATAAATTAGTAGTTTTTAAGTGACTTGAAGGTCCCTTGTTGTATATGAATTAAGAAGCGTAGGTCGTTGAGCGGACACACCCAAAAGATTAGCTTTTCTTTAAAGAACCCATGATATTGCGTCAAAGGATTTAGAATCATAATGTGTTGAAATTGCATAAATGTTTGTGATTGAAAACATTACTAACAATCGAGAAATATTACGCGTGTAAACCTTGGGATGGTAATGAAACGCCAACGTTGACAAGCCCGGGAAAAGAGTAATTATGTTTAGCAATCAGCAAGAATGACCAATGTAAAGTTTGGCATATACTCAAAAGGGTCGAATAAATGAAAAGGGGGAATTATAGGCGATCATCCTATAAATAGGATTTCTATGCCAATAATGATGATAAACGGGTCTGTATTTAAATTACGGACACGTAGGAAAAAGAATCGTGAAAAACGGACTTGTAGAACGAAAGTTATGTTGATTTAAAGTTGATTTTGGTAAAGAAATTAGAGCTGGGAATATACAGCAACAGTTCAGCCAAGCATTCTGTCGAAGACAAAGTGTTACATCGCGCGACACCCATCTGCTTTAACCGTCGCGGCCCGCGAGGGCCAAAAAAAGCTGAAAATTATTTATTTTTTTTGTATGTTTCGTCTATGGAATTCGATTTTATGTATTTCTAAGTTATCAAAACTAACTTTGATGTTGGTTTTGAATTTAGGTGATCATAGTTTGCATCCGGGTGATGATCAAGTCAAGTATCAACAACCGAACACTCGCCTTTGAAGCTTCCGCAATGATGTCGTTTGTTTATGTTTAAAACAACTTATGTAGACAATTAATACTATCTTTTGAATGTTTAATTATGTATGTATGATAACTCTAAAAAGATTTTTGAAAGGTCGCATTTTCATGTAAAATGCGTAGCTTAATAATATAATCTTGAAAAATTTGGACGGGCGTTACACTGTCCATCATATCCCCTCTCAATCAGCTCTGTTTGAAACTCATTTTTCAGGAAAGATGTCTTACCTGCCAAGTCGTTTACCCCAAATGTTGTTGATATGGTAGTGGGGGTAATAATAACAGATTCACCTCCGACTTTTGAAGTTATACTGAATGGCTCATTGTTTTGTTCTTCAATATTCACATTTGCCCAGAAATCGCAGAGTGTTTCTTGGTAAATGGGTGCATCGGCAGTAAGAATGGCCTTATATTTTGATGATGTAAGAACGTCAATCATTGAATGATAGAGAGTATTTTTCTCGGTTTTCTAAAAAGTAGGCAGGTAGTTATGGTGCTTTTTCATTGTTAGAGCCATGGTCGGAATTGAAACTTGCGAGAGGTTGAAGAAGAAGTGTTGAAGAAGAAGGTGGAAACCGTTTTGATGAATTTTAAATTCGAGACGGCAGTAAAAGCTCTGTTTGGGGATGAAACAAGGTTTTATAAAATGAAAAAGTGAATGCTGACGTGGCAGAAGTTACAAAGATCTGATGGCTAACATCTGCCCACGTCAGAACCTCTGTTGTGATAATGGATGACAATTGTTTGGAAACCTCTGTTGGGCAACAACAGATGTTGCCAACAGTGGCAAGTCAACAATCGTTAGATTAAACAGAACTTATGAGACCAGACAATACCTTTCAGCTGTGGATGAATGTTTAGCCAAACAGAGGTTTCAAAAACAGTTGTTATCAACAGAGTTTTAAGGATTTTTTAATTTTTTTTTTTTAAAATAGCTATTTTTAAGAATGGACTTTTGATGTTCTGAAGACATTATAATGCTTTCATCATCAGCAGACGATGATGGCTAGCAGATGTTCTCTTTTGGCAAACTTTAGCTTTGATAGACCTTTACAGTAGTAGATATTGACTCAAACAACTGTTCAAGCACAATTCAACATCAACATAATCTAAATCAAACTCAGAGACAATTTCACATCTACATAAATATCGATCTGCAATCCTCAAACGATATTAAAAACAATATAATAATGCTTATGCATGCTAAAATTAGTAAAAATAAAATGCTCCACAAAGATTAATAGGATTAAAATTTATTTATGTCATTAAAAGATCAACAATTACATCGAGTACTGAACAACGAAACTTTTAAATCTAACAATAACGCCAAAAAATTTAAGAATCTAACTACAAGAATTATGAATTTTTAGCTTTAACTCCATCGAGCACTGAACTTCTCGATGTATATCTTTGAGCATCGCCATTCCACGTCTCTATCACCGTACTCTATATTACTGACAACACAAAGGTCACGTACGGAAGTTGAAGGCATCGCCATCAGGTTTCTGGAAACCTCGTCTCTCGTGAACAGACCAAGATGCAGTCCATCAAAACACCTCTTCAGCTCTTGAAGAGTAGCCCTATCCTCATATACTTGATCCTCAACTTGCTTGATAAAGCGTTGCTTTAAATCATCAGAGTTTGCAGAAGTGTATGACGACATTTTAAGTTATATATTACTCAACTGATGTGAAAGAAGGATATGTTGGTAGTAAAATGTGATGAAAAACAGGTGAACTGACAATGATATTATATAGTGAAATAGCTAACAACCCAAAGGTCGGATTTAATTTCACTGTACGTTTAATAATCTAGGAGGCAAAAACGTGTACATTTAATATAAACATATAAAAATTATATTCAAAAACAGCAGCCATTTAATGCAAAATCTTTCAAAGATAAGTTTTCATGGGAAAACTATAAAATTAAATATCAAGAAACCGAAATGACAAATTTTAAACCTCTGGCATCCAAAAAAAAAGGTTATCGTAATTACAATTAATCTCTTCGTTTATCACAAAGATGCATTTTAAACACTATAAAAGACAGATGATTAGTTTGATTCAAAACATCAACAATTGTCTTTTAAAAAACTGTACTCTCAAAAAACAAATCAAAATCTGCAACACCCACAATACTCTACATGGCAAACATATGCTTCTACCACTTCATCGGACACAAACGATGTTAAAATGCAATTCTCTAGATGGTCACTAAAAGAAAACAGAGCTGATGAAGAACTAAATAGAAAAATCGACATATCAGTGATAATAATTACAAGAAAACCTGGACCAACATCGGATAGCTTGATGAAGTCCCCCACTCTCCTACATCATACTTCAAGAATAATGCAGAAGAGTTTATCACACAGATGCTGAAACAAGATCAGAAAATCTGCGAAATGCTAGCAGTTCTGCAAAACAAAAGAAATTACAAAAAAAATCCACAAACCTAAAACAACCCGTAGCCGATTGTATGAATTTCAAACAACTCTGATTAGGCTAATATATAAAGCGAGAATTAGAGTAGATCAGTTCAAAATTTAAAATTCAAAATTACAAAAAAAAAACATACTTTTAACGATGTTGGAACAATTATGTGAACTACAAAGATTTGTAATCGGAGATTAACCGACTGAATATAGAAATTCTTCATTTGAGAGAGAGAGAGATAGAGAGAGAGTGTGGTCACGAATATGAGTGAGAGAGATAAATTGAAATTTGAATGTGGAGCGAGAATCAGTTGTGTTATATATGTATATGTGTATGGTTTGAATTTTGAATCTGGAGCCAGAATTTTGAATTTAGACAGAGATTTTAATGACAGAGGTTTGAATTTCATATGCATGAATACATCTATATGGCCAGAGGTTTGATGGCAACGTTTTAAAACGATTTTATAGTGATTTTATATATTAAGCTTTATGATGCAATAATGACATAAGAAATGCATTGTTGGACAGCCTCTACGGCTGCAACCTCAGATTTTCTTATGTCACTAGAATTTCTCCTTTTATAAAAAATATAGATAGATAGATGTCACACATTTAACGATAAATTTTTTTAACCGAACACAAGACATAATTATTCCTATAATAAACAATTCATATACAATCACGTTATCTTTCTTATTTTTTATACTTCAAATAAATAAAAACTGACAGTACGTTTTTTTAGAAAGAATTGCAGTATTGAAAAGATTTATTGAGTTGCTTTCATGATTAACTTAATTTAAACGTTTTTATATCTTATGGTGAAAATTTATAGTATGCTTTTTTAGAAACAATTGCAATATTGAAAAGGGATTAATTAAGTTGCTTTCATGATTAACCTAATTTAAACGTTTTTTTTATATCTTATGGTGTGTATTCTTTTACACTAAAGTTACTAAAGCACATATATTTATTTTACAATTATAATTTTTATATTACTCTCAGCTATAATCACTTCTATAATCAACTAACTAAAGATAAATACATACAATTTACTATTTTCTTTAACTTTAGGTTGTGGTTTATTAGTTGTTACCAATTCATGTTTTAAAGTTTTTTGAGTAACCTACCAAAATGGTTCCTGAGGTTTTGTCACTTTTGTCACATTAATTCAAAACTCAAATTTTTTGAATCTGGGTCTTTGTGGTTTCAATTTTGTTGTCATTTTTATCTAAAATCAAAATCTGGTCAGATCTTTCAGTTAACATTCAGCTTTTCTGTCTTTTCCTCCCTTTTAATGCTGGGAAAATGGTCTTTTAACGTTTTATTGAAACAATTTAAAAAAAACTGACCATTTTGCCCTTCATTAAAAGAGAGAAAAAAGACAAAAAAAACTGGATGTTAACATAAAAATCTGACCAAATTTTGCTTTTATATGAAAATGGCAACAAAAGTGAAACCACAGGGACCCAGATTCAAAGGGTTTAAGTTTTGGATTAAAGTGGTAAAAGTGACCAAAACTTAGAGACTATTTTAAAAATTTACTCAAGTTTTTTATAGCATTTATATGTATGAATCAAATCCTTATCTTTTAATCTAACAGTTTTTTATATAACTATTATTGCTTGAAAGTTATTAGGTCTTGTTGTATATTAAATTATAATTTTCTTTCTTTGTCTACCAACACGATATAGTAATTTTAATACGTAAGTAGCTATAATATGTTAGTGGTCCAAAGGGTTAGGAAATGGTATGATAACTAAAATAATGATGCGATGTGATTGGTATAACTATTCATTCGTATTTACACAATCAAAAGATATTTAGAAAATCATAATAAATTATTTTATATCATTATAATTAATATAAGTGTAAATAAAAATCTTATATAAATTAAAAAACCATTGAAGGAAACAAAAAAAGCTAATCTTTATTTAGTTCATACAAATTTAAATAATTTGTGACTGCAAAATTAAAATATTATATGAGACTTGAACGTGTCATGTTTTTATTAATTTATCATAAGGCCACCTGGGGCGCCCCGTTATCACCAAAAGACCACGCATGGATTGCCGTTATACACCACCGCCAGTCATCAACATCACGTGTGGAAAATTATAAGTGTGCTCGTGACCACGCGTTGTAAAACAAAACAAAATCAATTACCTAAGCCACGTGGTTGGTTTTGCTTCGTTGGAGAGGATGGATTTTTGGCCGTAGAGCTAGATTTTTGGTCGGAGATCAGGATTTTTGGCCGGAAGGGATGGTTGTCGGCGTATTTGTCTCTTGGGGAGGAAGAAGACATAAATAAAATTGAAAATATTCATACTTCCCCTATAGTTTATGTAAAGTAAAAAAAATGCCCCTTTTATGTTAATAAAAAGAAAACCCTCTCATAATAACTTAGCACTGAAAATAAAAGATTTAATTTAGGGTTTAAATAAAAACAACATAAACATAGAAAGTAACAATAACAAAGAAGAAATAACTAACATGAAAAATCAATTTAACATAAATGGTAAATTTAGAAGAAAAGATATTACAACTACAAGAAATAGAAAGGGGCAGCCGGGTAGAAGCAGTTTTTAGAGATGAAAAAGAAGTGGTCGGCGACTGACGGACACGGAGAAGAACAAGGCAAGGATTTCAATTACTTGTGTTTTTTTCTTTTTGATCAAGTTATATTGTTTTTGGTTAAAATTTTTGTATTTCTTATTTTTAAAAAGCTTAAAATTTTTGTGTTTCTTCTTTTTTAAAAAGCTTAAGAACATGTTAATAAAAAAATATATTTCAAGAAAATATTGATACAATACTAATAGCATGGGTGGTGGAAGTGCTAAAGCCTCAGTCACACAACCTTAGGGCTGTAAACGAGCCGAGTTGAACCGAGCTAGACCCAGCTCGAGCTCGGCTCGAACTCGATTCGAGCTGGCTCGGCTCGAGCTCGAATTTCAAATCGAGCTGAGATTTGAGGCTCGAGCTCGACTCGATTAGAATTCGAGCTAGCTCGGCTCGGCTCGATCTAGCTCGAACTAACAAAAAACTGCAAAATTTACTAGTTAAAAAGCCCTTCAAAATGAATTTCTTCATAGACTAAGGGCCATAATTGCCATTTAATTTAACCATATGGCTAAATATGCAACTATAAATAGTTAATTCACTTTGTACATTGTCTTTACCTTCTTTTATAGGGGAAATACTCCCATAGTTTTTGTTTTCTAAGCGATGTGAGACAAAAAATGAAGGATGTAAACCTTATCGAGCCAGCTCACGAGCTCACGAGCCGAGCCAGACCAAGCTCGAGCTCGGCTCGTTTACAAACCGAGCCGAGCCGAGCTGGCTCGTTAACAACCGAGCCAATTTCGAGCCGAGCTGTCTTCGAGCGAGTTTCGAGCGAGCTGCGAGCCACGAGTTTTTTGAACACCCCCTACACAACCTCGGGTCCCTTAATGCCATCCTGAGACGTCAAAGCCTCTCCCTTCACCAAAGGGTTAACGGTCGTGAAGCCATTTGTCAAACCCGTCCCCAAGAACTCTAAAAAAATTTTAGGCCTCGGACGATAAAAAAAATTGGGCCCAAAATTGTGGTAAAGGGAAATGAATTAGAAAAATAAAACTTGGTGGTGGAGCCAAGACCAGAACTTAAGACCTTTACATTATCTTGAGGTTGTTTTTCCACTCCACCACCAACACTTTTTTGCATAATTATTGGATGCATATATTAAATATTTAATTTAGTATATATATATATATATATATATATATATATATATATATATATATATACTAGTCACGTACCCGCGCGATGCGGCGGGAGTGGCAATTTACAATAGTATAATTGTTTACCGTTAGTTTATCCGTCGTCTCGTGATATATTGTATAGTACTTAAGTTAGTTTTCTTATTCGTGATATGATGGCACTGGTTTTTCTGTTAGTTTATCGATTCTTTGGTGATCTTCTACAAGAAGAGTACAAAACAAGGAAGTAGATGTAATTAAAAACAAGAAGAGTTCAAAATAGTCAAGTAGCTGGACAAAACAATAAAAACAAAATGTGGGGAGTCTCTTGTATCTCTTCCTGTTTTACCAATACATCTGTTCGCTTATGACTTTCTTGCATCTTCTCCTCTACTGTACCAGATTTCAACACATAAAAAAAATGTTAGACACTTACAGTGATTTAAAATAGTAATTAAAAGGTAATTTCTGGAAGCAAATAAGGCACAACATCTACTAACTTACCTTCTTTTTGATAAGGATGCGATTAATTAATCACGCAACACTTCCTGGTAGACAACATTTGATGTGTAAACTCCGCGTTGTTTGAATTCTTTGGCGAGATGTACCAACACCTTCGTACTTTGTCTTGAAATCCCTCTTGATAACGCGACATAAAGTTGTCCATGTGAAAATACAGAATCCGGTAGATAAATACCAACGTTCGGAATTGTTTGACCTTGAGCTTTATTAATCGTCATGGAAAAGCTAAGTCGAATTGGAAATTGTTTTCTTTTCAGCTTGAATGGGAACATGTCATCTTCAGAAAGGGTTAGAGGGATTCTTGGCAAAAAACCTCTTTTTCCGGCATGTTGACCAACTGCAATTTCCGCATCAATAACATTTCGCATGAAACCCTTACATATCAACCGCGTGCCATTACACAGGCCATGTGATGGATCGATATTACGTAACAATATTATTGGGCATCCAATTTTTAAATGAAGCTTATGAGGCGGCAATCCACTAACATTTAGCGAATTTAAGAACTCGACCGGATAGAAGTTGCGCTGATCGTCTTCAGCTTCATCAAAACTGTAATAAACTTTTTCCTCCCCTTGAAAAATTTCAATCATTTGATTATTAATCTCGTCAACACTATCATTTTTAGTGGACAATATTGCTCTAGAGATTATATAATCTGAAGAATATACATTATCTTCAATTGATGGAAAGATGGCATGGATTAATTCTTTTATAGCGTTTTCTTTGTTGTTGCACTGAATTGTCATGTCATCGGGTATGCGGATATAGTTTCCTTCGATTGGTTCTTCAGTTCCATTGCCGACTCTTAAAAGAAATTTAGAAAACCATGGATCTTTCAGCGCTCTCATATTTATGGTCAACCGCATCTTCTTAGTCAAAGACCAAAGAGGTGACATTCGTACGCTGGAGTCTACAATCTGTGCTCGAGTGCCACGTTTGATAACCGGCAACACCTGTCTGAAGTCACCTCCCATAACCATTATCTTTCCACCAAATGGGAGACTAACACCTATAATGTCTTGGAATGTACGATCGACTGCCTCTATCGCTTGTCGTTTAGCCATCGACGCTTCATCCCATATGATTATTTTGGCAGAGCGAATCAGTTTAGCGGCCCCACTCTGTTTTTTAATATTGCACATTGAATTATTTTCAAGATTAAGAGGAATCTTGAATCTCGAGTGAGCCGTTCTACCTCCTGGCATATTATTAGCCGCTGCACCTGATGAAGCTGTTGCGAGAGCAATAAGACCACGTGACCGAATTTCAGCAAGCAAGGCAATGTACAAAAATGTTTTTCCAGTTCCACCTGGACCATCAATAAAGAACACGCCTGGAAGATCATTATCAACATGCATCATGATCTCATCAAACACATTTTTTTGGTCCGGATTAAGTGAATGTTTGGCACTCAAGTGTTCAGGTTCCAAAACAATCCCATACTCTTCTTGTAACTCACGATAACCTGCATCTTGTAAGTTAACATCGTCAGTTATCTTAGGAAGGTCGAATTCATTGAAATTTTTACCCATGGATTGTACCAAGACACTTATTTCGGTAAGAACCATATTTTGAACTCGTTCTATACTTTGACAGTGTAACCGATGATCTTCAGATAGTGAATCAAAGTGGTCATTCCATAACTTTCGAACATCTCCAGGTTGGCAAAAAATCATTATGGTCGCAAATAACCTTCTAAGAGCATTGGGAAACTGAAACGTAGAGGCTTCTTCGAGACATTGTGATAGATATTCATCGTCTTCTATTAAGCCTAACTCAAGAGCTGCTTTCCGAAATGTCGCACACCGTTGACCATTAACTGTGCAAAGATGTTCGAAAGAAGTAGGCCCTCTGACATTTGACAAAAGTAGGCGTAAGTAGTACCTTTCTCCTTCGGCTGGATTAGCGGAAACGATACGACCTCTTTGTTTTTTACCGAAACGACGACTCCAACGGCGTGTGCTTCCATTCCAAGTATAGTGTTTTGGAAAATCTTTATACAAATGTACCCTTGCTGTTTCATCGTTTCTATTCTGATCAAAAAATGCTGTTAGCATGGTTCTCTTATCCCTTTCCCTATCAACAATATTAGGCATCAAGTCATCATCTCTAAATCTAACCATCTGATTATTTGGGAGATGAAGTTGTAAGGCTAGAACAGCAGGAAAGATTTGAGAAAGAGAGAAGGAAAAAATTCGCCACATAGCCTCTGGGGGCGATATGTAGCGTGCATCTTGAAATCTTTTTATCTCATTAATAACAACCCCTGGCTCACTTTGATCGACTTGAATAACCTGTTTGTCATGTCCTTTATAAACATACTTGAAAAGATATTTCACAGATTTTATACTTGAGCAAACTTCAACATTCATGTGGCAGTTAAACATCATCAAAAGCCTTGGGTTATATGGGACCACCCATCTATTATCAAGTGTTTGTCCTCGTAGGTCCACTTCTATCCCGGTGTCTCTCCTTCGATACAACGGATACGAATCTTCTCCTTGTGTCGTCTGTTCGTTAAATTGTCTAGGATAGTGAAAACGACAAATTTTAGGATCACCCTGCATACAAGGACTGCTTGATCGTAAATTGCCGCAAGGACCGTGAATCATGTGCTTGACAACCATCTCATGCAATCTGGGATGTGTTAGTTTGTTAGGAATTTCAGCACACACAACCTTATCATAATGGTCCGCGTTATTGATCTTGTGTTGCGGGTACATGATTAGGAGAAAATGTGCGTGCGGCAAACCCCGCTTTTGAAATTCAATGACATAGACGTATGACTTATCCTATTTGTCAATGATGAAAATTCTTCAACGGAAAAATGATCAGACATATCCTATTAAGTGTTCAATATTAGTTAACTAAAAAAATAAAAACTCCAGAAATAAAATTTAAACTAAAATATGACTAAAATTAAACAGCAACAAATTTAAATTTAAAGTAATACATAATTAAAAGTTACATAATTAAAAGTTACATAATTAAGATTCAAACTAATTCGAGAAAAAAAAACTACAGTCATCATAAAAGTTTTTCTAAGGTTCCCAAACCATTTTTTCATCCAATGGTGGTTCGTAAACCGCCCCAGGGTCAGTTTCGTACCCTTCAGCCCAGGTCGGTAGTTCTTGTGTTTGACTATAGTTTTCCACATAAGGGGGGTTTGAAGGTGGAGGATGCATAGGAAGTGTAGGAGTGTTTGGCACCGGACGATGGCACCCCTCAATTTGTAGTCCACCAAATTGTAGTTGAGCGAAGGTATAGTCATACGCCCAATTCAACTCTTCATCCGTCCAACCAAATGGATCATCATATTCAGGGTTTGCCAATGGAGGTGGGGTTGAAACCGAAGGTGGGGTTAAAACCAGAGGTGGGGTTGACACCGGAGGTGGGTTTGAAGTTAGAGGGTTTGAATCAGGAAGGTTTAAATGGTTTGTTGATCCTAGTGATTCAACAGGAATTGGATAACCACCGCCCATACCTCTCAATTGATATGTGTTTGGAGTGATTTGTAAACTGAAAAATACACATAATTACTATAACAATCAGCTTTGCGAATACAGTATTGTTTTAAATACAGTATTGTTTTGAATACAGTATTGTTTTGAACACAGTATTGTTTTGAATACAGTATTGTTTTGAATACAGGATTGTTTTGAATACAGCTTTGTGAATACAGTATTGTTTTGTGAATACGGCGTTTTATTTTGTTTTGAATACAGTATTGTTTTAAAAAAAAATCCTGTAATGATGAAGGAAAAGATCAAAATATAACAGAACAAAGTAAATGAATGAAAAGATCATAATTATCACAAAACCATGACACATATCAGTCCCAAAAATGAAGGAAAAGATCAAAATATAACAGAACAAAGTAAAATCAAAACTACAAAAACAATTTACTATAATTTACACATACACATAATAACTATAACAATCAGCTTTGTGAATACAGTATTGTTTTGAATACAGTATTGTTTTGAATACAGTATTGTTTTGAATACAGTATTGTTTTGAATACAGCTTTGCGAATACAGTATTGTTTTGTGAATACGGCGTTTTATTTTGTTTTGAATACAGTACTGTTTTAAAAAGTTCCTGTAATGATGAAGGAAAAGATCAAAATATAACAGAACAAAGTAAATGAACCTAAATATCATAATTATCACAAAACCATGACACATATCAGTCCCAAAAATGAAGGAAAATATCAAAATATAACAGAACAAAGTAAAATCAAAACTACAAAAACAATTTATCCTTTCACTATCCCGAAAAATGAAAAAATATATCAAAACATCCCACAGAACAAACTAAAATAAAAAGTACATAACAATCTATCTTTTCACTATTCCATATCTAAAATTGACCTAACTATCATAATTTTAATTGAACTACAACACTTATCATCCCAAAAATGACCTAAATATCATAATTATCACACAACCATGACACTTATCAGTCCCAAAAATGAAGGAAAAGATCAAAATATAACAGAACAAAGTAAAATCAAAACTACAAAAACAATTTATCCTTTCACTATCCCGAAAAATGAAAAAATATATCAAAACATCCCACAGAACAAACTAAAATAAAAAGTACATAACAATCTATCTTTTCACTATTCCATATCTAAAATTGACCTAACTATCATAATTTTCATTGAACTACAACACTTATCATCCCCAAAAATGACCTAAATATCATAATTATCACAAAAACATGACACATATCAGTCCCAAAAATGAAGGAAAAGATCAAAATATAACAGAACAAAGTAAAATCAAAACTACAAAAACAATTTATCCTTTCACTATCCAGAAAAATGAAAAAATATATCAAAACATCCCACAGAACAAACTAAAATAAAAAGTACATAACAATCTATCTTTTCACTATTCCATATCTAAAATTGACCTAACTATCATAATTTTCATTGAACTACAACACTTATCATCCCCAAAAATGACCTAAATATCATAATTATCACAAAACCATGACACATATCAGTCCCAAAAATGAAGGAAAAGATCAAAATATAACAGAACAAAGTAAAATCAAAACTACAAAAACAATTTATCCTTTCACTATGTCATATCTGAAAGAACTTACAACAATGCAAGAGGGAGATGTGAAAAGCCGACAAAAATTTTAAAACCTTGATGTGAGAGCCGAGAAACAACGCAAGATCCGAATGCAAAGACTTGATATATTCTGAAATCGAAGTAAATAGAAGTTGTTAAGTTGATGTTTTGAAAGTAGGATTATTCAAGTGAGATAAACTTACAATTTCAGTTGAGTGTAGTTGAGAGTTTGTAAAGTGTGAGTAGAGTGTAGATATCTCTGGATTATTTATAGAGACTGAAGGAAGCAGTGCTGTCTTTCAAACAGTGTATGGAAGAGTGTTGATATATTATACAGACTGCAGCAAGCAAGCTGTCTTTCACACAAAAGTAAAGTGTTGCTTTTTCCTGTAGATTGTACTTCCCTGCTTTTGGCATCCCTTTTTGTCAGATGTGTGAGCATTGAGAGAGAAAGCAGATGGTGATCCGTGTGAAGTCAAATGGACGGTCCCGATCTTGATCCCTTTTTGTCTGTAGCATAAGTCAAATGGGTTAAGATCAGTTAAAAAACAAAAAGCATAAAAATAACAAAACACATAAAAAAACAGAGAATATAGTGAAGTTTATATTCTCTCAGTAGCATAGCATGTTAAAAATTAATATTCAAGGCTTAGAAATTATCAAAAAAGAGCGAAAAACCGACTGAATTCGAATCTCAGCCCATTCTTGACACTAATGCTCCGTTAGTTCTCGCAAAGTCAACCATCATAAAAAGAAATCAAGTATTAGTAAAGATTTGATATTAGTTATAACCAGTACACTATTAACTTAAAATAAATTTAATATAAATCACATTTTGTCAAGTTGCAAATATAAAAACCTTTATTATAAACAAAAAAGAAAAGAAAATTGATGAATGATGATAAACTTTACTTTACCTCTGATCAAAAAACAGAGAATATAGTCAAGTTTATATTCTCTCAGTAGCATAGCATGTTAAAAATTAATATTCAAGGCTTAGAAATTACCAAAAAAGAGCGAAAAACCAACTGAATTCGAATCTCAGCCCATTCTTGACACTAATGCTCCGTTAGTTCTCGCAAAGTCAACCATCATAAAAAGAAATCAAGTATTAGTAAAGATTTGATATTAGTTATAACCAGTACACTATTAACTTAAAATAAATTTAATATAAATCACATTTTGTCAAGTTGCAAATATAAAAACCTTTATTATAAACAAAAAAGAAAAGAAAATTGATGAATGATGATAAACTTTACTTTACCTCTGATCAAAAAACAGAGAATATAGTCAAGTTTATATTCTCTCAGTAGCATAGCATGTTAAAAATTAATATTCAAGGCTTAGAAATTACCAAAAAAGAGCGAAAAACCGACTGAATTCGAATCTCAGCCCATTCTTGACACTAATGCTCCGTTAGTTCTCGCAAAGTCAACCATCATAAAAAGAAATCAAGTATTAGTAAAGATTTGATATTAGTTATAACCAGTACACTATTAACTTAAAATAAATTTAATATAAATCACATTTTGTCAAGTTGCAAATATAAAAACCTTTATTATAAACAAAAAAGAAAAGAAAATTGATGAATGATGATAAACTTTACTTTACCTCTGCTTGAGTGAGCATGAGACCACTAAGTGAGGGAACATTCTGCATATGAAGCCCCCATCGATTCGAATGAAGCAGCGTTCAGCGTCGCCAAAGCCAATTCCGAGACTCTCCAAGCAGATACACTTTCTCCGGCAGCCAGAAGATCGGAGTGAGCTTGTTCTGTAATAATAGTGATCGTGACAGTCGTTAACCAAAGGTATAACTAATTAAATTCAGATCCTAAAAAAAGGTTTCCTTGCGAGTTGCGAGTGACATACCTGAGTCGATTCATCACAAAACACATGCGAAAATCCTTCGTAAACCTCAGATTTCGTCCTTCGAACATCCGTCAACCGCTTCACCTGAAAAGTAAGAATCACAAAAGAACATGGTAAGATATATAACACTCATTGCAACTTATCAGAACATCAAACGGATCCCTTGTTCAAATCTGTGGATCCCTTGCCAGATAAAGCTGGTGATACATCTCATGAAACCCTAGATCTGCTCATCGAACATCCCACAGAACAAACCAAAATCAAAAATACATAACAATCTATCTTTTCACAATTCCATATCTAAATGACCTAAATATCATAATTATCACACAACCATGACACTTATCAGTCCCAAAAATGAAGGAAAAGATCAAAATATAACAGAACACAGTAAAATCAAAACTACAAAAACAATTTATCCTTTCACTATGTCATATCTGAAATTAATCTAACTATCATCACCAAAAATACAAATTCAAATATCACAAGACTTTCAACCTAATTTGAAATAACCGCATCTACTAACAAATCTACATCAAGATTAAAGATAAGAATCACAAAAGAACATGGTAAGATATATAACACTCATTGCAACTTATCAGAACATCAAACGGATCCCTTGTTCAAATCTGTGGATCCTTGCCAGATAAAGCTGGTGATACATCTCATGAAACCCTAGATCTGCTCATCGAACATCCCACAGAACAAACCAAAATCAAAAATACATAACAATCTATCTTTTCACAATTCCATATCTAAATGACCTAAATATCATAATTATCACACAACCATGACACTTATCAGTCCCAAAAATGAAGGAAAAGATCAAAATATAACAGAACACAGTAAAATCAAAACTACAAAAACAATTTATCCTTTCACTATGTCATATCTGAAATTAATCTAACTATCATCACCAAAAATACAAATTCAAATATCACAAGACTTTCAACCTAATTTGAAATAACCGCATCTACTAACAAATCTACATCAAGATTAAAGATAAATCAACATTTAGAACCTAACCTGAGTCGATTCATCACAAAAAACATGCTAAACTCCTTCGTAAACCTCAGATTTCGTCCTTCGAACATCCGTCAACCGCTTCACCTGAAAAGTAATAATCACAAAAGAACATGGTAAGATATCTACTAACAAATCTACATCAAGATTAAAGATAAATCAACATTTAGAACCTAACCTGAGTCGATTCATCACAAAACACATGAAAAAATCCTTTGTAAACCTCAGATTTCGTCCTTCGAACATCCGTCAACCGCTTCACCTGAAAAGTAACAATCACAGAAGAACATGGTAAGATATCTACTAACAAATCTACATCAAGATTAAAGATAAAGCAACTTATCAGAACATCAAACAGATCCCTTGTTCAAATCTGTGGATCCCTTGCCAGATAAAACGGATCCCTTGTTCAAATCTGTGGATCCCTTGCCAGAACATCTCATGAAACCCTTGATCTGCTCATCAAACGGATCTGGTGATAGATTCAAACGGATCTGGTGATAGATCTCATGAAACCCTAGATCGCCGAGAAGAGAGAAAAGAGAGAGAGAAGAGAGAGAAGAAGATCTGATGTTGTTTTGTGAGATGTGTGAGCATTGAGAGAGAAAGCATATGGTGATCCGTGTGAAGTCAAATGGACGGTCCCGATGTTGATCCGTGTGAGAAAGTAGTATAGATGGACGGCAGATGTATACCCTTGTAAAGGGTAAAAGGGTTTGTGTTTTCTTGTGCCTTAACAGTTGTACATTGTGCATTCAGTGTTTTTTCAACACCTTGTTCAATTACCATCTTGTCCTTCTAATATCCTTATTAAAGTAGTATAGATATAAGCTTATAAAAGCCTTGCGGGCCCTTTGAAAATTTGCGTCTCGAGCGACCGCACGGGTTGGCCGGCCCAAGAGCCGGCCCTGCCATTTGTGAACATTGAGGAAGCACGTGGATCGAGGGAACTAGCAGTTAGGCACGTTAAACAAAAAATAATACTTTAAACACTATATATATATATATATATATATATATACACCTTTATAATTTTTACCGCATCTTTCATTCTTCTCAAACAAACTTATATAATTCTTTCCGATTTCATTCCAACTTTTTCTAAAAAATGAATTTGCTACTCGACTTTCCACGAGATTCAAAATTGGAAGACGATTTGATCATTGATGCAGTTCGAACGAAGGTACAACTATTAATCGACTATGGTAAAACCTCACAACCACTCACATGACGTGCTCCACTTGAACGGGATCGTTAGGCCGCTCATAACATAACCGTGTGCTATATGATTATTTTTCTGAAAATCCATTGTATGATGATAATACTTTCCAGTGTCGTTTTCGCATGATTCGTTGACTATTCTTGCGAAATGTTGGCGGTTTTGAACACATGTTTACATATTTCCAACAAAGGTAAGATGCTCGACGCAAATTAGGTTTCACTCCGTTGCAAAAGTGCACGTCTGTAATTCGTCAACTTGCTTACATTCGTTTGCACGATGCATGAGACGAGTATTTGAAGATGTCGGAGAAATCGTGCCAAGATAATCTTCATAAATTTTGTGATGGTATTATTGTTTTTTTTTATTATTATTATTGTTGTTGTTGTTGCTGTGTTGTTGTTGTTGTTGCTGCTGTTGTTGTTTAATTATTTATTTTTTCTTGATTTCTAGGTATGATTGTTATCTATGACAAGAGGTGTTTGAGGCCACCGACCTTCAACAATATCCAAATAATATACCAGGTTTATGAAGATGTACACAGCTTTCCAGGTCCATGATAATGTCCAACCTATTAGCGAGGATAATATCATCAGGTCCATGAAGATGTACACAACTTTCCAGGTCCATGAAGATGCCCAAACTCTAAAGCCACCATGGGCGGGTTAAGACAACATAGTCTGGCCGGAGTAAGACAACGAGGCACGCAAATTTGGGGAATGCGATGGCATAACACAAAAAAGTCGTCGTTTAGAAAATAAAAATACATTTTCTAAAAATGAACTGTGAATGTTTGTAAATTAATAGTCTTAGAAAGTTAGGTATACCATTATGTTTTACTAATCATAAAATAGAATTTGTCACTGTAATCAAGTTTTTTCAGGGTTACAGTAATATTTAATCATACAGAATTTTTTTTCTTGCAACTATTTATCATTCAAAATGGCTTAAACTATCCACACATCCCATCTGCCTATTTGCACATTCACTGCCTTGTATAGGCCTATACGGGGCGTATAGGGTTACATCAAACTTAGCACCCGACTCTAGACAGTTCTGGTTTGGCTGCTTCTATACGCCGCGTACAGTCCTATATGTGGCGTATAAGACCCCTCGTATAAGTCTCGTATATGACTCATACCCCATATATGTCACGTATAGGCCAATATGGGGCAAAAATAAGTTTTGTATTTTAAATAAATAAAAATAATAAGTGTAGGATACGATACAACACCTGTATAGGCCTATACAAGACATATATTATACATTACACGACATGATATGATACAATATGATACGATACTATAGGATACGGTACAACACCCGTATAGGCCTATAGGGGTAGTATAGGTCCTGTATAGGACTATTGGTGTGATTTATGTCCCGTATAGGCCAATGGGCCTATACAAGACCTATACAAGACTTATACTACACTATACAATATGATACGATACGATACAATACGATACAATACGATACGATACGATACAATAGGATACGATACAACATCCGTATAGGCCTATAGGTGTAGTATAGGTCCCGTATAGGCCTATAGGCATATACAAGACCTATAGGGGACCTATATGAGACTTATACTATACATTATACGATACGATACTATAAGATACGATACAACACCCGTATAGGCCTATAGGTGTAGTATAGGTCCCGTATAGGACTTTAGGTGTGATTTATGTCTCGTATAGGCCTATAGCCTTATACAAGACCTATACGTGACTTATACCACACTATATGATATGATATGATATGATATGATATGATATGATATGATATGATATGATATGATATGATATGATATGATATGATATGATATGATATGATATGATATGATATGATATGATATGATATGATATGATATGATATGATATGATATGATATGATATGATATGATATGATATGATATGATATGATATGATATGATATGATATGATATGATATGATATGATATGATATGATATGATATGATATGATATGATATGATATGATATGATATGATATGATATGATATGATATGATATGATATGATATGATATGATATGATATGATATGATATGATATGATATGATATGATATGATACAATACGATACGATAATATAGGATACGATACAACACCCATATAGGCCTATAGGTGTACTTTAGGTCCTGTATAGGCCTATACAAGACTTATTCTACACTTACGATACGAGACTATATGATACGATACAACACTCGTATAGGCCTATAGTTGTAGTATAGGTCTCGTATAGGACTATAGGTGTGGTTTAGGTCCCGTATAGGCCTATAGGCATATACAAGACCTATAGGAGACCTATAGGAGACTTCTACTATACACTATACGATACGATACGATACGATAAGATACGATACAATACAATACGATATGATACGATACTATAGGATATGGTACAACACTCGTGTACGCCCATAGGTGTAGTATATGTCCCTTTAGGATAATAAATGTGGTTGAGGTCCCGTATAGGCCTATATGGGTGTTGTATTGTATCGTATAATATAGTGTAGTATAAGTCTCGTATAGGCCTCGTATGGGCCTATAGATGTAGTATTGTATCATATAATGTAGCATAAGTCTCGTATAGGTCCCCTATAGGTCTTGTATTGGCCTATACGGGGCCTAAACTACACCTATAGTGCTATATGGGACCAATACTACATCTATAAGGCTACACGGGTGTTGTATCGTATCATATAATGTAGCATAAGTCTCGTATAGGTCCCCTATAGGTCTTGTATAGGCCTATACGGGGCCTAAACTACACCTATAGTGCTATATGGGACCAATACTACACCTATAAGGCTATACAGGTGTTGCATCGTATCGTATCGTACCGTATCGTATCGTATCGTATCGTATTGTATAGTGTATAGTATAAGTCTCGTATAGGTCCCCTATAGGTCTTGTACATGCCTATAGGCCTATATGAGACCTATATTATACCTGCAGGCCTATACGAGTGTTGTATCTAATCCTATAGTTTCGTATCGTATTGTATCGTATTGTATCATATCATACAGTGTAGTATAATTCTCGTATAGGTCTCGTATAGGCATCGTATGGGTTTAAATAAAAATAACATAAACATATAAAGTAACAATAACAAAGAAAAAATAATTAACATGAAAAATTAATTTAACATGAAGTCACAAACAATGGATAAATGGTAAATTTAGAAGAAAAGATCTTACCACTACAAGGAATAAAACAAGGGCAGTCGGGCAGAAGCAGTGTTAGAGATGAAAGAGAAGTGGCCGGCGACTGATGGACACGGAGAAGAACAAGGCAAGGGTTTCAATTACTTGTGTTTTTTTCTTTTTGATCAACTTATATTGTTTGTGGTTAAAGTTTTTCTATTTCTTATTTTTAAAAAGCTTAAAATTTTTGTATTTCTTAATTTTAAAAAGCTTAAGAACATGTTGATAAAATATATATTTCAAAAAAAAATATTGATACAATACTAAGAGCATGTGTGGTGGAAGTGCTAAAGCCTCAATCACGTAGCCTCGGGTGCCCTAATGTCATCCTGGGGTATCAAAGCCTCTCACTTCACCAAAGGGTTAACGGTCGTGAAGCCATTTGTTAGACCCGTCCCCGAGAACTCTAAAAAATCTTTAGGCCTCATGCGATAAAAAAAAATTGGGCACAAAATTGTGGTCAAGGGAAATGAACTAGAAAACTAAAACTTGGTAGTGGAGTCAATACTAGAACTAAAGACCTTTACATTATCTTGAGGTTGTTTTTCCACACCAACACCAACACTTTTTGGCAAAATTATTGGATGTATAAATTAAATATATAATTTAGTATATATATATATATATATAAGCTTATAAAAACCTTTCGGGGCCTTTGGAAAATTGGGCCTCGACCGACGGCACGGGTTGGCCGGGCCAAAAGCCGGCTCTGCCATTTGTGCACGTGGATCGAGGGAACTAGCAGTTAGGCTGGTTAAGTAAAAAAAATTAAAATTTAAACAATATATATATATATATACCTTTATGAATTTTACTGCATCTTTCATTCTTCTCAAATAAACTTATATAATTCTTTTCGATTTCGTTCCAACTTTTTCTAAAAAAATTGATTTGCCACCCGGCTTTCCACCAGTTTGAGCGAAGGTACAACTATTAGTCAACTATGGTAAAACCTCACAACCACTCACATGGCGTGCTCAACTTGAACGGGATCGTTAGGCCGCTCATAACATAACCGTGTGCTATATGATTGTTTTTCTGAAAATCCGTTGTATGATGATAATACTTTCCGGTATCATTTTCGCATGAGTCGTTGACTATTCTTGCGAATTGTTGGTGGTTTAGAACACATGTTTACATATTTCCAACAAAGGTAAGATGCTCGACGCAAATTAGGTTTCACTTCGTTGCAAAACTGCACGCCTGAAGTGCACGTCTACAATTCGTTAACTTTCTTACATCCGTTCGCATGATGCATGAGACGAGTATTTGAAGATGTCGGAGAAATCGTGCCAAGATAATCTTCATAAATTTTGTGATGGTATTAATGTTTTTGTTATGGTTATTATTATTATTATTGGGGTAAATTACATTTTTCGTCCTTTATGTTTGTATCGAATTGCAATGGATGACATTTAACTTCAATAATTACAGCAACAATCCTTTACTTGTTAAAACCATTACACCATAGGTCCTTTAGCACTAACCTGGTTAAAGTTTTCAGTGAAGTATGACATGTGCCTTGCACATGAGGGAAAAACAGTCATTTCATACATAAAACAAAAAGAATTTCAAAATCCAGAACACAATATGAACCTTTTATTGATGAATAATGATAGATTTGGATGAGTATCGACAACATCACCGGAGTATCGCTAATCATCAGCATCACCAAAGTATCGTTAATAATCTGGATCTGGTGAGATGTGTGGTTTGAAGAACATATACAATTGAAGAAACACCAATATTGACAATTTGACCTTCAAAAATAACAACAATTTCAACAATCAAGCCCTCTCTTTTGTCTACTAAAAGGACTACTGTGAAGCTCAGGGTGTTTGGGATTACTTATTAAAACTGATTATATCTTATTGTTTATAGAATACGCCTTTTGGAATAAACAACTTCAAGCTAAATATTCATAACATTTTTATTTCACTCGCAAATAAGAAGATGAGGCCTTTATTAGTTTTGGTACAGTAGTATGTTTGGGATTACTGTGAAGCTTTCTCTGATTGTAGGTCATAATCTTGATTGTTGTCTATTGTGAAGTTAAGGTGTTTAGGATTACTTATTGAAACTGATTATATATTATTGTTAAATCCTCCATTTGAAATGAGCAGTGTATAGTTATCTGTGGGTGCGTGAAGGCTTGGTCGCAGGCAGAGAGAGATGGTAGATCTAGTGGCGATGGAATGTGTTAACGATGGTAGGTGGGTCAGTTGAAACCTAGATTTCTGATTAGGGGTGAGAAGGTGGGTGAGTTAAGGTGGTGTTGTCGACGACTTGCAGGTTATTGTTGTGTGGCGGCTATGGTGGTGGTGACAGAGTTATGATGGTGGTGGCTGGTGGCAGAGGGGGAGAGGCGTGAGACAAAGTCAAAGGGATTTGAAGGATTAACTTGGCTAGCTAGGATTAAGTTTTTTTAAAGTTGGGTGAAATGACCATTATACCCTCATGTGCAATGCATATGACTAGATTTAACCATGAAAAATAACCAGGTTAGTGTTAAAGGACCTATGATGTAATGGCTTTAACAAATAAAGGACTGTGACGAATTATTGAAGTTAAAGGTCATCCTTTCCAATTCGATACAAACATAAAGAACGAAAAATGTAATTTACCCTTATTATTGTTGTTGTTGTTATTTAATTATTTAATTTTTATTGATTTCTAGGTATGATTGTTATCTGTGACAAGAGGTGTTAGAGGCCACCGACCTTCAATGATATCCAAATAATATACCAGGTCCATGAAGATGTACACAACTTTCCAGGTCCATGAAGATGTCCAACCTATTAGCGAGGATAATATCATCATGTCCATGAAGATGTACACAACTTTCCAGGTCCATGAAGATGTCCAAACTCTAAAGCCGTCGTGGGCGGGTTAAGACAACATAGTTAGGCCGGAGTAAAACAACGGGGCTCTCAAATTTGGGGAATGCGATGGCAAGATACAAGAAAGTCGTTGTTTAGAAAATAAAAATACATTTTCTAAAAATGAACTGTGAATGTTTGTACAATTAATAGTCTTAGAAAGTTAGGTATACCATTATGGTTTACTAATCACAAAATAAAATTTGTCACCGTAAACAAGTTTTTTCAGTGTTACACTAATATTCAATCATACAGATTTTTTTCTTGCAACTATTGATCAACCAAAATGGCTCAAACTATCCACACACCCCATCTGCCTATTTGCACACTCACTGCCTCTTATATGCCTGTACGGGGCGTATAGGGTTACATCAAACTCAGTGCCTGACTCTAGTCAGTTCTGGTTTGGCTGCTCCTATACGTCGCGTACAGTCCTATACGTGGCATATAAGACCCCTCGTATAGGTCTCGCATATGACTCATGCCCCATATATGCCACGTATAGGCCAATATGGGGCATATATAATTTTTTTACAAACATTTTATACAATATTAATCGTTTTAGCAAACTTTTATACAAAATAATTTTCTATTTTAAATAAATAAAACTAATAAGTATAGGATATGATACAACACCTATATAGGCATATACAAGACTTATATTATACATTATACGATACGATATGATACAATACGATACGATACAATATGATACGATGCTATAGGATATGATATAACACCTGTATATAGGCCTATAGGTGTAGTATAGGTCCTGTATAAGACTATAGGTCATAGGTGTGATTTATGTCTCGCATAGGCCTATCAGCCTATACAAGACCTATACGAGACTTATACTATACTATACAATATTATACTACACAATACGATACAATAGATACGATACAACACCCGTATAGGCCTATAGGCATATACAAGACCGATAGGGGACCTATATGATATCACACCCTGACTTTTGCAGAAGCGTGATTATGTGTGACTTGCTTAATATCATCGCATTCAACCATAACAAACAACTATATGATAAAACTAGAGATGTTCATCCATTGATTAAGTTTTAAAACATTACAACAATATTGTTTTAAATCCCAAAACACAGACTTCACATTCAGAATACAACACCAACAAGTTTCAACCTCCTTAAGGACTTCACAAACGACACTAATGAAAACTAGGCTTTGGAATATGTATCCTATCCAGGATAGGATACACACTCCAAACCATTCGACACTGGATGACATCTTTTGTTCCAAACAACACTTGAAAACTTCAACGCCCGCCAGATCCATACTTAGTTTCCTGAAATACATGTACTTTGAAAACATCAACAAAAGTTGAGCGAGTTCATGTGTTTAGTGTGTGAGCTCGAATAAACTTTGTAATCATTATAAGTAAGTATGTATGTATGTTTGTAAATCCCGGTATGAAAGCATAAGGAAAACAAATCATTAATGGTTTGCAAGGCCATTAATATGTGTGACGTGATGCAGGAAGGCTCAAACCTAACAAAATTTGTCTCCGGCTATAAGACACACCTCATGGGCCAAACCCCAGTCCACATGGGTGTGGGCTCGCTACACCCAAAATAGATCTATCATTCATGTCCCTCGGTCCTACAATGAGGATTAATGGTCTTAAGCGTTGTACCCACCACTCACATGATCTAGCAGTAACTTTCCTTAGCTAACCATACCACATATAAACGTTTGTAAACAGTATGTAACATGTACTTCTCTCCCGAAGTTATAAAACTAAAAACAGTTAAAAGAAAACGAGGGACATGAACTCACAGTTTTGCGTTCTTCAATCCGACGTAACCCAAGTTGCTACTAGTGTACACGACTGCCTACAACGTACTACGGTCTATTAGACGAGCGGGTCGTGCTTTGACTTAGTATTAATTAGTGTCTTTGAGTTACGTTTCATTGTGTCTTTAATATTATTCCAAGTTATATAATTATTTGTTAAAATAATAAATATTTTAACTTAAATTATATTTATGAATTCTGGAATATTAGTTAAAATAATGTATTTTAACTTGACATGTTTATGTACTTGTACATGTATAACTTCCCAAGGATGGGTGTATTTTTACTCACATTCTTATCCTTGTATATTTTTGCCAAGTATCGATGGCGTATTCCAGTGTATATTTATACATACGAGAATACGTATTTTATTGTGTTTATTAAGTATCTTATACTTAATTTTTGTATTGACTTTTCCGGAATAATATTTCTAATAAAAACTAGTTAATAAAAATCGTCGCCACGTTGCGGCGAACTTGTTTTGTTATTTAGTCTGTGTTTATATATGTTTGAAATCACTACGAGCGCGTTGCACACGGAATCGCTGAGAAGAATTAAAAGAAAATGTAGGAAAAAGCATTAAAAAATAACCGAAATAAAATCAACTAAAAAAGTTGTATGGTAATGATGTTGTTCGGTAGAAACCCGTAGTCAGAGATGAGCAAATAGTAATGGGTACCAGTACCGAATTTCCTGAACCGAAAGATCTTAAGTACTAGTTCGGTACTGATGTTTGGCGTTCCTAGTATCGGTTCACTATCGGTTTTTACCTTCATATACCGATACCGTAACCGGTATTTTCGGTACCAATACCGATTCGGTATCAGTTGGTACCGAGCTCATCCCTACCCCTGAAACTAAAAAAAAAGTTGTTCGATACCGTTGTTGTTCGTATGGTACCCGTGATCAGGGATGAGCAAATGGTACTGGGTAGTAGTACCAAATTTATTGAACTAAAAGATTATCAAACTCAATCCGGTACCGACTTTTGGCGTTTTATATACCAGGCTGGTACTGTTTTTTACCTTCATGTATCGATAACGAACCGGTATTTTCTTTACAAGTAGCGGTTAACACCAAGGTTATCAAACTTAAAAAGTAAAGAAGATAACAATTATTATAATGTGAAAATAATAAAACAAATAAAACGGTATTTAATATTTTATTATATTACAATTAAGATTTCCTGTTCATTTCGTTCAACTTTTAATATATAGGAGAATACATCAATATATATTCCCAATCTATATTTTAAGAAATATTACATAGAAAAATTACTTATAATTTTTTCCTTGGCAAAAATATTTATAAATTTCATATAAGCCTTAAAAATAATATATTTTCAAGTTTAACTTGGAAAATATATATAAACTTATTTTTTTTCACCCAAAAATAATGTATTTCATGTTTATTCAAGAAAATATACATTTTCTCCCAAAAATAACATATCTCCTAATAATTCCAAGAAAATATATATTTTTACTTACCAAAAATAATATATTTTTTTCCTTGTAAAAAATATGATATATCTTTGTAATAATAGTAAAAATCATATTTTTGTTCTCTTGTGTCCAACATACTATTTACCAAAATATACTTATGAATTAAATTCCGGAATATTCATGTAAGTTATATTTCTTGTTCGGTTTCTCCAATACTTTGGGTATAAGTTATGTATTTATTTCTTGGAATTTTGGTATATTTTGGATTGTAGTTTCTTTGTATTTTGGTGAGTTATATTATTTCAAGTCGTAAAATAATATAACTAATACACATGATATACAAATAATCACACACATAGTGACATCTAAATATATCTTTTCCTAAATACATATTTAGTCACTTTTATTTACTAAAACCAACCTCCAATATTTATAATCTTTATAACAGAAATTATGGCAAATTTTATATGAAAATCCTTGGTTTAAAACATACTTGTAAGTATTTATTTAAGAATATTTTTCTAAGTGTTTAATTTCTAAGTGTGGTTGTTTATTTAAAAACATCATTTTTAAAGAAATTAGTCCTTTACAACTTGTAAATCATTTTTTTTCAAAAAATGTTTCTTCTTGAGTTTTCCTTGTTACATTTATATTTCTACACTTGTTTAACAACTAAAAATGTGGTTAATTTCTTTAAGAACCAAGCTTAAGTAACTCTTGTATTTTTAACTTAGTTTCTTAAAAAATCATCCTTAAAATCATAGATTTACAAGACTTTATATCTACTTTGATCATCATTTTACAAGAAAAACAATTTACACTTCAAGTTCACGATTTACATATGGATGATCTATTGATTCTTAACATAATCATCCTCTCATCTTGCTAGATTATGTCATTAATCACTATCTAGCAAGATCACATGATGATCTACATCAATAACATGAGCAATCAATGATCAACAAACATAACAACACTTAAACAACATAATTTCTTATGATTTTAGTCTTATGTTCAAGTTTCATATTCAAGATTCATAGTGTTCTTCATGATTAACAACTTGTATCATTCTTTAACCACCAAAACAAGATGTAAAATAAAGAGTAGAATGATCTTACTACTAGCTCAAGGCTAGGGATGATCACTAGATGAAAATGAGGTGGATAAAAGCACTTGCAAGAGGCCCTTCAACTTTCAAGAGTTCCTAGCTTCCTTATACACCTTCTTACACCTTTGAGTAGTAATGGAATGGATGAGAATTGAAAGATGATGATGGATGTGTGGGTGGTTATTCACGGCCGTAGGTAAGAGGGAGAGGAAGGAGGTGAGTTCAAGTGTTGAGGTGAATTAGAGAATGATGGTCTTGATCCTTAGGTTAGTTATTATAACACACCAACATCAAAAATCTAATGGTTTTTATGTTTTAAAAAGTGAGACAAGATCAAATATAATAAACAATAAAATCTCATGTGGGGGCCACATGTTGGCCGATTATAGGTAGGGGGTCTTAGGCTAGGTTGTAACTAAATGGTTAGATTATGGTTAGATTTCAAGTGTTTAGTTAGGTTATTTAGTTACTAGATGTTATATAGTGTGTTATGATGTTCGGGACCATGACTAGCTTGGTAATGTTAAAACAGTGCTTCTAGTGAAAATTTGGTGTTTCGGGTAGTGTCCGGTTGTTCGGTTGGTTATTGGTTCGTTAAGGTGCTAAACTATGCAGTTTAGTGTGCTTTATGTTACTTTTGTAACAGTTTTGATTCTCGACACTTAGGAAAGCATCTAGGACCATTTAATCATATTTCTGCATGGTATTAAGTTGTTTAAATGCTGAATTTTGCTGAATTCTGCAGTTTATGTAAGATTTAGGCACTTTTCGGCACTTAAACTATCACTAGGAAGGCAGTCTTATGATCCTTACTTTCCTACACACTATACTAGTGTAACTCTTGGTTTCTGGCTCATACTGTGTCTCAACACCATGTCTGTCTATGTACTGAATTCCGTCATCATTTTTCTGATTTATCTGATAACTCTGCTACCTTTGTTTCTTGCATTATTTGAATCAATAAAGTTCTCATGCAGTAATGATATGACATTAAGCAATATGTGATGCACATGTATGTATGATAACAATAATCAGAAAGCAATTCATGTCATAAATTGTAAATCAGCACAGTCATTAAGCATTAATCATTTTCTAATAATTGTACGGGTGCATGCAAATTTGACAGTTGTCACATTCTCCCCCTGTTAAGAAAATTTCGTCCTTGAAATTTAAACTACATTAACTTCTTAGGGCTACGTAATGCGTGTATGGATATGAATAATACCAAGGCGATTAATCATGAAGCTGAATTAAGACTTAATCGAATCAGGTGAATCCAAGGACATATTACAACAATAAGAACCCAGCGGTTAAAAGGTATGTGTTTCAGAATTTGACGTTAAAGGATACGAGATGTATAGATGTATAACCTAGTGTAACTTAGTTAACATGGGTTCAACAAAAGAGGAGTTTTGACCGATAGAAATCCAAACGATCGTTTACAATGTGCAAATGAGTTCTAGAAATAATAACATCCGCTAGATGAACTCAGAATCAGCAAGCTCAAATGTAATAGTGACATGAGAATGATCCGTCAACTTCCGAACACATAAATGAATAAAATTAGTGTGTTGACATTATTGAATTGCAAGGATATACCGAAATGAAATACAACCGAATCTGGTGTGTCATTGTCATAATACATAGTTGCATTAAGAGTGTTTAAATGACGAGTCAAAAGTAAAATATGCTTAGTTTTGTATGAAATGGTTGACCATGATTAGAACAAGCTACAAGTTTATACCGACACCACAAGGTGCCGTAGTGAACGACATAATTCAATAATAGCGGTGACCGAACAAGTTCACCGTGTTTGAAATCAAATGAAAGCGCACTGAAACAAATCTGAAGATTTGATTTAAACAATGTCATAGGGTTTTCAATTGAATATGGAACACCAGAGAACTATTGTTTCCGATCGAAGATGAAAATGCAATAAATACTGCAAGGAATTCGATTGATAATGAAAGAACCGTTAGGAGGTACACTGGAATATAAAATGAATTGATGTACTGTTGTCTTAACACAGGATGGTGTTAAGACTGCTTTAATCATGATAAAACAGAGCGAATTTAGAGCAAGTCAATAAATAAACAATTAAATCCGTGTATGAGATGCATAAATGAGATTAGCGCAAGTTTCAATTTAGTGAAAGCATCACCACAAGGTGTTGGAATCAAGAGACGACTTAATGGAGCCGTAGACCAAACAAGTCTACTGTGACTCGGAACAAATGAAACGCTTGCAAAAATGAATTGGATATGATGCTCTCAACACATCATATGGTGTTTTGAATTGAATATATGAAATGGATAAGTTCAAGCAATTGAACTTGGTTTCAGCGCAATCCGACAATAAATACATGTATCGACCAGGAAGTTTCGGCAATGTTACAAAGATGGACCGTGTATGTAACTCGAAGGAAAAGAAATTTCAAGAAAGTGTGTTGTCTTGATAACAAAGGAGCCAATCATTACAATAGTGTGGGTCATTCGAATCACAATTCAATAATTAGATTTAGCGAAATAATATTTGAACCTTGATGAAACGCTTATTCGAAATGAGACCACATGCGTAACAAACGATGCATGCGTAACTTATGTATTTTCAAGAAATGAAGCAATGAGTATTCGCTATAATGAAGAAATGACCGTGATACAAGGACCATTAAGAGGAGTAGAGATGTGAAGATCTGCTCGCTAGATGCAAAAGTGCGAATTCCAATAAAAGAAGTTTAAGTACTCTACCTGTTCGGCTAACTAAAATAGCATATGTGACAGGATAATGGCGTTAGCCCGAGTTAATAGACGTGGTTCTTACGTGGAGACCTTTAATGAATTTTGACATAAGTTCCCGAAGGTCCTAAATGCATGTTTTGTAAACCTTCAAAGTGTTGTATTCTGTGTGTAACTATTTTGTGTACTGTGTATAAACACAACATTAGCGTATGTCTAAAAACAAATTTCTGACTCGGTGTTCTTCGGTATACTTTCTTCCTGAATCCGCAGCTGGTGATAACCTGATCAAAGATCGAGCTTGAATAGTAACTTGATCCTTGAAGTTGGTCGAATAAATCATCAATCCTTGGCAAGGGATACCAATTCTTGATGGTTTACTTGTTCAACTCTCGGCAGTCGATAAACATTCGAAAACTACCATCCTTCTTATTGACAAACAGCACTGGAGCTCCCCAAGGCGAGAAGCTTGGTCTTATAAATCCCTTATCTAGCAGCTCCTGAAGTTGCGCTGACGACTCTTGCATCTCTGAGGGCGCAAGTCGATAAGGTGCCTTGGCTACAGGCGCGGCGCCTGGAACCAAGCCAATATGGGATTCAACTTGTTGTTGAGGAGGTAATCCTGGCAAATCTTCGGGGAAGACTTCAGGATATTTCCTGACCACAGGGATATCTTTGAACTTCGGTTCTTCGGCCTCATTGTCAATGACATGAGCTAAGAAAGCAACACATCCTTTACGCAAAAACTCCCGTGCCTTCAAACAACTAATAATCCGTAGGGGCGTATCCTGCTTCTCCCCATGAATCACGACCGTCTCTTCATTCGCCACCAGGATGTGGATAACCTTCTCATGGCATACAATCTCTGCACGATTACTCGACAACCAATCCATCCCAACTTCGACGTCGAAGCTTCCCAATCAACTGGCAGAAGGTCTATCGAAAACTCACGCTCTCCAAGCTCTATAACACAGCCTCTAATTACTTCTTTGGCTTCTACTAGCTTCCCATTAGCTAGTTCTATTGAGTACGAGATGTCTAATTTACTTCCTACTAAACCAAGGATATTCTTAAACTCTAGAGATACGAAGCTATAGTTAGCACTGGTATCAAATAGCACAGATGCAAAGTGTTGATTAATAAGGAATGAACCAGTAACCACATCTAGATCCTGGTGTGCTTCCCTAGCTCCGATGTTGAACACTCTTCCGTGGGCTTGGTTATTCTTTGGGCAATCTTTCCTAAAGTGCCCCACGTCTCCACATTTGAAGCAACCTGGTACTCTACCATTATCGTTTCCGTCTTGGTTGTCGTCATCATTTCCTCCTTGTTTGGGATACTTTGCCCAACAGGCATCCTTGCTGTGTCCTTCCTTTCCGCACCTATCGCACCGAGGCCTCAGACATCGACCTTCATGGTGAAACTTGCACTCATCACATCTCAGCTTAGTCCCTAAGTAAACCTTCCTGAAATGCCCTATGCCACCACAACCTTGACCTTGTTCTTGATCATTACTGTTTCCGCCCTGATAGTCGTTGTTGTTGTTTCTTTAGTTATTTCCGTTACCATCTTGACTTCCATTTCCACCTTCAATACCATGCCAACACGTCTCCTTGACATGCCCCACTTTACCACAGTTATCACATTTTCCATACCTGCATGGCCCAGCATGATGAAGTAGGTAGTTGTCGCACTTAGGCAGGGTACCCATATACCTTTTCCCCTTTTTAGCATTGTGTTGTTATTCGCCCGAGTACCCTTCTGAAAGTTAGTGATCTTCCTTTTGTTCTTTCCAGATGACTCCGCATGAGTCTCCTTCTTCTCTTCAGGGGTTGAAAAATTTTCCAATCTAATCGCTTCTTTAGTGAGTGCCACACTTAAGTCAATCGCATAGATGGTTGTTGGAGGCATTGATGCCATCATCAAGCTCAGAATCTGAGGCGCCAATCCCCAGACGAATTGTTATATCCACTTAAACTCTGGTTCCACCAGATATGGAACAACTCGCGACAAATCATGAAGTCTCTGCACGTATTCCACCACTTTTGGACCTTCCATCTTCAGGTTCCAGAATTCAATTTCCAGTTTCTGGATTTCCGCCTGAGAACAATACTTCCTACGCATCAATTCCTTCAGCTCATTACATGTCAAAGCATACCCAGCATCCTCGCCCAACGTGTGAACCTGAAGGTTCCACAATGACAGAGCCCCATCTTGAAACAGCCCAGAAGTGTACGTGAATTGTTGCTCGGGAGTACAATTGCTCATTCGCAACACAGAATCTGTATTCTCGACCCATCTCACAAAAGCTACAGCACATCCAGTGCCTTCGAAGTTCAGGGGCTTGCAGTCCAAAAACTACTTGTAGGTACAGCCTGTACCCAAGCAACATCATTATAGAAAGCATTAGCAAAGCACACTTGGAATTGTCCAAACGTATTGTAATGTGTCTTAGGTGACTTAAACATTACCGTTAGGTGGGTTATTCCCTGAGGTACCTCCGATGTGTCTGTAGCAAAGAACCTCGTGTTGTGCGATGGCCTGTGTGATGCGCGCTTGTAATTCTGCCTCGGTCATGGACAGCTGAATGTCCCTTCGAGGAGGCATTCTTTTTCTAATAAGAAGATCGGATATGTCAGGTCTTATTTGCCAAGTAAATAAGTAATTGTCTAGAGGTCGCATGTACATATATATAAACAATCATCATATCAAACAATCATGCATCGACACAATCATGGCATAAACAAGTAATTCAACAATGTGTTTAGTGAGAACATGACGATTGAGCTTTTATTAATTATCGACCACAACTACATTGTTTACAGGGTGTATCACATCAAAAGGGGCACAGGGTCACACTACCCTTGTCCAATAAGTCTATCAATATACAAAAGTCATATAGTCAAAAGTTGGTCTTCAAAAGTCTTCACAATCTCGGCTCAATAGTAGTGCTCTCACCGAAAGTAATGCACCCGCATAAGACCAAAAACCTACTATACTGATGGCGGAGGTGGAGGAGGGAGGAAAAGCAAACTGAGAACTTGTGAGAGTTCCTCCTCGAGCTTGCACACATGACGAAGCAAGTAACTAATCTACTGCTCGACAGTAAGGAATCGAGCATCAAGCTCTGGAAAAGGAGTAAGAGTAGCAGGTGGGTGGGAAAAAAGGAGACGGTGATGAACGAGGGGGAACAAAAGCAGGCCGACAAGGACATGGTGGAGGATGGGGAGTCAGCTCAAGCTCCAAGACTCTGCGACTCATAACATCAAGTTGAAGCTGAAGCAAATAAAGTAACTCATCATGTGTATAGCCAACAAAATGGGAGGGATGATAGGGATTTGAAATCGGCATTAGGTATGGTGGGAACCATCAGAATGGCTCATCAAGTGGCAAAGAAGTGAAAGGAGCAAATGGTGGAGTCGGTGGGATCTGTGGAAAAGCTGCTGAAGCAAAAGGATTGTTACGCGGGTGCTGACCTGAAGTACCTTCCCCTGGACGGGGTGCAAGGATGTCCTGAAGGAAAACGACCGGTAAGTCGGTGCGATAGACATCGGACTCTACAGGAGGGAGGGGAGCAACATCAGCGGGTGCGGGTGGAGGAACAAATGGCTCAACAAAACGAGGGTCAACATGTGCAAGAACTGGGTCAGGAATAAGGTGTGCAATGTCTGGAAGCCAAAAGGAATAGGGTCGGGGTCAGGTATCGGCTCAGGATCAGCAGGTGCAACATCAGGCTGGTCAAGAGGAACAAAATCTGGCTCAGGATCAAGCTTGGGGTCGTGTGGAGGAGATGGTGCAGCAGACGTAGCAGTATCATCATCAGAATCAGTGGCATAGCGCTGTAATCTGACCGTCCGTAAAGCTGAGGAAGTCACAGACTCAAAGGAATCTAAGACAGAGTGCAAACTAAAATCAGAGGATAGCTCAATGACAGGAATCTCAGGAGGTGGGAAAGCAATAACATCCTTGTCTATCCCTCCATCACCATGGGCGTCATCAGGAGGACCATCAATAAACAGATCAACGTCATCATCAAACAAATCGTCAAAAGGCCAATCCTCGGGAGGTATGAACACGAGAGGAACAGGATCGAGGATCGAGCCACGATATGCTCACCATCGGGATGCCCAATGATGAGATGGTCATGGACTGGAACAGGAATGAGAAAAGGATCCTCGTCTGGAATACCATCAGCAAGCAGTAAGTCATCTCCAAAGTCAGGAAACGCGAACGGCTGAAAGTCGTCCTCGTCGTCTGATAGCATGTCTGGGTCGCTCTCAGTGTTGGATGTAAAGATCTCCGGCTCCGGTGCAATCTCATCATCAGAGACAATAGCCATAGGGTCATCGGTGTCGGACAATCCGCCCTCGGATGAAGACATAATGCCTGTAACATAACAATCATGACATATGCACATATATCAACCACTACTACTTTGTATGCAATTAAAGACAGTGTATGAAATCATGTATCCTCATTATTCCTCACGAATCCTTTCTATCATTCCTAGTCTATCCCAGACTAAACCACAAATGTAAACCTTGCAATCGTGTTTCTTGTCTTTCCTTTTGTAAAAACGTTTGTTCCCTGGATCTGGGCATTTTCTGTATGCAATGAAAACATGTTGTAAAAATATTTTCATGAGATCCCTAATGAATGTAGTCTAGACTCGAGAGGGAATCCTAGTTCGCTACAATCGAAGCTCTGATACCAAACTATCACACCCTGAATTTTGCGGAAGCGTGATTATGTGTGACTTGCTTAATATCATCGCATTCAACCATAACAAACAACTATATGATAAAACCAGAGATGTTCATCCATTGATTAAGTTTTAAAACATTACAACAACATTGTTTTAAATCCCAAAACACAGACTTTGCATTCAGAATACAACACCAACAAGTTTCAAGCTCCATAAGGACTTCACAAACGACACTAATGAAAACTAGGCTTTGGAATATGTATCCTATCCAGGATAGGATACACACTACAAACCATTCGACACCGGATGACATCTATTATTCCAAACAACACTTGAAAACTTCAACGCCCGCCAGATCCATACATAGTTTCCTAAATTACATGTAGTTTGAAAACATCAACAAAAGTTGAGCGAGTTCATGTGTATAGTGTGTGAGCTCGAATAAACTTTGTAATCATTATAAGCAAGTATGTATGTATGTTTGTGAATCCCGGTATGAAAGCAACAAGGAAAACAGATCATTAATGGTTTGCAAGGCCATTAATATGTGTGACGTGATGCAGGAAGGCTCAAACCTAGCAAATTTTGTCTCCGGCTGTAAGACATAGTTACCTCATGGGCCAAACCTCGGTCCACATGGGTGTGGGCTCGCTACACCCAAAATAGATCTATCACTCATGTCCCTCAGTCCTACAATGAGGAATAATGGTCTTAAGCGTTCTACCCACCACTCACATGATCTAACAGTACCTTTCCTTACCTAACCATACCACATATAAACGTTTGTAAACAGTTTGTAACATTTACTTCACCCCCGAAGTTATAAAACTGAAACCAGTTAAAAGCAAAAGGGGGACATGAACTCACAGTTTTGCGTTCTTCAATCCGACGTAATCCAAGCTGCTACTAGTGTACACGACTACCTACAACGTACTACGGTCTATTAGACGAGCGGGTCGTGCCTTGACTTAGTATTAATTAGTGTCTTTGAGTTACGTTTCATTATGTCTTAAATATTATTCCAAGTTATATAATTATTTGTTAAAATAATAAATATTTTAACTTCAATTATATTTATGAATTCTGGAATTTTAGTTAAAATAATATATTTTAACTTGACATGTTTATGTACTTGTACATGTATAACTTCCCAAGGATGGGCGTATTCTTACTCACATTCTTATCCTTGTATATTTTTGCCAGGCATCGATGGCGTATTCCGGTGTATATTTATACATACAAGAATACGTATTTTATTGTGTTTATTAAGTATCTTATACTTAATTTTTGTATTGACTTTTCCGGAATAATATTTCTAATAAAAATACATCAATATATATTCTCAATATATATTTTAAGAAATATTACATAGAAAAATCACCTATAATTTTTCCCTTGGCAAAAATATTTATAAATTTCATATAAGCGTCAAAAATAATATATTTTCAAGTTTAACTTGGAAAATATATATAAACTTTTTTTTTTCACCAAAAAATAATGTATTTCATGTTTATTCAAGAAAATATACATTTTCTCCCAAAAATAACATATCTTCTAATAATTCCAAGAAAATATATATTTTTACTTATCAAAAATAATATTTTTTTTCCTTGTCAAAAAATATGATATATTTTTGTAATAATAGTAAAAATCATATTTTTGTTCTCTTGTGTCCAACATACTATTTACCAAAATATACTTATGAATTAATTCCAGAATATTTATGTAAGTTATATTCCTTGTTCGGTTTCTCCAATATTTTGGCTATAAGTTATGTATTTATTTCTTGGAATTTTGGTATATTTTGGATTGTAATTTCTTGGTATTTTGGTGAGTTATATTATTTCAAGTCCTAAAATAATATAACTAATACACATAATATACAAATAATCACACACATGGTGACATCTAAATATATATTTTCCTAAATATATATTTAGTCACTTTTATTTACAAAAACCAACCTCCAATATTTATAATCTTTGTAACAGAAATTATGGCAAAATTTATATGAAAATCCTTGGTTTAAAACATACTTGTAAGTATTTATTTAAGAATATTTTTCTAAGTGTTTAATTTTTAGAAAAAATTTGCCATAGTTTCCCCTAAAAATGGAGGTTTCCATGCTTTCAAAGCATATCATTTTTTTTATAAATCACCACAATCAACAATAAACCAATCAACACTTACCAATTTGCCAAAATCAAGCATAAATTACTCCTTTATGAACTTGAAAATTTACAAAAATTTGTAGTAACTTACAAGTGTGTTTAGTAGGCTTAGTTACCCTTTAAAGTGTGGTTGTTTATTTAAAAACATCGTTTTTAAAGAAATTAGTCTTTTACAACTTGTAAATCATTTTTCTAAAAATGTTTCTTCTTGAGTTTTCCTTGTTACATATATATTTCTACACTTGTTTAACCACTAAAAATGCGGTTAATTTCTTTAAGAACCAAGCTTAAGTAAATCTTGAATTTTTAACTTATTGTTCTTGAAAAATCATCCTTAAAACCATAGTTTTACAAGACTTTATATCTACCTTGATCATCATTTTACAAGAAAAACAACTTACACTTCAAGTTCATGATTTACATATGGATGATCTATTGATTCTTAACATAATCATCCACTCAGCTTGCTAGATTATGTCTTTAATCACTATCTAGCAAGATCACATAATGATCTACATCAATAACATGAGCAATCAACGATCAACAAACATAACAACACTTAAACAACATAATTTCTTATGATTTTAGTCTTATGTTCAAGTTTCATGTTCAAGATTCATAGTGCTCGTCATGATTAACAACTTGTATCATTCTTTAACCACCAAAACAAGATGTAAAACGAAGAGTAGAATGATCTTACTACTAGCTCAAGGCTAGGGATGATCACTAGATGAAAATGAGGTGGATAAAAGCACTTGCAAGAGGCCCTTCAACTTTCAAGAGTTCCTAGCTTCCTTATACACCTTCTTACACCTTTGAGTAGTAATGGTGTAACACTCTACTTATATAAACACAAAGTCTTATTGACTATATGAAACTAATCATTAATTACGTCAAACCAAAACATTTACGTTATCCTTGACTTAATACTTACGAGTTTAACAATTTTTCAAAAACAACATTAGGATACATAAGTATTCCAACATTTGCATAAGTCTTATTTAATAACTAATAATAACAAAAGTTACGGAACTAGATCTTGAATGTGTTCGGTTCGGAAGCATTAACTTGATCATCATCCATGTACTTGCAATACCTAAAACTGGAAATTTTGACAATTATTAGCATTAGAGTCCTTAGAAAATTAGCATAATCGAAACTACGCTTAAAAACGGATTCGATTAAATAAGATATGCAAAATTTAACAAAAATGAATGGGCTCTAACGTAACTTACGGTAGCCACCGTAAGTTACGGTAGCCACTGGGCAACCCTGGTCTACCGTAAGACAGTAGAAAACTGTCGTAACAATTTCCCCTCTACCGTAAGTTATGTTAGCTACCGTAACTTACGGTAGCTTCTGCAAATTCTTCCTGTTTTCCTGTTTTGACCCGTTTGTTCCAGCTTTGCACTTTTAAAACATCCAAGCACAATACGGGACATTACTTCGTAACAAAGTGACCCATCCTTGGGTTCATTATGTTCAACACCCACGCTCACATTACCGGTTTGCGTGTTTAATACGTTACTACCCATCACCCGGGCTATTTGATTTCAGATAAGGTATTCCCATTACCCGGTTTGTACCTACCCTTAATGACTCGCTTGATTTACCATTATGAAGTCCATCATTCAAGCAAACCAAACCACCTAAATCTTCACATTCTAAATTACCAACAAGTAACAATGACAACTAATTTACAATAGTGATGAAGCGTTAGCCACATACCTCAAAGCTTTCCCTTCAAACGAGCGTCCGCACCGGCTTGACTTCCCGACGCCTCGCTGGTGTTGCCTAAAATATACAAGCCAATTATCATTAGAACCTTTCGGCTCATAACTAAAGCTTATTACTTTGCCAAACACCACAATTAGTGTCTATCAACGTCTTTTAGGCATTTTGTTAAGCATCTTATGTGCATACTACTTAATTAGCCATTTTTACTCAATTAAACCTTGGTAAATCCAAGAATTTCAATCTTATTCAAGCTTCATTGCTCATCACAGCCCATATCATCATACAAGTTCAACCAACCTAGATTATTACTTACATAGTTCATACAATATGTTGGGGTTTTTCATTCTAAATAGAAACCCACTTCATGATATGGCACATAGCTATATTAACACAAAACTTATAAATCTTTTCACATGATTTCAGTTAGGTTTATAATCCTACACTCTAATCACATGTCCTAGAATCATAACATTGCTCATTCATTCAAGTATTTCTACTAATCAAACTTTACCCAAAAATCAATCATCACCAAAACTGAAATTGTAACTTACCTAGTGTTAGACAAGTGTAGGTGATCAAGATTTTTGATTCATGTAGTGATTACACGCCCAATTCACCCTTTAATTGATCAAATTGGATGAAATAAGGGTTTGGGTGTTTTTCCCCTCTCCTGGTCGCTCCCACGCACGCACACACTGATGTGTGTGTGTGTGTGTTTGATTTATTTTATTTTTATAAAAGATCAAGTTTGGCTATTTATACAAAAAGTGTAGGGTAGAATCGTCTCATTTCCTCTTCAGACTCCCAAGTGGTGTCTGATCCTTTTCGGTGTTCCCATTTGATCTTTACTTGATTAATCACCTTGTTTCTTAAGCTTTTCACCTTACGGTCTAAAATCACAATTGGTCTCACTGCGTAGTTGAGACTATTATCCACCTCGATGTCGTCGTAGTGGATATACGCGGTTTCGTCAGCTAGACATTTCTGGAGATGTGATACGTGGAACGTGCTATGTATCCCACTCAACTCCTCAGGCAGTTCGAGAAGGTATGCTACCTTACCAATCCGCTCGATAATTTTAAATGGCCCAATAAACCTTGGGCTTAATTTTCCCCCTTTTCTAAACCGGATTATTCCTATCCATGGTGATACCTTCAGCATCACCTTATCACCAACTTGAAACTCAATTGGTCTTCTTCGTTTGTCAGCATACTGTCACACCCTGGCTTTTGCAGAAGCGTGGGTTTATTTGGTGTGACTTCTTAATACCATAGCATAATCACAACAATGCTATATGAAAATAAAACCATGATAGCCATCCATTCATCAAGTTTTAAAAGTTATCACAACAACATTGTTTAAAAAGTCGACACTTAAAACAAGTATATTCCTTCCCAAGGATGGATGGTCGAGCCTTGGCTTAGGGTTTAACGTCTTTGGGAAAAATAGTTAGGCAACTATTTCGTATTCACACTTCTTATTTATTTTATAAGTATATTCCTTCCCAAGGATGGGGGTTTTTATACATGTACACGTTTTAATTCCCAAAAATACATTTTAAGTCCCACTTCGAAAATATATTTTTTATCACTTGTCTAAAACAAATTAATCCAAAATATACATATTTTTCCCAAAAATATTATATTTTACTTTATACATTTTCCAAAATAATACTTATCAAAATACACATATAAGAGTATTTTTCAGAAATACTACATAAGTTACGTTTTAACGTGTCGTAAAGCAACAATATATATTTATTTTGTGAGAGCGTCGGTATTATTTTGGAATCGTAAATTCATGGTATTTTCAAGTTATATTATTTTTACTCTAAAAATAATATATCTAGTGCACACAATAAACAAACAATCACACAAGCGTTTTAGTATAAAATATATATACTAAATATATATTTATCAAATTTTATTTACGAAAATCCACCTCAGGTACTTGGTTTTTTTGTAATAAAAATCATGGCGATGTTTATTTTGAATACCAAGTTATAAATATATTTGTAAACATTTGTTAGAAAAATATTTCTAAGTGTTGTAATTCGAGAAAAATTTCGCTAAAGTTTCCTCGGTAAATGGAGGTGTCCATGCTTTTTAGCATATCATTTTCTTTTGTAAAATCATTCAAACAATTAACAATCAACAATATACAATTTTTTATCACCAACCTTGACAAAAATAAACATGAACCATAAACTTATGAACTTGAAAGTTTGTAAAAATATGTAGTAAATAACTAACATACTTAGTAGGTCTTGTTATCTTTAAAAATATGATTAGTTTCTTAAAAACTTTATTTTTAAAGAATGTGTATTTTCACAACTTCTAGTCATATTTTCTAAAAATATTTCTTTGTTAAATTTTCTTTCTACACAAGTGTTCCCACACTTGTTTACCCACTAAAAATGTGTTTAGTTCATACAAGATCCAAGTTTTAACAAAACTATTATTTTCCCTTGGTTCTTTCGAAAAACCACTCATAGATCTTCAGATCTACAAGTTTACAACTCACTTTTCCAAGAAAACTTATATTTATTCAAGTTCAAAGTTCATGTATGTATGGTTTCATCATCCTTCATATCTTTAACTTTGACATCTTGTTAGTTCATGTTCTTAAACATGATCTAGCAAGTCTAGGTGATGAACCATCTTACTTCTGCTAACAAACAACATGTATTAAGCAAAACAACACAAGATCAACATGATTTCAACATCATTTAATACTACTTCATCTCTTTATCCACTCTTTATCCTTTATGTTTCAAGACTTTGTTTAAGTTCTTTAGAGTTTCTTAACATTTTATCATTCTTTCAACTATTAACCACTAAAAACAAGAACAAGATGAAGATTTGAAGCACTTACTACTAGCACAAGGCTAGGGGAGTTTCAAGGCGTAAAAGTGGTAGATAAAAGAAAACTATAGCGGTCCTTGAGCTTCCAAGTGCACCAAGCTTGCTTGTAGGGCCTCTTGCACCTTTGTATGTATGTAGAATGGCTTGAAAAAGACTTGTTGGTGGTGGTATGATGGATGCTGGTGGCGGCCGTGAGCAAGGAAGAGGGGAGGAGAGAAGCTTGTTGGTGTGTGGTGTTTGATGAAATGAAATGGTTATCTCTTGTGTTAATTTATAAACTAACTTCCTCTTTATCCAACATGTATTATGCTTCTTAATGTCCAACATTATCAATTATAATAATCAAAAGAAAGGCAAGGGTGAGTCACCCTATGGTGACCGTCGCCCAAGGGGGGGGGGTATGGGGTTGGGTTGTAATGATAAGGTTACATATCTAGTTAAGATCTAATGATATAGTTAGTGTATTAGAGTGTGTTATATAATATAAGGTGTGTTAGGGTGTTCGGGGACCCTAACTAGCTCAGAAAAGTAAAAACAATGTGTTTGGCAATATTTTTATGTTCCGGGTAAAGTCCGGTTGTTCGGTTGGATGTTGATCTGTTAAAGTGCTAAATTAGTCTACAAAGTGTCTTTTATAATATTTTTAGTGACACATTAAATTCCCAACACTTTGGAAAGTGTCTAGGACTATTTTGCCAAGTTTTTGCACTTTACTAGCATTGTTAAATGCTGAATTTTGGTATTTAGTGCAGAATTTTGCACTTAAGGTAAGTTTTTGGCACTTCCGGGCACTATAACTATCACCTAGTGACGCAGTTTTATGGTCCTCCCCTCCCTACACTCCCTATTAGTGTAGTACTCTATCTCTGGCTCATACTGGCCTAAAAAATATTGTCTGTCTAGGTGCTGGCATTGTCAACATGTTTTTATGGTTGTCCGCTCACTGTGCTAACTGTGCTTTGTGCATCAAGTTTGTCATTAATGTTTGTGTGTAATAAATAGAGTGACAATATAAAATGTGATGCATGTGTATGTATGTATCAGAAAACAGAAAGCAGTTAAATCATAATTGTAATCAAGCACAGTAATTAAGCACTAATTGGATATTAATTAATTGTACGGATACCTGGAATTGTGAGGGTTGTCACATTCTCCCCCCGTTAAGAAAATTTCGTCCCGAAATTTTATTCTCTGCTTCTAGTCGCAGGGGTCTTAGGAAATAAATGGGGGTATTTCTCCTTCATACGATCCTCACGTTCCCATGTGAATTCTGGACCATGTCTTGCATTCCATCGAACTTTGACGAGCTTGACACTACTCCTGCGTGTTTTGTCTATCTTCCAATCAGTAACCTCTACTGGTTCTTCGACAAAGTGGAGCGTGTCGTCGATATGAATCTCGTCTGCAGGAATGACTACCGTTTCTTGTGTTGGACTCTTCTTCAGATTTGATACATGAAATGTATCATGAACACCATTAAGTTCAGCGGGTAGGTCCAACTTGTATGCTACTAAACCAACCCTCTTCAGAATCTTGAATGGACCAATGTATCGCGGATTTAACTTCCCACGCTTTCCAAAGCGTGCCACACCCTTCCAAGGTGAAACCTTCAATAATACCATATCTCCTACCTCGAATTCCAGAGGTTTCCTTCTTCGGTCCGCGTAACACTTTTGTCTATCGCGAGCCGCCTTGATGGCGCTCTCGGATCTGTGCAATCTTGTATGTGGTTTCCTGGACCACTTCCGGACCTACTAGTTGTCTATCACCTGCGTCAGCCCAACAGATCGGTGATCGACATTTGTGTCCATAAAGAGCTTCGAACGGTGCGGCTTGAATGCTTGCATGATAACTGTTATTTAATGAAAATTCTACCAATGGTAGGTGAGTGTCCTAACTTCCACCTAGATCCATTACGCAAGCTCGCAGCATGTCTTCTTGAGTCTGAATTGTTCGTTCACTTTGTCCATCAGTTTGCGGGTGAAAAGCTGTACTTAGATTTAGCTGATATCCGAATGCTTCTTGAAAGGATTGCCAAATCCTTGACACAAATCTTCCGTCTCTATCAAAGATGAGATGATTGAGAGAGGCACTCCATGACGTACAACGATCTCTCTCATGTATATCTCAGCTAATTTGCTCGTGTTGTCTTTCTCTCTGATTGGCAAGAAATGCGCAGATTTCGTTAACCGGTCTACTATTACCCAAATAATATCATGACCTTTGGGCGTTCTTGGCAGTTTCATTATGAAATCCATTGAAATATGTTCCCATTTCCATTTGGGTATCTCAGGTTGCTGCAGAAGGCCTGAAGGCTTTTGATATTCGACTTTTACATTGGCGCACGTTAAACACTTGCTAATATATACTGTAACATCGCCTTCCATCCTAGGCCACCAGTAGAAATCCTTAAGATCTTGGTACATCTTATCCGCTCCTCGATGAATCGAGTAACGCGATTTGTGAGCTTCATCGAAAATAACCTTTCTCAATCCACCAAACAGAGGAACCCAAATTCTTTTCATGAAACATAAAGTTCCTTCCCCGTTTGGTACCAACTGCTTCTCCATCCCACGGAGATATTCGTCCTCAATATTCCTTTCCTTAAGAGCTTCTCTTTGCGCGGCACGAATGCGCAATGAGAGATCTGTCTGAACAATCATTTCCAAAGCCCTAACCCTTATGGGCTTGATCCTTTCTTTTCGACTTAGGGCATCGGCGACCACATTCGCCTTTCCTGGATGGTACTTGATTTCACAGTCGTATTCGTTCAACAGCTCTACCCAGCGCCTTTGTCTCATGTTGAGCTCCTTCTGGTCGAATATGTGCTGTAGGCTCTTATGATTAGTGAAGATTGTACATCGCGTACCATACAAATAATGTCGCCAAATCTTCAGCGCAAATACCACTGCACCTAACTCCAGGTCGTGCGTGGTATAATTCTTCTCATGGACCTTCAACTGGCGTGACGCGTACGCTATAACTTTCTGTCGCTGCATTAACACACATCCCAAACCTTGACGCGAGGCGTCACAATATACCACAAAATCATCAGTTCCTTCGGGTAGCGATAAGATCGGTGCATTGCAAAGCTTGTCCTTCAACAACTGAAATGCCTCTTCTTGTTTGATTCCCCAGCCAAACTTCTTGTCCTTCTGGGTGAGGGAAGTCAAAGGTTGAGCGATTTTTAAGAAATCCTCAATGAACCTTCGATAAGAACCAGCCAAACCTAAGAACTGTCGGATCTCGTTTGGCGTCTTTGGCGTTTCCTAGTTCTTTATTGCTTCGATCTTTGTTGGATCCACATGGATTCCATTTCCATTGACCACATGTCCAAGAAATTGGACTTCACGTAACCAGAACTTGCACTTCGAGAACTTGGTATACAACTTTTCCCTTTTAAGTAGCTCCAAAATAGCTCTTAAATTTTGTTCGTGCTCATCCTTCGTCTTCGAGTAGATCAAAATGTCATCGATGAACACAATCACGAACTTGTCGATGTACGGCCTGCAAACTCGGTTCATCAAATCCATAAAAACGGCTAGCGCGTTTGTCAACCCAAACGGCATTACCAAAAATTCGTAATGTCCATATCGAGTTCTAAAAGCAGTCTTAGGAATACTTTCCTCTTGTATTCTCAACTGATGATAACCTGATCGCAAATCAATCTTTGAGTAGAAACTTGAACCTTGAAGTTGATCGAACAGGTCATCAATTCTCGGCAGAGGATATCTATTCTTGATTGTCAACTTGTTCAGTTCTCGGTAGTCGATACACATGCGAAAACTACCATCTTTCTTCTTAACAAACAAAACTGGAGCTCCCCAAGGTCACAAGCTTGGTCTGATGAATCCCTTGTCTAACAACTCTTGAAGTTGTGTTGACAGCTCTTGCATCTCTGAAGGTGCAAGTCGATAAGGTGCCTTAGCCACAGGCGCGGCGCCTGGAACTAAGTCAATGTGAAACTCAACTTGCCTTTGAGGTGGCAATCCTGGCAAGTCTTCTAGAAAGACTTCAGGATATTCCTTTACCACTAGGATGTCTTCAATCCTCGGCTCAGCAGCTTCTTTATCCACGATGTGTGCCAAGAAGGCAACACATCCTTTCTATAAACACTTTCTAGCTTTTAGACAGCTAATGATTCTCAGAGGCGTATCGCTCTTCTCTCCATGAACTACGATCGTCTCTCCATCTTTGTTGAGATGCGAATGGTCTTTTCGTGACAAACAATCACGGATTTGTTGTTTGACATCCAATCCATCCCTACTACCACGTCGAAGCTTCCCAACTCGACTGGTAGTAGGTCCAAAGTGAACTCGCGTTCTCCCAGTTCAATTACGCATCCTCGGACAACTTCATCCGCTCCAACTAGCTTTCCATTAGCCAGTTCAATTGAGTACGGAATATCTAACTTACTAGCGGTTAACCAAGCATATTCTTAAATTATAACGATACGAAACTATAATCGGCACCAGTATCAAACAGAACAGATGCAAAGCGTTGGTTTATTAGGAACGTACCACTGACAACGTTGGGATCATGGCGCGCTTCCCTTGCTCCAATGTTAAACACTCTTCCGCGGGCTTGGTTCAACTTTGGGCATTCCCTCTTAAAGTGCCAAACTTCTCCACAATTAAAACATCCTGGTCCTCGACCGTTACCATTTCCATTACCAGCTTGAGTGTTGTTTTGGTTGTGATTTCCATTCCCAGCTTGATTCGTAACATTCCCTCGGTTTCCATTTCCGCCATTTCCTCCTTGTCGGCGGTTTCCATTACCATTCCCATAACCTCGATTACCACCACGCCCAGCACCAGTTCCGGCCTAACACGTATCTTTCGAGTGGCCGTTCCTTCCACATGAATCGCATTTCCTTAATCGGCACGGGCCAGTATGATGGCGCTGGCACGTATCACACTTGGGTAGAGTACCCATATAACCTTTTCCTTTGTTCTCAACATCGGTTGCAGCTCTGGCCGGTGTGCTTGATTCACCCTTCTTGTTCACATTGCCTGTACCTTACTTGAAGTTTGAAAATTTCCTTTTGTTTTCACCAGACGACTCCACATGAGTCTCTTTCTTCTTCTGCTCGGTAACTAAAAACTAGTTCAACCGAATAGCTTCCTCAGTAAGAGCCACACTGAGATCAATGGCTTCTGTGATTGTTGCAGGCTTGGACGTAGTAACCATACTCATGATCTGAGGGGCTAATCCCCAGATAAAGCGCTCAACACGTTTGAACTCGGGTGTGACCATGTACGGCACTACATGGGACAAATCATGGAATCTCTGAACATACTCTGCAATCTTGGAACCTTCCATTTTTAGGTGCCAGAACTCAGTCTCTAGCTTCTGAATTTCAGCACGTGAGCAGTACTTCCTTCTCATGAGCTCCTTCAGCTCATTCCATGATAACGCATAGGCAGCAGCTTCACCTAAGGTTTGCACTTGCAAATTCCACCACGATAGGGCTCCATCCAGAAACAGCCCTTAGATGTAGGTCACTTGTTGCTCAGGAGCACACTTGCTCATTCTAAGGACAGAGTCCGTCTTCTCAGCCCACCTAACAAACGCAACAGCACCTCCTGTGCCGTCGAAATTCACGGGCTTGCAGTCGAGAAATTGCTTGTAAGTGCACCCTGCACATACGTTTGAATTTACAAATGGTATTAGCGGACGTGCTATAAATATCCAAATGTATCATAGTATATCTCAAAAGACTTAACATTACCATTGGGTGGATTGTTATTGCCGTGGTTGTGCGAGATATTTCCACTCGTTTCTGCATGAGAGGCAGCGTATTGTGCGATAGCTGCGGCAATGATTCCCTGGAGTTCCGCCTCATTAGTGGGCATGCACGGGTCACGTCTTGGAGGCATCTTCTAAAATATGTTTCACGTTGGTCAGGTCATAGTAAGTAAATAATATGCGTACGTAATAACATTCACCAATCACATAACATTACATGTTATAAAGTTTTAAAACAAATAATCCAACAATGCATTTAATGAGAATATTGCGATTGCACTACCATAAAAATCAAGACCACAATGTAATTTTTACAAGTTTTATAACTGTATCGTACATCAACAGTGACTAAGGGCCGGCCACATCGCCCTTGTCCAAACTATCTAGTCAGCTAAAACAACCAAATACAAAATATCAAAAGTCATGTCATCAAAATGCGGTCTTCAAGATGCTGTATAATCAGGACATTCGCGGTCTTCTCACCAAAAGTCTACCTGCATCGAATCAAAATGCCTATGCTGATGGCGGAGGAGGAGGAAAACGAGATAAAAGTAAGCGACGCATGTGTAGCCAGTCCTCCTCTAAAGCACGACAGACGCGCAGCAAATATGCTATCTGCTGCTCAGAAGTCCAGAAGCGAACGTCTGAATCGGGGGAAAGTAGACGTGGAAGGTGCGGTGCTGCAAATGGGGTCTGATAATGACAAGACAGACGTGGAACTCTCTCCAAATCCTGAATACGACGCGTCAATGCATCCTGCTGTATCATCAAGGATGTAAGTATGTCCTCCGTAGAGTACCCAACGTGGTACGGGTGGTATGGATCAGACAATGGCATGATAGGGGGCGTAGTCCATAAAACTGACTCGCTCGATGGCATGAAAGATGGTGCAGTAGGTGGTGCAACATGAGGAAACTGAGATGTGAACGGTAAAGATGATGACAGCACAGGTGGAACAGGAATAGGCGGCTGCCTCGATGACCCCTCTCCAGGACGAGGTGGCGGTATGTCCTAGAGGAACGTAATGGAAAGATCGGTACGATGAACATCCGTGGTGTGCAGGGGAAACAATGGGATATCAGTGGGTGCAGAAACGGGTGCTACTGGAGGTGTGACAGGTAGCACAAATGGTGGGTAATCGTCATCGTCATCGATCCACCCGTTACGGGTGTCAGCGTAACGTGGATCTATGTGAGCAGCAAAGGGTGCACGGTCAAACAATACCGGCACGGGATCGGGTAATGGGGCATCAATAACAGGGTCATCTATCAAGGGTGGAGCAACAACGGGAAGATCAGCAATGGGTATATCATCAACAAGAGGTGCAATAGTTGCTGCATCATCATGAACAGGGTCATGCTCTAGTGCAGGATCAGGAGCAACTACAGGCTCTGGGGCCACGACAGGCTCTGGGTTAACAAGATCCATATCAAAATCAGCAGGGATGTCAAACAAAGGATCAATAGGAGCTACGGGCGCCTCTACGGGCTGGTCCATGTGAATAAACTCGATCTCCTGGTCAGGATCGAAATCAGGGGGAAAGACAGGGTCAAAAGCGTCATCGACCTCATGGTCAAACTCGAACTCGTGTGATGGACCGGGTGCAGCTGACATCGCCATGTCGGGGTCGGTGTCAGAAGAGTGATGTTGCACTCCCTGGTCGTGCAAAGACGCAGATGCTACAGACTCAAATGAATCTGGGACATGTGAACCAACAGGAAGCTCCTCTACTGGGGCCTCAGCAATGGGAAGAATGACGTAAGCAACAATAGGGGCCCCGCCCTCATGGTCAGCCTCAGGCAGATCCTCCTCGAACAGATCAATGTCGTCATCAGAAACGACATCGAGTGGCATATCTACTACTGGAAAAGCAGCAAGCGGTATGGGAGCACGGATCACCGCAAGAGGTAAATCCCCGATAGGAATGCCATCAGCAGGCTCAACTCCGACGTCAGGCAGCGCGAACGGCTGGAAATCATCGTCATCAGTGCTGGTGGTGTCTGATGTGTAGACCTCTCGCTCTGAAGGAATCTCGTCATCTGACATGATCGCCATGGGGTCTAGTGTGTCTGATATTACTGTGTCTGACAATGAAACCATGGTGTCTGTAACACAATCACATATATGCACATATATCAATCATAAAGTCAAATAAACATGTTAGTCACAATAAAGCAAACAAGTAATCATCCTAGTCTTACTAGACTACCCTCCCAGTCTCTCAGACTGAACTTCCTAGCCTCTCAGACTAACTCCCTGGCCTCTAAGACCAACCTCCCAGTCTCTAAGACTAAACCTCCCCAATCTCTAAGATTGAACCCTTCAGTCTCTAAGACCGAATCTCCCCAGCCTCTAAGGCTGAACCTCCCTCAGCCTCTAAGACTGAACTCCCTCAGTCTGTAAGACTGAACCATAATTTTGAAAAAGTGCATTTATGCTTTTTATTTGTAAAAATGTTTTGTGCACTGGATCTGGACGTATAGTGTATGTAATGTAAAAATGTTTTCGTGAGAGCCCTAGTGATCATAGTCTAGACTCGAGAAAGAATCCTAGTTTGCTATGATCAATGCTCTGATACCAAGCTGTCACACCCTGGCTTTTGCGGAAGCGTGGGTTTATTTGGTGTGACTTCTTAATACCATAGCATAATCACAACAATGCTATATGAAAATAAAACCATGATAGTCATCCATTCATCAAGTTTAAAAGTTATCACAACAACATTGTTTAAAAAGTCGACACTTAAAACAAGTTACAACATGACATAATTTAAAATGTGTTCACACGACACAACCACAAGACATGAATGAAAACACAGTTTAAGACTTGTAACCCGTCCAGGCAAGGGTCACATTTCCTAAACTCGGATGACATCATTATTCCTACGCAGCTTGACGAGATAGCATACCTTTCCAGATCCACTAATTTCCTGAAATACATGTAATTTGAAAAATCAACAAAAAGTTGAGCGAGTTCATGTAAAAGTGAGTATGTATAAACCTTTAAAGTATGAATAAAAGTTCCTGGTATGTAGCAATAAGGAAAAAGAGATCACGAATGGGTTGCAAATCCACTGGTATGTGTGAGAAAGTGCAGGGAAACTCAAACCTAGCAAACTTGTTACCGGGCTTCGGCTGGAAGACACAGTCACCTCTATGGGTCGCCCCGGCCTCACGGGTGTGGGCTTGCTACACCCAAATAGATCTATCACTCTTGTGTCCCTCGGTCCTAACAATGAGGATTAATGGCCTCAAGTGTTGTGCCCACCCCTCACATGATCTAGTAGTATAAACCCTCCCTACGCTACCCATACCATGGAATAAATGTTTGTAATAATTGTCGCATATATTTCACCCCCGAAGTATAAAACTGAAAACAGTAAAGAAAAAGGGGGACATGAACCCACAGAAGTGCGTATCCTGAAACGTCAAACTCCAACTCTATCTGTTGCGTGACGACCTACACATACTAATGCATATTAGACGGATGGTCGTGCCTTGGCTTAGGGTTTAACGTCTTTGGAAAAAATAGTTAGGCAACTATTTCGTATTCACACTTCTTATTTATTTTATAAGTATATTCCTTCCCAAGGATTGGGGTTTTTATACATGTACACGTTTTAATTCCGAAAAATACATTTTAAGTCCCACTTCGAAAATATATTTTTTATCACTTGTCTAAAACATTTTAATCCCAAATATACATATTTTACCCAAAAATATTATATTTTACTTTATACATTTTCCAAAATAATACTTATCAAAATATACATATAAGAGTATTTTTCAGAAATACTACATAAGTTACGTTTTAACGTGTCGTAAAGCAACAATATATATTTATTTTGTGAGAGTGTCGGTATTATTTTGGAATCGTAAATTCAAGGTATTTTCAAGTTATATTATTTTTACGCTAAAAATAATATATCTAGTGCACACAATAAACAAACAATCACACAAGCGTTTTAGTATAAAATATATATACTAAATATATATTTATCAAATTTTATTTACGAAAATCCACCTCCGGTACTTGGTATTTTTGTAATAAAAATCATGGCGATGTTTATTTTGAATACCAAGTTAAAAATATATTTGTAAACATTTGTTAGAAAAATATTTCTAAGTGTTGTAATTCTAGAAAAATTTCGCTAGAGTTTCCTCTGTAAATGGAGGTGTCCATGCTTTTTAGCATATCATTTTCTTTTGTAAAATCATTCAAACAATTAACAATCAACAATATACAATTTTTTATCACCAACCTTGACAAAAATAAACATGAACCATAAACTTATGAACTTGAAAGTTTGTAAAAATATGTAGTAAATTACTAACATAGGTCTTGTTATCTTTAAAACTATGATTAGTTTCTTAAAAACTTTATTTTTAAAGAATGTGTATTTTCACAACTTCTAGTCATATTTTCTAAAAATATTTCTTTGTTAAATTTTTTTTCTACACAAGTGTTCCCACACTTGTTTACCCACTAAAAATGTGTTTAGTTCATACAAGATCCAAGTTTTAACAAAACTAATATTTTTCAATTGGTTCTTTCGAAAAACCACTCATAGATCTTCAGATCTACAAGTTTACAACTCATTTTTTCCAAGAAAACTTATATTTATTCAAGTTCAAAGTTCATGTATGGATGGTTTCATCATCCTTCATATCTTTAACCTTTACATCTTGTTCGTTCATGTTCTTAAACATGATCTAGCAAGTCTAGGTGATGAACCATCTTACTTCTACTAACAAACAACATGTATTAAGCAAAACAACACAAGATCAACATGATTTCAACATCATTTAATACTACTTCATCTCATTATCCACTCTTTAACCTTTATGTTTCAAGACTTTGTTTAAGTTCTTTAGAGTTTCTTAACATTTTATCATTCTTTCAACTATTAACCACTAAAAACAAGAAAAAGATGAAGATTTGAAGCACTTACTACTAGCACAAGGCTAGGGGAGTTTCAAGGCGTAAAAGTGGTGGATAAAAGAAAACTAGAGCGGTCCTTGAGCTTCCGAGTGCACCAAGCTTGCTTGCAGGGCCTCTTGCACCTTTGTATGTATGTAGAATGGCTTGAAAAAGACTTGATGGTGGTGGTATGGTGGATGGTGGTGGCGGCCATGAGCAAGGAAGAGGGGAGGAGAGAAGCTTGTTGCTGTGTGGTCTTTGATGAAATGAAATGGTTATCTCTTGCATTAATTTATAAACCAACTTCCTCTTTATCCAACATGTATTATTCTTCTTAATGTCCAACATTAGCAATTATAATAATCAAAAGAAAGGCAAGGGTGGGTCACCCTATGGTGACCGTCGCCCGGGGGGGGGGGTATGGGGTTGGGTTGTAATGATAAGGTTACATATCTAATTAAGATCTAATGATATAGTTAGTGTATTAGTGTGTGTTATATATAATATAAGGTGTGTTAGGGTGTTCGGGGACCCTAACTAGCTCAAAAAAGTAAAAACAATGTGTTTGGCAATATTTTTATGTTCCGGGTAAAGTCCGGTTGTTCGGTTGGATGTTGATCCGTTAAGGTGCTAAATTAGTCTACAAAGTGTCTTTTATAATATTTTTAGTGAGACATTAAATTCCCAACACTTTGGAAAGTGTCTAGGACTATTTTGCCAAGTTTTTGCACTTTACTAGCATTGTTAAATGCTGAATTTTGGTATTTAGTGCAGAATTTTGCACTTAAGGTATGTTTTTGGCACTTCCGGGCACTATAACTATCACCTAGTGACGCAGTTTTATGGTCCTCGCCTCCCTACACTCCCTATTAGTGTAGTACTCTATCTCTGGCTCATACTGGCCTCAAAAATATTGTCTGTCTAGGTGCTGGCATTGTCAGCATGTTTTTATGGTTGTCCGCTCACTGTGCTAACTGTGCTTTGTGCATCAAGTTTGTCACTAATGTTTGTGTGTAATAAATAGAGTGACAATATAAAATGTGATGCATGTGTATGTATGTATGTATCAGAAAACAGAAAGCAGTTAAATCATAATTGTAATCAAGCACAGTAATTAAGCACTAATTGGATATTAATTAATTGTACGGATACCTGGAATTGTGAGGGTTGTCACATATACGACTTTTGTCGATCTTGAGCCGCTTTCAGGTGAGCTCGGACCAGGTCAATCTTTTCATTCGTGATTCTAACTACATTCTTATGCGCAAGTTCGTGCGGACCAACCTCACCCCAACACGCCGGAGTTCGGCACTTTCTACCGTAAAGCATCTCGTACGGAGCCATATCGATGCTTGCATGGTAACTGTTATTATATGAAAATTCAACCAACGGTAGGTAAATATCCCAACTACCCAAAAGTCGATGATGCACGCCCGCAACATATCTTCCAATGTTTGTATTGTTCTTTTACTTTGACCATCCGTTTGAGGATGGTACGCGGTGCTAATGAACAATTTAGTTCCCATTTGCTCTTGGAAATCACGCCAGAAGCTTGAAGTGAACCGGGTATCCCTATCGGACACGATGGATACCGGCACTCCGTGGCGTGCTACTATCTCATTAGTGTACACCTCCGACATCTTTTCTGACGTATAGGTTTCCCGGATGGGGATGAAATGGGCACTTTTGGTTAGTCTATCCACAATTACCCAAATGGCATCAAATCCCCGCGTCGTCTTTGGCAGTTTAGTCAATAGGTCCATAGTAAATGAGCCGAGCCCGAGCCGAGCTCGAGCTTGAGAAAATACATTAATTAATATATAATAAACGAGCCGAGCCCGAGCCGAGCTTAATATATTAATTAACATATAATAAACGAGCCGAGCCCAAGCCGAGCTCGAGCTTGAGAAAATACAAACGAGCCGAGCTCGAGCCTTGAAAACAAAGCTCGAATCGAGCCAAGCTCGAGCCCGAGCTCACATAAAATTAATCGAGCTCGAGCTCGAGCCTGGTCAAGCTCGGGCTCGGCTCGGCTCGTTTGCACCCCTAGTAATTTGTTCCCATTTCCAAACCGGAATATCCAAAGGTTGAAGCTTGCCATATGGCTTTTGATGTTCCGCCTTGACTTGTAAACAAGTCATGCATTTCTCTACATATTTAACCACATCTCTTTTCATCCCCGGCCACCAATAATTTCGCTTCAAATCTCTATACATCTTAGTTGCTCCGGGATGGATCAAATAGCGAGACTTGTGAGCCTCGTCAAGCAGAAGACCCTTAATACCACATGTGTTTGGGACCCAAATCCTACTATTCCGGTATTTCATCCCATTACTTCCTTCCGCAAGATCTTTTATCATCCCTTTTATACATTCTTTCTTCTAGTTTTCTTCCCTTACCGCTTTGGTTTGGGCTTCTCGAATTCGTTCAAGCAAGCCTGAAGTTACTACCAACTGCATAGACCGCACTCGAATTGTAGCGCATTCATCCTTTCGGCTAAGGGCACCCGCCACCACATTAGCCTTTCCGGGTGATAATGGATTTCGCAGTCATAGTCCTTCACTACTTCTAACCAGCGCCTATGTCTCATATTTAACTCCTTCTGATCGAAGAAGTACTTTAGACTTTTATGGTCAATGAAAATAGTACATTTCACACCATACAAGTAAGGTCTCCAAATCTTTAAGGCGAAGACTACCGCTGCCAGCTCAAGATCATGGGTCGGGTATTTCGTTTCGTGTGGCTTAAGTTGCCTTGAGGCATATGTAATTACCCTTCCTCTTTGCATCAACACACACCCAAGGCCTAGGTGTGATGCATCTGAATATACTACCATATCGTCAGTACCTTCAGGTAAAGTCAACACCGGTGCACAGGTTAACTTTTCCTTTAATACCTTAAATGCCTTTTCTTGATCAACTTCCCATACAAACTTCTCGTTCTTGCGGGTTAACTTGGTTAAAGGCGATGCAATCTTGGAGAAATCTTGAATGAATCTCCGATAATAACCCGCCAACCCCAAGAAACTCCTAATTTCGGATGGATTCCTCGGAGGATTCCATTTTGATACTGCTTCTACCTTCGACGGATCCACCAATATTCCTTGGGCGCTTATGACGTGCCCTAGGAATTGCACTTCTCGTAGCCAAAAGGCGCATTTCGAGAATTTAGCATATATTTTTTCCTGCCTTAGTACCTTTAACACTTCCCGTAAATGGTTAGCATGATCCGCCTCGTTTCTTGAATAAACGAGGATGTCGTCGATAAAAACAATCACCGACCTATCAAGCATCGGCTTGCAGACCCAGTTCATGAGATCCATGAAAGTCGCGGGTGCATTCGTTAATCCGAAGGACATCACGAGAAATTCGTAATGTCCGTATCGCGTACGGAACGCCGTCTTTGGTACATCCTCCTCCTTTACTCTTAACTGATGGTAACCCGATCTCAGATCGATTTTTGAAAACCAGCTAGCGCCTTGTAATTTATCGAACAGTTCGTCGATCCTCGGGAGCAGGTATCGATTCTTTACCATGAGTTTATTTAACTCCCGGTAATCAATACACATACGCATGCTCCCGTCCTTCTTCTTTACAAATAGAACTGGTGCTCCCCAAGGAGATACGCTAGGTCGGATGAATCCCTTATCGAATAAATCTTGTAACTGGGACATTAATTCTTGCAATTCTGACGTTGCCAGTCTATAAGGTGTCTTAGCAACTGGTTTAGCACCTGGAGTCAGTTCAATCCCGAACTCTATTTCACGGTCTGTCGGCATTCCCGGAAGATCCTCGGGAAAGACGTCTTCGAATTCACGTACCACAGGCACGTCTTCAATCCTTGGCGTTTCTTTTTCCATATCACGTACATAGGTCAAATATACCCTACACCCGTGTAGTATAAACTTGCGAGCTTCTATCATAGAACATATCATGGGATTATAAACCTTCTCCCCATAGATGATGACACGCTTTCTGCTCGGAGACGTTAAGTGTATCTCCTTACGTAAGCATATCACCTTAGCGTGGTAGCGAGATAGCCAATCCATTCCGACTACCACTTGAAATTCATCCATGGACATGGGTATTAAATCAATGGAGTATTCCTCGCCATCGATATTCAATTTGCATTCCCGACATACATCACAAACAATAAAACTTTTGTTATTGCCTACTTCTATTTCCCTTGGCATAGGTAATTTTGTTAATGTAAACAAAGGGTTTTGAATGAATCTATGTGAAACAAAAGACTTATTCGCACCCGTATCGAATAAAACACGTGCAAGGATAGAATTTACAGTAAATATACCTGTAACCACATCAGGTTCCATTTTTGCTTCAGCAGCCGTGATTTGGAATGACCTTGCCTTAGCCTTTGGGGTTTAATTCTTCGAGTCAACACTCTCTTTCTTTCCCGTCAGTTCCGGACATTCTGACTTTTTATGACCCGACTGGTAACATTTATAGCACACTGTCACTTTGTCTGGGCAATTTGAAACCCCATGCCCCGTCTTACCACATGCAACGCAAGGTTTATTCTTAAAGTAACATTCACCTTTATGAGCATGTCCACATATTTTGCAACTCGGAGAACCTCCTTTTGCATTTCCTTTCTTCGAAGATTCAGCTACCTTCGACTTCTTGGCGGGACTCGGGTTTTCATCCAAGGCCCTTCTCTCACCTCTTTTAATTTGCCTTTTCAGTTCAATCTCGCACTCCCGTGCCGCATTGATTATATCGGTGAGGCTTTTGTAATGTGAGGCAGTCATAAACTCCCTATATTCAGCCGTAAGCATGGTGTGATAGTAATAGATTTTCTGTTCTTCGGTTTTGACAAACTCATCACAAAACTTGAGCTTATCCATGAACGTCCCCGTAATTTTATCAACGGTTTCACCCTTTTGCCTCATTTGCATGAATTCCTCTTTTATCTTATTGATTACTGCCATGGGGCTATGATGTTTGAGGAATGGTGTTTTGAAATCTTCCCAAGTCATTGCCCTTATTGCTTCAACACCCCTTTCATTTCTGAGGTTATCCCACCAATCCTTGGCTTGGCCTCTAAGTTGGCCATTTCCATAAGCCACAAAATCGCTTTCATCACAATGCGTTCGTTCAAAAACACCCTCGATATCGCTTATCCACCTTTGACAAGCAACTGGATCCACCTCCCCGTTGAAGATCGGGGGTTTACACGCCATAAACTTGTTGTAAGAACATCCTTTCTTTTCTTTAGCCTTGCCTCTATCATTGGTAAGGTCTTCTTTTAACTCACCCATCTTTTCCTTCATAGTCAAAAGTAGGGTGTTTTGCATCCTTTCCATAAACCTTGGTAGGCTAGCTTCAATTGCCCTTCCGACTTCCTCGGCAATCTTTTCTTTCAACTCGTCGGTAGTGAGGGATAGGACATTGTCACTAGCACCTCCCGACATCTTCTTACTGAAATGTTAAAATAATTCGATAAATAATTTGTTCAATCACTCTCATGCCTTTACATGAGAGTTCGTACTCACTATTCGGCCAAGTATATAACTTTGCCTTAACCGTTTATACTAAGTGTACTTCCCGGGATCGAGTATATTATTATACTCCTCCCACACACAATAAATCATTAGTCCTTCTAATCTTTTAATTTAAAATTTGCTTTAAATAAATTCTTACCGGATGTTGATCAAGCCTTGAACCGAACACATTTGTCTTTAACCTTAGCTCTGATTACCAACTTGTAACACTCTACTTATATAAACACAAAGTCTTATCGACTAGATGAAACTAATCATTAATTACGTCAAACCAAAACATTTACATTATCATTGACTTAATACTTACGAGTTTAACAATTTTTCAAAAACAACATTAGGATACATAAGTATTCCAACATTTGCATAAGTCTTATTTAATAACTAATAATAACAAAAGTTGCGGAACTAGATCTTGAATGTGTTCGGTTCGGAAGCATTGACTTGATCATCATCCGCGTACTTGCAATACCTAAAACTGGAAACTTTGACAATTATTAGCATTAGAGTCCTTAGAAAATTAGCATAATCGAAACTACGCTTAAAAACGGATTCGATTAAATAAGATATGCAAAATTTAACAAAAATAACTGGGCTCTACCGTAAGTTACGGTAGCCACCGTAAGTTACGGTAGCCACTGGGCAACCCTGGTCTACTGTAAGGCAGTAGAAAACTGCCGTAACAATTTCCCCTCTACCGTAAGTTACGGTAGCTACCGTAACTTACGGTAGCTTCTGCAAATTCTTCCTGTTTTGCTGTTTTGACCTGTTTGTTCCAGCTTTGCACTTTTAAAACATCAAAGCACAATACGGGACATTACTTCGTAACAAAGTGACCCATCCTTGGGTTCTTTATGTTCAACAGCCACGCTCCCATTACCGGTTTGCGTGTTTAATACGTTACTACCCATCACCCGGGCTATTTGATTTCGGATAAGGTACTCCCATTACCCGGTTTGTACCTACCCTTAGTGATTCGCTTGATTTACCATTATGAAGTCCATCATTCAAGCAAACCAAACCACCTATATCTTCACATTCTAAATTACCAACAAGTAACAATGACAACTAATTTACAATAGTGATGAAGCGTTAGCCACATACCTCAAAGCTTTCCCTTCAAACGAGCGTCCGCACCGGCTTGACTTCCCGACGCCTCGCTGGTGTTGCCTAAAATATACAAGCCAATTATCATTAGAACCTTTCGGCTCATTACTAAAGCTTGTTACTTTGCCAAACACCACAATTAGTGTCTATCAACGTCTTTTAGGCATTTTGTCAAGCATCTTATGTGCATACTACTTAATTAGCCATTTTTACTCAATTAAACCTTGGTAAATCCAAAAATTTCAATCTTTTTCAAGCTTCATTGCTCATCACAGCCCATATCATCATACTAGTTCAACCAACCTAGATTATTACTTACATAGTTCATACAATATGTTGGGGTTTTTCATTCTAAATAGAAACCCACTTCATGATATGGCACATAGCTATATTAACACAAAACTTATAAATCTTTTCACATGATTTCAGTTAGGTTTATGATCCTACACTCTAATCACATGTCCTAGAATCATAACATTACTCATTCATTCAAGTATTTCTACTAATCAAACTTTACCCAAAAATCAATCATCACCAAAAACTGAAATTGTAACTTACCTAGTGTTAGACAAGTGTAGGTGATCAAGATTTTTGATTCATGCAGTGATTACACGCCCATTTCACCCTTCAATTGATCAAATTGGATGAAATAAGGGTTTGGGTGTTCTTCCCCTCTCCTGGTCGCTCCCACGCACGCACACACTGATGTGTGTGTATGTTTGATTTATTTGATTTTTATAAAAGATCAAGTTTGGCCATTTATACAAAATCAGCCCCTTTAGTTTATCTTTTTAGACTAATGCACATCAAACTAACTCCTTTCTTTTACTAGTTGGTATTTTTAACTACTAATTATTTTGGGGTGTTACAAATGGAATGGATGAGAATTGAAAGATGGTGATGGATCTGTGGGTGGTTATTCACGGCCGTAGGTAAGAGGGAGAGGAAGGAGGTGAGTTCAAGTGTTGAGGTGAATTAGAGAATGATGGTCTTGATCCTTAGGTTAGTTCTTATAACACACCAACATCAAAAATCTAATGGTTTTTATGTTTTAAAAAGTGAGACAAGATCAAATATAATAAACAATAAAATCTCATGTGGGGGCCACATGTTGGCTGATTATAGGTGGGGGGTCTTAGGCTAGGTTGTAACTAAATGGTTAGATTATGGTTAGATTTCAAGTGTTTAGTTAGGTTATTTAGTTACTAGATGTTATATAGTGTGTTATGATGTTCGGAGACCATGACAAGCTTGGTAATGTTAAAACAGTGCTTCTAGTGAAAATTTAGTGTTTCGGGTATTGTCCTGTAGTTCTGGTGGTTATCGGTTCGTTAAGGTGCTAAACTATGCAGTTTATTGTGCTTTATGTTACTTTTGTGACAGTTTTGATTCCCGACACTTAGGAAAGCATTCAGGACCATTTAACCATATTTCTGCATGGTATTAAGTTGTTTAAATACTGAATTTTGCTGAATCTACAGTTTATGTAAGTTTTAGGCACTTTCCGGCACTTAAGCTATCACTAGGAAGTCAGTCTTATTATCCTTACTTTCCTACACACTATACTAGTGTAACTCTTGGTTTCTGGCTCATACTGTGTCTCAACACCATGTCTGTCTATGTACTGAATTCCGTCAGATTTTTCTGATAACTGTGCTACCTTTATTTCGTGTATCATTTGAATCGATAAAGTTTTCATGCAGTAATGATATGGCATTAAGCAATATGTGATGCACATGTATGTATGATAACAATAATCAGAAAGCAATTCATGTCATAAATTTTAAATCAGCACAGTCATTAAGCATTAATCATTGTCTAATAATTGTACTGGTGCATGCAAATTTGACAGTTGTCACATATGAGACTTATACTATACATTATATGATACGATACTATAAGATACGATACAACACCCGTATAGGCTTATAGGTGTAGTATAGGTCACGTATAGGACTATAGGTGTGACTTATGTCCCGTATAGGCCTATAGGCTTATACAAGACCTATACGAGACTTATACCGCACTATACGATATGATACAATACGATACGATAATATAGGATACGATACAACATCCGTATATGCCTATAGGTGTAGTATAGGTCCGTATAGGCCTATACAAGACCTAAACGAGACTTATACTACACATACGATATAAGACTATATGATAAGATACAACACTCGTATAGGCCTATCGGTGTAGTATAGGTCTCGTATAGGACTATAGGTGTGGTTTTGGTTCCGTATAGGCCTATAAGCATATACAAGACCTATAGGGGACCTATACGAGACTTCTACGATACTGAAAGAATGTAACTCTCTTGCCTTCTTCTCATTCATTATCAACAATATATAAAGAGTACAATAAATCTCTTCTCTTGGAGAGAATATTTACATGACAAATATAACAAATATTGTTTCCTATTATACATTGTCTATTACACCCCCGCAGTCAAAGTTAGAGGAGGGCGAATGCTGAGACTGGAGCGGAAATCATCAAATAAGACTTTAGGCAGGCCCTTTGTAAATATTTCAGCCATTTGAAAACGCGTAGGAATGTGAAGAATACGAACAGTACCACGTTGAACCAGATCCCGAACAAAGTAAATATCCAGTTCGATGTGTTTCGTACGTTGATGCTGAACAGGATTACCGGATAAGTAAATTGCACTGATGTTGTCACAGTACACAAGGCTAGCTATGGTGACAGGTCGATGTAGCTCCAAGAGAAGGTTGCGAAGCCAGCAAATTTCAGCAACGACATTGGCAACGCCCCTGTATTCGGCTTCAGCACTAGACCTAGAAATAACGGACTGGTGTTTAGACGACCAGGAGACAATGTTTCGCCCTAAATAGATACAGTAGCCGGAGGTAGAACGTCTCGTATCCGGACAACCCGCCCAGTCGGCATCAGTATATGCACGTAAGGAGAAGTCCGCAGAGGTACCAATGGTGAGACCGTGAGAAGAGGTACCTTGTAGATATCGTATAATGCGTTTGAGAGCATTCCAGTGGTTGACTTTTGGTGCATGCATATACATGCATACTTGCTGCACAGCGTAACAAATATCAGGTCACGTGAACGTTAGATACTGTAGGGCTCCCGCAAGACTACGATACAACGTCAGATCGTCAAAATCAGCACCCGAATTTAAACCAAGTTTTGGCTTAGTATCAACGGGAGTCGCAACCGGTTTACATGTAGACATGCCGGCTCGATCTATGATCTCCTTTGCGTAAACTTGTTGAGAAAGAAACATTGTGTTACCTTTCCATTGTACATGGATACCCAAAAAATGACTGAGTTGCCCGAGATCTTTCATCGCAAATTCAGCAGAGAGACGAGACATAAGGTTCATGCGAAGAGAGTCTTTTGATGTCGTAAGAATGATGTCATCAACGTAAATGAGCAAGTAGGTTGTAGCTCCATTGTGACGATAAGTAAAAAGAGAATTGTCACATTTGCTTTGTTTGAATCCCAAAGAGAGAACAAAATCTGTAAAGCGTTGGTACCATGCACGTGGGGCCTGTTTCAAACCGTAAAGCGACTTCTTTAATAAGCACACATGATCAGGATATTGTTGATGACGAAACCCCATAGGTTGGTACATGTATACTATCTCGTTAAGGTTACCGTGTAGAAACGCATTGGTAACATCTAGTTGATGAATAGACAACGATTGTGACAAGGCATGTGATAAGACAGTGCGTATGGTAGTGGGCTTCACAACAGGACTAAATGTTTCACCACAGTCCACCCCAAGTTGTTGATTACTGCCATCACAAACAAGGCATGCTTTGTATCGTTCCAATGTACCATCTGACCAAAATTTGTGGCGAAATAGCCACATGCTACGTAACACATGCATATGAGGTTCCCTCGGAACTAAAACCCACGTCTTATTTTTAATAAGAGCATTAAATTCGGTGGTCATGGCGTTATGCCACTCCGTGTTGGACAAGGCGTCCTTTGGGTTTTTAGGGATAGGGATGATGGGCGAGGAATGAAGGTTAAGGATGTGTTTTGGTTTAACTATTCCATCCATTGAATGAGTACGGATGGTTCAGGTAGGAGGTGGGGGTGGGGGTGGAGGGGAAGGGGAAGTGGGGTTAGACTGTGAAATAGGAGACTGGATTGGGTTAGAAGCTGGTGTGGATGGGGAGTGGGCAGGAGAAGCATATGGGCCAAGGGAAGGGGTAGGTATTGGGCTGGAGTGGATCACAGGTGGGCCTGTATGTGAGTTGGGCGGTGGGCTGTGATGAGTAGGGGACGATGGGCCGGTATGTGAGAGGGGCGGTGGTGAGTTGGGTGGTGGGCCGTGAGGAGTAGTGTGATATGGGCCGAAAAAATGAAGTGGGAAATAATGGGTGGAGGCATCGAGTTGGGCTGGGGATTTTGTTGAAGGATTAGAGGGAGTGGAAGTAGGAGTATTTGGGTTGGGCCGACATGAGGGAAATGTAGGGGATGAAGGTTATCGGTAAGAAAATCATAAGAGTGAAGAGAGGGTTTTGGGTTTTTCGCAAAGGGGAAGATAGTTTCATCGAAGATGACATGACGGTTAATTATAATTTTACATGTGTTGAGATCGAGACATTTGTATCCCCGATGGTTGGTAGGATAACCAAGGAAGACGCATGGCATAGACCGATATTGAAGTTTGTGAATATTGGTATGAGGAATGAGAGGGTAGCATAGGCAACCAAAAACACGTAGGTGCGAGTACGAGGGGATTCGTTGGTATAGTTTTTGGGTAGGAGAAATGTTGTGAAGGAGTTTGCTAGGTAAAATGTTTTGAAGGTAGGTGGCAACCTCCAAGGCATGGGGCCAATACGTGTTTGGTATAGAGGAATGGGCCAAGAGTGAGCGGATAATATTATTTGTGGATCGTATCTTTCTCTCGGCCTTTCCATTTTGGGATGAGGTGTATGGGCAGGAGAATCGAAAGAGCATGCCATTTTTATTGCAAAATTGTTTAAACATGTGATTATTCTATTCGTTGTCGTTATCACAATGAAACTGTTTGATCTTACATTCAAATTGTGTATGAATCATGTTTGAGAAGGTGGTGAATATAGAGAAAACTTGGGATTTGTGTGTAAGAGGATAAGTCCATAGAAAATTGGAAAAGTCATCAAGAAAAAGAATGTAATAACGGTGACCCCCCGTACTAAGTATCGGGGAGGTCCAAAGATCGCTATGGATGATATCAAATGGTAATTTTGTAATATTGGTTGAATCAATAAAATGTAGTTTAATATGTTTATCAAACACACAAGATTGACAAACATTATTTTTCAATGGTCCATAATTAATAAAACTAGAATGCTTAAGAGAATGCAATAAAGACGATCCCGTGTTAGGATCCGAGGCTCTCATGATTGTGCTTGTTTGTGATGTTTGAACAAATCAAATAGATATGAGCAGTTTTAAGTTCAGCGGAAATGGATAACAAACTTTGTAAAGACAATCAAAGGAGAATATAGTTTGATAAACAATTGCTTTTTCATAGAGTCGAAAGATTACATTAAAAGCAAAAGGTTACAATGCAAGCTTACAGACTAAAACTCCCCCTCAGCCTGATACTCCAGGGTTGGTTGCACAAGATGAAAGGATTGAATTGAGGAGAAGAACTCACTCAAAACGAATCAAATATAACAGTATAGAGTACTGTCATATTTATAGGCAAACCAAACTACTGATGTACCTCAGCTGACGTCACCATGATAGTGACATCTAACAGCCTAACAACCTATAAACACTGATCTATACAAAACTACTGATGTCTAACAACTGATTGATAATACAATACAAAACAAGTCTACCACTGTTCACGTTCCACTGTTGTAGCCTAAGCACTGATTACTTGAACATCAGTGCTTTCTTCAAAAGGTGATCAGTCTTTGAATGAGCAGTGCTTGGATCTTCAGCAGTACTTAAGTGACAGCAATAGATAGAGCTCAGCGTTTGCCTTTTAGTAGTCTTTAGTTGTTTCATCAGTGTTTGGTTCATCAGTTGTTCTTCTGAGCAGTGTTTAGAGTGTATCAGCAGATAGGTAACCACTGTCAAGGGGAGAGCTTAGTGTAAACATCTGCTTATTGTGAATCCACTGTTGTGATCAGGTTTTGGCTTTACATTATCTGTTCCTCTGGTAGGGTTCAATCCCAACAATCTCCCCCTGGAACAGATAATGCCAAAACCTGTCATTATTCTGGATTTTTATTCTTCATCAGAAGTTTCTTTGCTTTTCTTTTAAATTCTTCTTCAAACTCTTTGGAACTTAAATCAGCCTCATTCCTGCACAGTGTAAGCTCAAGGAGATCTTGTAGATCTTCAACACTTAGGCCTAGTGCTTGATTCCTTGATATGCCTCACTTCTCCATTGGTTCTGATACGTGGGTCTTTTGATCAGAGAGCCACTTTAGTATTTTTAAACCAAATGGGTTTCTTGGGAGAGGTTTATTGACTGATGAACTTAAAGTGTTTGGCCTAGAGAAGAAGTGTAGAGCAGTATCATGAGCTTCAGACACTCGTGTGAATGCTTTTTCAATAATCTCATTAGCTGCAGCTATGTCTGCTTCAACTTCTTTATCAGACAGCTCACTGTTTGTGACATCTGCTGATGACTTTTGGCTTACTACTTTGACCCTTTTGGCAAGGTCTTGTAGTTTTGCTAATCTTTCTTTATCTGAAGCTATTTTCTTGATAGCTTCTTCAATCTGATCAGCTTCTTTATTCTTTTCTTCTCCAGCAGACAGCATTTCCTTCCTTTCTTTTCTCAATTTTGTGACAAAGGCTTCTGCTGTGCTGATCTGTGTTTCAAAGGTCTTGACTTGCTCCTGTAGCTTTTTGTAGTTAGACTTTTTAGGAATGTCAGAGACTTTCAACCTCTGCTTCTCAAGCCTTTCATAAGCTTCATCAGTTTGCTGCTTTAACCATTTTGCTATGGCATCCGCAGTATCCACCTTTCCATCCACCAACTCCTGCTTCTTTCTTTTATGCTCGGAAATAAGATCAGCTATGAATTTGTTGTATTTGTTCCAATTTGGAGCTGTCTTTTTCTTCCGTGGATCAAGTTTAATCTTTTCAATTCTGTTAACCTCATGCTTGAGTGCAACGATTGGCCAGTCTTTGAATTCTGTTTCTTCAGCAGGATAGAACTTTTCTTTCATTATGTATGCAAGATATTCTTTTCTCAATTCATTTCGTTGTTCTTCAGGGAATAAACTTGACATTTCTTTGTTCAGATTACTTGCATATTCTTCTATTTGTTTGACTTTGTTGAGCATGAATTCCCTTCTTTCCAAAATGGCTTCATCACCTTGATCCTTGCATTCAACTTTGGCTCTTATCCTTGCTTGTCTTGCTTTTATTTCGAGATATTCATCCATGTTTTCTGGGATTATGAAACCTATGAGAGAAGGAAATTTCCTTTTTGGAGGATCATCTTCAGTGTAAAACTGTTTCATCTCATTTTTCACAGCCTCTAATTCCAATGGATATTTAGCAGCAACAGGATCATACTTTTCATCAGTAGCCTGTGTTGTTTCTCTTTTTCTTTTGTGAGGCTTTGGAGGTTGTGGTGTCGGAATGATGAGATCAGTGGTGGGTGTTTGACTAACAGTGGTTGAAACAACTGGTGTTTCAACCGCTGTTGTCATTACAACTGCTGATATGTCAGCAGATGTCTTCTGCTTTTGAGCAGGGGATGGAAGATGTGACTCATCATCAGGAATGAAAACCCTTCTCCTTTTTGATGTAGAAGAGGCTGATGATGTTTTGGGTGGATCAGTGGTTTGAGATTGGATAGCAGTGGTTTGTGATTGTGATTGACTGACAGTGGTTGAAACAACTGGTGTTTCAATCACTGTTGTCATTACATCAGATGTTGTAACATCTGCTGTCTTCTGCTTTATGGCAGGAGGCAGTGGTGGTGATATGATTGTAGATGATGATAGTGGTGGAACAGTGGTTGTGATGGTGTGTGATAGAGTAGTGTGTGTTGGAGGTGTGTGTGTTGATGACATGGCAGCTGTTTGGCTACTGACAGCAGTTTTTGTAACTACTGATGTATCAGCTGTTTGAATTGAAGTTTTGGATTTTGTGGTTTGAGGTGATTTAGATGACTGTTTTTCTTCTTCTGGTTCAATATACAGTCCATCTTCTATTCCTTTCTTTCTCAACTTGATTTTCTCCCCATTTTTGGCATTATCTGCAAGGGGTGTATCCATGAAGAGGATGGAAGATGGGACTTTTCCACTATGAGCAGTCTTGTGTATGCTAGCCTTTATAGCCTTGATATCTGCTTGAGTGTCTTTAAACCTTGATTCCACCATGTCGGTCAGCATTTGTACTTGAATAGCATGCTTTTGATCAGCCATATGTTGCTGTTTTTCAAGCATGGGTTGAAAAATATTCCAGAGCTCATTTGCAGCAAATGCATGTTGTGCAGGTGCTTGAGCAGGAACAGCAGTAGCTTGTGCTTTTTGAGCTTTTAAAATCTCTTGCACCATATCTTTAATTTCAGCAACTGAATCTTCAAGTTTTTCAACTCTTTCCGTCAATTCCTGATATTTTTGAATCATCACCTACATTAGTAGGATCATCTGAATCCCCACAAGTAGTGGTTGTATCAATGTGTGACTTAGGAACTGAGTCCCAAAAATCATCCATTGATGCCCCTTGTTCTTGGTACTAGGGACTTCTTTCTTCAGCACTCGATAAACCTTTGATGGTACCGGTGGTTAAAGTCAACTCACTGGTGGTTACCGATGTTGCCATGGAAGAAATTGCCTTCAAGGGAGTCTTATTAATGAAACAACTGTCCAACTGAAGATCTGTTGATCCATCAGTTGTAGTTGCTGCTCCACTTGAACTACCACCGAGAGTTACTTGTAACTCGGGGGGTGTAACCTCCTCAGTTGTTGCTGGGATAGCAGAGGTATAAGCATCAGACCCAGTCACTTGTGGAGGTATACTCTCAGTAATGGGTGATAGAGAGGAACTGGTTTGTGTCTGTGCAATAACAACTGCATGCAACAGGGGTATTATTGATTGTGGCATTATGATTGGTGAGGGTAAGGGTGTTGAAAGAGACATGTCCTTGGGATCAGGACTGTGGAAGATAGATCCGAGTGGATCCAGAGCTTCATAATTTGGTGTCCCTGTGATTACAACCTGATCCTTTTGTGAGGATGCAGGAGGAGTTTTAGGCATAGGTTGAGATCTTTCTTCCAACTGCTGTGAGGAAGTAGCAGCAGTGGTTTGTGGTGACATTTGTTTTGTCACTGGCAGTTGCTCTGGGATCTCATCTTCCAGAGTTGCCTTTGTTTTGGGTTTGGTGGGTTTTCTGGATGTTTTTCTTTTGGTCTTTTTGGTAATGTCAGGTGTGGGTTTCAGAGCAGTGGTTGTGCTGCTCTGATCACCTGGAGCAGTGGGCTCAGCAGAAGTTGCTTGGGGATCAGTGGCAGTTTCTAAAGTCTGCTCAGGCAACTTTGCTTTTAATTTTATTGGTGCCATCATTCTTGAAAATGTTTCAATTGTTAAACTTTTTATTTGAAAATGGACACCTTGTTTGGGCAGATTTTCATCCTCTTTTTCAAATTTTTGTTTAAAGTAATAGCTCAGAAATCTTGGAAAAAGGAGAAATGATTTGCTGTCAACATTCTTTACCATGTCATTGAAGATCTCCTGGGAATAGTTGTAATCTTTATTGTTTAGAATAGCATATCCCGGGCATTGAATCTTCAATGGTATTTCATTAAACGCTGTTGTTTTATTAGAAACACAACTTAAAAGTATGTGGAATAAAAATCTAGGTGCAGATGGAAAATAACCTTTTTGTAAGGTATCTACCTTTGATTGTTCTGCATACCCTCTTTTCAGAAAATCAGCTTTTAACTCGTGTTTATCAAAAGAAGTTTTACCTTTCAGATCATTGAGTTTGAAGACCTCTGAGATTGATTGTGGGGTGATTTGAAATGCTTTACCCTGTATCGAGGAGTTAATGGCTACTACTTTTCCGTCTTGTTTTTCAAGATTTGCATTTTTCCAAAACTCTCTCTGGGTTTGCAAGTAAATGGGAGCATCTACTATCAACAAAGTTTTGTACTTTGATGCAGATAGTGTATCAATGATGGAGTCGAAGGTGTGGTTATCGGTAGGTTTTGTGAGGAGACCCACGTAGTTATGAGGTGATTTGTATGGGATTTCAATGGTTTCTTCGGTCGTTTGAGCGACCTCTTTTGAAGATGATGGTGATTTTGGTTTAGATTTTGATTTTGATTTTGACTTCGTCATTTTGATGAAGAAGAATCGGAGAATGTTTTGAGAAGAAAGGTTGGAAACTGCTTTGAGAAGAGAACTTTGGAATTCAATTCAACAGTGTAAAACCCTGTTTTGGGGGTTTAGGGCAGGGTTTTATTTAGGGAAAAAGTGATCGCTGATGTGGCAGCGGTTATTTTGATCTGAAGGCTAAAAACTGACCACGTGTCAAACACAGATGAAATGGATGAAGGGTGGAGAACAGTTGTTTTAAGAGCCACTGATGAATCAAGCATCAGTGGTTACAACGGTAATAATGTGAAAACAGTGGAAGATTTTTACTATCAGTGGATAGTATATCAGTGGATAAGACACTGATTTTGAGTATGAGTGCTTGTCTTAGCAAAATGAGGAATCAGTGGTTGACTTTCAGCAGTGGATAGTATTTAGTGATCAGATGTTTGAACAAAACAGTGATTAGGGTAAATGATACAGATTTGAAGAACAAATATTTCAGCAACTGTTTTGAGAATTTTCATTCAAGGTTTTTGCCACATGTCAATTTTGAAGAACAGTGGTTAAGTACCCCAGATGATGAAAACTTTTTACTAAGGCATCTCATTATCGTTTAATATTCAAATTAAAACATAAATACCTCAGTAGTTTAAGCACTGTTTAGCAATCAACCTTTGATGTTTAAAACAACCCTGAAAATGACATGACCTTGACATATGTACCTTTTCCTCTTGACCCATTTATGAGGACAATAATACCAACAAAAATAAGGTATTATATCCTGACAGGTAACAGAAACTATCGCCAACAAAAACAAGCAAAAGTTCAAAATACATTATTCAAAAAAAATGAACAATATATCCTGGTTATTTGAGAAAATCCTTTGAAGAAAATAAAGATTAAAGGATTTTCTGAAAACAGCATCAAAGAGGATCTGGTAAACTTTTCAAAAAGATACGTGATCATATCATTCTTAAGTTTAACAAAATGGTCAGTGGTTTGGCAGTAGTTGGTAGAATATTCTGAATACGTTCTGACCACTGTATGGTACCATTTTCTTTGTCAGTTGATTGCAAACATGAGGACACATGGATGAGAAAAAAAAATTTCAAGTCCTCTTTGGAGTTCAATTCTCCGGAATCAAAACCTTTTCCTGAGCAAGTGGATGCACACAGTTGCTTAATGATTATTATTACTCTAAACTATGACTCATAAATGTTTTATGTTTATACTCTTTTCTTTTGACTTGAAAAGTTTTGAGATAAACACACTTCTGAGTTTTTGTGAATTTTCTTCTTCCCTTTTTACCCTTCCCAATCATAAGTATTGAAATACTTACTGAGGGGTATTTATTGAAGGAATACTTGTTCCAGAATCATTTTGTAGTAATGTTTTGAGAGATTTGGTCATTTCTGCACATGCTTATGCCAACCTTCTCATTACCTATGATCTGGACATTTTTGTCTCCTGATTTTCTTAATGTATTTTAACATAGTTGATTTTGTCCTTTTGAGGAACTCAACCTGTTTTCAACACATAAGATCTGAATGACTAAAGTTTTAATTTCCCACTTTTATGTTATCAAAAACACTAATGTTTTAAGAACATAGGTTTTTGTTTATCTGAGGTTCATACTTTAGCATTTAGTGAAAACATCACAAATATCAAAACAACAATTGAAATCAATTTTGAAAATATCGAACGATCCCATAATTTATCAGATATTTTACAGATCTGAAAACTATGAGTGACTTGTGCATGATATCACTTGTTGCGTGAAATTTGTGTGTCATATGACATCTTGGTTGATTTACAGAGTTTCTGAATAACCATTTTGATCATGATTCACTCGTTACTCTGTTTTTCAACTAAATACAACCATCCTTAGTATCAATGAATTTTGAGCCGAACTGTTATGTCAAATTGATTGTTAGATCGAATTTGACTGTCCAAGCTCTGATACCAATTGTTAGGATCCGATGCTCTCATGATTGTGCTTGTTTGTGATGTTTGAACAAATCAAATAGATATGAGCAGTTTTAAGTTCAGCGGAAATGGATAACAAACTTTGTAAAGACAATCAAAGGAGAATATAGTTTGATAAACAATTGCTTTTTCATAGAGTCGAAAGATTACATTAAAAGCAAAAGGTTACAATGCAAGCTTACAGACTAAAACTCCCCCTTAGCCTGATACTCCAGGGTTGGTTGCACAAGATGAAAGGATTGAATTGAGGAGAAGAACTCACTCAAAATGAATCAAATATAACAGTATAGAGTACTGTCATATTTATAGGCAAACCAAACTACTGATGTACCTCAGCTGACGTCACCATGATAGTGACATCTAACAGCCTAACAACCTATAAACACTGATCTATACAAAACTACTGATGTCTAACAACTGATTGATAATACAATACAATACAATACAAAACAAGTCTAACACTGTTCACGTTCCACTGTTGTAGCCTAAGCACTGATTACTTGAACATCAGTGCTTTCTTCAAAAGGTGATCAGTCTTTGAATGAGCAGTGCTTGGATCTTCAGCAGTACTTAAGAGACAACAGTAGATAGAGCTCAGCGTTTGCCTTTTAGCAGTCTTTAGTTATTTCATCAGTGTTTGGTTCATCAGTTGTTTATCTGAGCAGTGTTTAGAGTGTATCAGCAGATAGGTAACCACTGTCAAGGGGAGAGCTTAGTGTAAACATCTGCTTATTTTGAATCCACTGTTGTGATCAGGTTTTGGCTTTACATTATCTGTTCCTCTGGTAGGGTTCAATCCCAACATCCCGGATGACCGAGACATTGATGCCATGTGTCTTGAGAGATGGCAGTTAGGGCGGTGGGAGAAGTGAGCTTGATGACTTGAGATGGATCAAAAGTGTAGAGATCTCCTGAGCTATTGCATCGTAGGATAGGAGTCCGATTCTTGAGATCCTTCACCTAAAAACCATACGGGTCAAATTCAATAGATAAGTTATTGTCGGTAGTAAAACGACGAACAGAAAGCAGGTTTTTAATTAGAGAGGGTGCGTAAAGGACTTGGTTCAATTTAAAAGGTGGGAGGGGAGGGGGGAGGGTAAGGTCGCCTTGTCCGTACACGAGAATGGTTTGACCGTTTCCCACAATAATGTTTCGAATCATGCTAGTATTAAATAAAGACGAGAGTTTAGAGTTAGAAGTCATGTGACCTGTGGCACCCGTATCCATGGCCCAAGAAGGTTCATTGAGAGACATTGCATACATAGCCTGATTAATATCGGTGGGCATGTGAGTGGCGGCAAAAGACTGAGCCGGGCGAGGGCTTAATATTCCTGCAGCTGAGTTGTTTGGTTTAGCGACGGTTGGATATGGGCAGGGAGGTAAAGAGGCCCAGGAGTTCCATTGTTGTGATTGTGGTGGCTGGGTACCACTGTTATTTGGGCCGGCCCAAGGAGGAAAGAAAGGCCACGAGTAAAGCCCACCAAAAGGGTTGGTACCATACATTGTATTCTGTCCACTGTTACCGAAGAAGGAGCCGCCACTCCCACGACCGTCGTTCCAACCGTCGTTCCGACCACGACCGTGGCCACGTCCGCGGCCCCTACCGCGGCCCCGCTCGGAGGTATCTGCTCGCTGTTCTCGGTGCTCGGGCTTGTCTCGTGATTCGACGGTGGCGTTGAGAGCCGTTCCAGCCGTCTGAGCCACATGTCGGACCTGGTTCAGCTTTCGTGATTCAGCCATGCACAGCCTGGATCGCGTGTCGTAAAAATCGGGTAGGGGTTTCATCTGTTGTATAACTGAGGCGGTGCTCTCATATCTATCATTCAAGCCCGTAAGGAGTTGCAAAACAAGTTGTTCGTCGGTAATCGGGGAGCCAAGATTGGTCAGTTGATCAAAAATCACCTTGAGTGCTTGACAGTAAGCAGACATGTTCGGGAATTGATCAAGGTGAGTGTTAGCAAACTTGTTGTTCAGGTCGATAGTACGGGTGGCTTTATTGTCTTGAAAGATGTTGGCTATGGTGGTCCAAGCTTCATAGGCAGTGGTGTCGGGTTTGAGAACGGTGTGGAGAAGGTCAGTGGAGATAGTGCTATAAATCCACTGTAGCACAATAGAATCCAGCCGCTCCCATGTTTCAGTTGGTGTCGATTTGTCTTTCTCCGTTTCTTTGTCTTTGGCAGATGAGGAAGAGGTTTCGGTAGCCGGTTTGGGTTGTAACTGATCGAAAACTAGGTGAGCCTTGCACTGAATTTTGAACATCTCAGACCACGTGGTATAGTGGCCTATTTCGATGTCGAGTGTGATCGGGGTGAGGTTTTTACTGGAGGTGACTGTGACGGCCGGATGTGGGGAAGACGAAGACATGATGAACGAGAAGAAGGGTGGCGCAGGGAAAGAGGTGGGTAAACAAGAACAGGATCGGCTAGGGTTTAGAAGAGGTTTGATACCATGAAAGAATGTAACTCTCTTGCCTTCTTCTCATTCATTATCAACAATATATAAAGAGTACAATAAATCTCTTCTCTTGGAGAGAATATTTACATGACAGGTATAACAAATACTGTTTCCTATTATACATTGTCTATTAGATACAATACAATGTGATACGATAATATAGGATATGATACAACACTCATGTACGCCCATAGGTGTAGTATATGTCCCGTATAGGATGAGGAATTCTACAGGTTTAAGTTCAAACTCTTATCAAGTGTCTGAGTCGAAAAGTAACGGTGTTAATTGAAAGGTTTTTTTTTTTTTTTTTTTTTTTTGATGAATTGTAATTGTAAACTAGTGTTTTTCTTTTTGTATGCATTGCGTTCGATGATTAACTACAATATCAGTAGTTTCTCTTCTCTTGTATATGCTATAAGTAGTTAAAGTTACCCTTTGCCCTCATCTGAACCCGAATCATTAAGTTTAGGCATGCAAGACAACAATATCCGATGATATTATTATTAGTTTATTAAAACCCCATTTTATCGTAAAAGGTTTATTTCATAAATAGTTTTATACACATACAAACAAACATTCTCAGCTATTTCCTACTGAGTAGTTAAATATCCAAGAATCATATGTTTTGTATTTTGCTCTGGTTGTTTTCTGTTGTAACCTTCTGCTTGCTTCTAATAAAATAGCCTTTCAAAAATAAAAATAAATAGAAATTATTTCCTACTGAGAAAGTTGGGTCTGGGAATTTTTTTGGTGAGATGTTTGCAAATATTAACTTCAGCTTAAGAGAGATAAAGAGGCTACTTTCGATTAAACATACTTATGCACATGCAACACATAATGTGGCTAATGAGTAACAAATGTTTTCTTGGAATATTAATAGACTTTTAAATTTTTTTACACAAATAATTTGAGTACACTAATAAACAATTTAAGAGTTTGTACGGTGAATATAATATAAATATATTGAAATTGTAGTTAAGATGAAAAATGCATAAACTCGCGGTCTAGTGGTGTGGATTAAAACCTTATAAGTAAAAAAGTTAGATTGTATTTAGGTGTAATGAATGTTTTAAAAAAAGAAAAGATAAATAAAGAATATTATACATAATTTGAAATAGTTTGAAATGATGAAATCAAGAATTTAAAATAGATAAAGTTCATGAGCCTAAATGGCTCAATAGGTTTGATCACTTTCAAGCGTACCATGGTTGAACCAACTTCAAATTCAAATAGAGGATGGCGAGAGCCATATAAACATTTGTATGTAGTGTATATTAGATTTAGTGGGAGGGACATAATAGGACGATTATATAACCATCTCTCACTATATATACATGAGTGCACTCGCGCGCAATGATGAAAAGATATGTAGTAAAAACAACATGGTTTAACTAAGCGATTACCATGGTGAAAGTGTGGTCATTATTTATGATACATATGTATAAACATTTGGCAATCAAGAGTATCCATGAATGCATCACTCATTAGGTGTAATTGCAGACACCGTAGATACAATGACCACCCGACATACACTTGTTGCCGCATGATCCACAGTTTCTCTTGTCGTAAGCTATATCCACGCACCTCCCTCGGTAACAAGTGCTCGTAAACTTGCACTTTTTCTTGCAAGCCCCACAGTTGTGCTTGTCATAACTAAATAGGGGGAATATGAATATTTTCAATTTTATTTATGTCTTCTTCCTCCCCAAGAGACAAATACGCCGACAACCATCCTCCGGCCAAAAATCCAGATCTCCGACCAAAAATCTAGCTCTCCGGCCAAAAATCCATCCTCTCCAACGAAGCAAAACCAACCACGTGGCTTAGGTAATTAATTTTGTTTTGTTTTACAACGCGTGATCACGAGCAAGCTTATAATTTTCCACCCATGATGATGATGACTGGCGGTGGTGTATAACGGCATTCCACGCGTGGTCTTTTGGTGATAACGGGGCGCCCCGGGTGGCCTTATTTTATTTATATGTTTAGTTTTTCATTAGAGTTGAATTTCTTGATTATCAAATTAAGTTATTCTGTTTGTTGATTTTGTTATTTGGTTCAGGTATTGTGAATGTTCTGATTGTATTTAAATAGATGTGTGTTGCTTTTGTAGTTGCTATTTTGTGTGATTTATTCCAAATTTTGGTTGATCATTGTGCAGTCCTTATTATGCCTTGTTTGAAGGAAAGATTAGGGATTAAAAAAAAACTCCAATCTTTTAATATAATCAAAAAGTTGAAATAAAGTTTTTATTTTTAGGCGTAGTAGTCAAAAGTTGAAAAAACTCCAATCTTTTATATGCAAAGAAACTAGAAAAAGAAGGCCAAAATTTGCAAAAAAAAAAAAAAAAAAAAAAAACTGTCTGGACTAGTCTAAAACAAGCCAAAAAAACCATGGCGATTATTAATTAAATGGTATAGATGAATGTGAAAGAAGAAAATATAAAAGATGAAGTGTGGTGAGTTTTTAAAAAAAAATAGTTGAATGAGAGAGAAGAAAATATAATAGATGAAAAGTGTGGTAAATTTTAGGGAATAAAATGAGGGTTATATAGTGTTTAATTTTTTTAAAAAAATTATTGAAATTAGCAGTTAATCAACGGCATGATCTTTGAATTCAACATCGGGACGAACGTGAATAATTCCCCGATTAAACCGTAGGTGGGACGGGGGACGGGTGTTCCTCGTCGGGGTCGCCAGCCACATCACCCCCCCCCCCGAACCCCCTTCCTAAACCACACCCAGGCGTCTAACGATTTTTACACCCAGAACTAGTGGTGCACAAAAAACCCGGACCCGGACTCGAAAATAAAACCCGGAACCGGGTATTATAAAACCCGGGTTTTTTGTACCCGAACCTGACCCTACCCATAGGATAGGGGTTGGGTATGCATTTTTGTTATAAAACCCGAACCCGGAACCGGGTTTTTTTATACCCGTTTTCAACCCGGGTTTTACGAGTACCCGGTTTCAACCCGGAACCAGGTTTTTTCAATATCAGGTCCGGGTTTCCCAATACCCTGTTCAGGTTTTTTCGTTTTTTGTGTTTTTTCGAGTTTTGTACCTTGGTAACGGCTATATAGCTGTTAGAAAGTGTATTATGGTCATTTGTTTGGTTTACATTGTATCTCTATACCCTATAAAAGGGGTCTTTGATGACGAACAATAAACGAAGATGATCAAGTTATTTGAAGCTATCTATGTTCATCATCTTATTCGATCCGGTTCAATAATTATTTAGGTGTCATGTATTTATATGTTTTATGAAATAAAAAGGTTTTGCATTTTATATTTCTATGATTTATCCAAAAGAAATGAATACCCGAGGCATACCCGAACCAAACCCGATCCATACCCGACCCCGAAAATAGGGTATTATAATACCCGGGTATTAGAAAACCCGACCCGAACCCGGGTATATAGAGTATACATTTTTTATATAAAACCCGGACCTGACCCGGGTATTGTCAATACCCGATTTTGTAAAACCCAATCATACCCGAACCCGGTTCCATACCCGGAACCGGGTATTCAAAAAACTGGATTTGTGCACCACTACCCAGAACCTAATGTAATATCCAGTCCAACAATATCGGGTATCCGTTAACCTTTACCAATAAGGTTCCTAGGTATATCCATTGGAATGCCCATAACTGATAATCATATTTTAAACTCACCTAAAAACGATTTGAAATATAAAATATCTAACTATAGTTGTAACAATTCTATAATCACGCAAATGTTTCTTTTTTGTTTTGCCATCCTTAATACAAAGATCTAGAGGTTATACATTTGGTTTTATGCAAAAAAAAAAAAAAAACCGCTTGTAGAATATGATGTTTATCCAGAAAATTTTGTTAGTAGAGCAGAAAATGATTGTTGCTAATTAAAAAAGTCATAACCAGTAACCATATGTAGAAGCACAAAACACATAGGATAATCAAAATGGACTTTTAGATGACAAAGTTTGACTTAAGTTGACTATAAAAACAAGAATCAGGCAGGTTTCTCATAGGTGTTCTTCTCTCTGAACTCTTGAATGGCACTTCTTATCATTCCTTCCACATTGCTGCTAACAAAAAGATGAGTACCATCCAAGATGTGTATAATAAACTTCTGTGATTGCGGTAATGACGCGTTGTAATTGATTATAAATTGAGCCATCGGTATGTCGCTGCATCAACAGACAGGTTTGGATATTAAAAACACATCGGTATGTCTCTTACTGTCAGTGTTAAACATAAAAAAAAATAATAATAAGAAACTAGATTTCGATATTAAAGTGTCTTACCATGAAATAAAGATCCCTTTGGCTGCATGTACCATGATGTTGAATGTAGCGGCAATGTATTAGTAGTAGCTAACTGCAACACCAACGTATGCAAATTGGGTTTTATAAGATCAACGGACCAACATTGTTGCACACAAAAAAGAAAACCAGTCAAAGTGTCAAACCCTCTTTCTTCAATGGTAAAGTTTTGATACATTGATTGTACAATTTTCATCATCATACACAGTAAATCACACCAATGTAGACAGTCTTACCTCTACCCCGTATAAATAGAGAAACTAGGGATGTCACAGTTATTGGTAGGGTCTGATGGTACAATTTTCAAATGAACATATAATCTTCACAGTTATAACATGAGTGAAACTAGGGATGTCAATCATGTCAAGTTGTAACCCAAACACAACCTAGCTTGGTTTTAAAATGTGTGCATCATGAGTGATGCGAACGATGCGCTGATGAGATAGCATCAACTGCAGCAATGTAATGCCATTCATGATGTGATCTGAAGCGACCGCCGTATTATGCAGCTGACCAATACTTGAACATATTAGACCATTCATTGCAAGGGGTCTTGAGTTTTCAATTTGAATAAATTTTATCAATTGGGCAATGAATTTTAGTGTTTTTTAATAACTAACGCCTCACATACGTGATGCTTACGCATTGGCTTTTGAGATCAAAACACACATATTTTAAAACCGAGCGTACAAACCATTTATCTAAACGAGCCAACTGGGTTGACATGTTGTAAATAAGCCGTAATCGAGTTGTAAACGTGTTAAACCAGTTGGTGTGTTGTAAACGGCTTGACAGGTTGACCTTATAATAAAAATGCTTTTATATTAAACTGGTTGACGGGTCAACCTGTTCAACTAAACACGTCAAACCGAACACGACCCATTTGTCAACCAGAACACGGCCTGCTTATTAAACAGGTTAAAAATAACAATCTGAAGCCTAATTATTTCTAAATATCATGTTTTTACCTAAAGCATGCCTAAAATGACATAATTTCCCAACATAAAAAAAAAGTTGGGAATTATTTAGAAACCCTAGAATTCTAAATGAAGATATTGCCAATTACGAAAGTGTAAATAACAATTGATAGTGATATTTTTGTGGTTTCTCAAACATCTTCAATTAGAAAAATCACACAATTTTTAGTGGAAATCTATTAGAGTAAAAAGTCAATCACTACTTAGAGATATCGAACAACAAAAATCACCTTTTGATTGTAAATGCGACCTGATCTGTTGGAGTCTGGAAAAAGTAGCGCCGCCGGAGAAAGAAGAAGGGGCGCCGGAGAAAGAAGCAGCGCCGCCGTGGAAGCTGATGTCGCTGGAACCGTGGATGTCACTTGAAGCTGCTGATGTCGCTGATGGAATGAATAACCAGGGCAACGATGTTAGGGTAAGGGTTAAGAAATAACAAAAAATATATATTGAAATAAATATATTGAATTTCAACCTATCGTTGAATTTAATGTTTATTTTAAACTTCTTATATGCTATGGGTATGGGGCTTGGGTTGAGGGTGGGTTGGCTGAAAACGTCCAAGCCACCACCCCAGGGGCTTGGATTAGGACGTGGGTTTGGGCGTGGCTCTTGGAGCTTGGGTTTGAAGCCGGGCGTGGGGCGGGCTAGGAAGGTGACATGGCGGGCTCTCAATGGCCAAACAAACTAGCTATTTCACATGCCCCCATGTGTCAACTCATGCCCCCAACCCAAGCCCCATCATACCCCATGGGCGTGGGTTTAGGTTTGTTTTCCACGTGTCAACTCATGCCCCCAAACTCATGCCCACCATACCCATGGTCTTAGGGGGTGTTTGGGATTGCTTTTTTAAAATAGATTATGTGTTTTGAATAATCAGAATCAGATAATCAGCTGTAACAAAACGAGCTGCAGAAAGATAGTGTTTGGATTTGATTATGTTGTTTGATATCACAATAATCAGATAATCAACTATTGAGTGTTTGGCAAATATATATATTTTAAAAAATAAACAAGTGAAATGACAAAAAAAGACATTAACCATCAAATCAAACAAACAATATCAAGAAGCCAATGACAACAAACTCCAGTTTAATCGCTACGCCATATGATGTAATTATTGTGCCAATCCAATCCGGCATCTTTGGCTGTTAAGACCCACAGATTGTTTTCTACAACTCATTCATTTCCACCTTTCTTTCTAACAGTCAAATATAAGTCCATTAAGCTTAGGATCAAGACTAAATAGGTAGGTTTGAGCAAACTGTATATATTCTAAGGGATCTAACAGTGCCATGCAATATCCCACCTTTGAGTTTCAGCTATTTTCGTATAAGTTAGTAGCACTCATTTCATCTCAAATAATAATCTGATCCTAGTTTCTACTTACAAACCTTGTAGGACAATCATCAAGTTACTTACAATATGATGCATTAAATGGATTAAACCATTAAAGTTAATTGTGATAACAATCAATTGACGTAATGAGGGTGCACATCACTTTTTGTTAAAGAATACCAAAAAAAAAAGTTACTCAAAAGGTGAAAAAGAGAGACAGGTGTACATGATGAGATGCTTCCCTCTGCTGTAGAGAACAGAGAGAATTAGCCATGTTTTGAGACGATATCTAACACAATGATAACAATTAACAAGAGAAGAAAGACAAAGCACAAAATGAAATAATATTCTAGAAATATAAATAAAATTCTATGATTACGAAACAAATTTGTTGCAGATTCCAGATACACAAGAGGGGAATCAATCGGCTCATGAACTGCCATGAGATCTAATGGATGATATTGATTGTGCCGAGACGGAAGCAGTTGGGCTGCTTAGATCTTAGGCCTGTAAACGAACCGAAAGGCCTTTTTAAGCCATCATATATAGAAAAATTGCCATACGAAACTATAATAATTCAAATGGCACTCTTTAAAGGAATTCTCCCATAATTATATAGATTTAAATTTCAACTACCCATACAGATCAAATAAACAATTTAAAATCCCATCCAAAAAAAAAAATCAAAACTTGTAACACATAACAGATCCACTTTCTTAAACTTAAACATACATAAATAATAAATAGTTCATGAGCTGTTCATTAGCTATTTAGCTTTTAACTTTCTGTTCCATTCAGAGCTTGACCTGAACATGGAAAGAGTGAAAATGGCTATTGATGACTTGCTAATTAAGCTTGCCAAAATGTTCATAAAAGCGAAACTGCAGACAGTTTTTCTTATTAATAACTATGACATGACAATTGCGGTTTTGAAGGTACGAAGCTTTTTTTTTTGTGAGATCAAACTGTGTATTGTGTTGTTTCATGTAGTGATTGCAATTTCGACCCATTTACTTGTGAATGGATCAATTCGGGTTACGTTTTACCTTAAATGGGTAAAACTGCTAAATAATAGAAGTTCACTGAATAAGAAACGGGTCAGATGGTCTGAAGTTCATTGAAATCGTTTTACGGTGCCGGTCGAAACGGTTATATTCGAAACGGTACCAGTGGAAACAGCTCTATTCGAAACGGTACCGGTCGAAACAGTACGGGCCGATACGATTCGCGTCGAAACAGTTTTATTCGAAACGATATCGGTCGAAACGGTTCGCGTCGGAACGGTACGGGTCAAAACGGATCGCGTCGGAACGGTTCGATTCGAAACGGTACGGGTCGAAATGGTTCGCGTCGAAACGGTTCTGTTTGAAACGGTACTGGTCAAAATGGTTCGCGTCGAAACGCTACCGGTCGAAACGGTACGGGTGGAAACCAAACGCCCCCTAAAAGATCATACTGTATTGAAGACATATGGAACAACAATTATATATGTTAGTAGGGATAATCTTTGACTTGGTTTCGAGTAATGCAAGTTGGTCTGAAGCCGCACCAGAACTGTAGACGGCTCCAATCATATGTATGACAAGAGCAACAACTATGACTGCTGCTAATTTGGCGAGTAATGGCAAGATCATTATTACTAGCTAATATTGCAGATTTAAGGAGGCGTTTCAGGAGATGCTATGATACGGATCGAAAGCGTACTCAAATGGCTCAAGAACAATTGATTAATCAAAGACGATAAAACGAACCAAAGGTTCCAAGAACAAAGTTCTTTATAATCAAATTCAACAAAAACTATCTAAAACAATAACCCTAAACATCCTTTTTATAAGATATGAATCATAATTCAAAAGGAAACAAAATAAAATAAAATATTAAATTCAAATAAAGAGATAACTAAAGAGATCGGGCCTATCCGCATCATTCTCCCCGTCTTAAAAAAAAACTCGTCCTCGAGTTTTGTCTTCAAACCAAAGCCACCTGGGTCGAAAGGAACATCAACCCGATTCCGATTTGTTATCATAACGACCCGCCTTAACAACTCAACTTCATCAGTTGTCTTGCCCGACTCTAGGCGTATACCACCTGGGTCAAAAGGAGCACTTAACCGTTTCTTTTTCACTAGCGATTCAGAAACGGATCCACCCATTTGTGGCCCATCAACTATACCACTTAAATTCTTTGACTCAAAGCCATTTTTTTTATCCCGTTGACTCTTCTTATTCAGCCCATTCACATACAATGCATCTCTATTTTTTTGTTTTTTTATGTGCTCACCATTAGCCCCTTTGGATAAACCATGTTGGATCAGTTCTGTTTAAATGTAATGGAAAACATGAATAATACCTGTTACAGCAGACAGGCCAGCAGAGAATCCAGTCAGAGATGCAGCCATTGAGTTCGACATGATTGTCAGGATGATCTGGTTCCTCCTTGGGGTGTAAGATTATGATGGTGATGAAACCGAAGTAGGGTAATTTCGGTTAGGGGAGAGAGTCACGAATTCTTGATGTTAATGAGGGTTATGATTGTGTAATATGTGTAACTGTGTAACCCTTTAACTCTCTAATAAGCCCCTTATTTATACACCCAAGAGGAAACCCAATTAGTTAATAAGGGTAATATGGTCCATCAACAATTACCAACTAATTATTAATAGGTTAATAAATATATTTTGATCTAATATAATATAAATGATTATATAGGCTACAAGATTAAATATTACATTTATATATTTAATCTCACATTCTCCCACTTAGCCAAGTAATCATTTATCATGAGTATTAGGTAAGCCTGGCCAGGAGTTAACACTCATTTTAGCTTTAAACCAAGAACTATAGCAGAGAAATACAGCCGTTGAATCATCATTCGACTCAGGACCCCCATTAGTCATACTATAGCCTCAATTTAAAACCTAACAGTTACGATCAAAATATGTATAAGCCCTTTAGCGTCTGATTTGTATTTATATTTGTCTATATGTCATTACACCGGCAGAACATATGTTAGAGACATACAAAATCAAACTGAGGAAATTTTATTAATTAAAACATAAGCTAGTACAATATGCCATTAAACAAGGTCTTTAATAAGTCCCATATTCGATACATGTTCTTCGAAAACTTTAGGTGGGAGACCTTTAGTCATCGGATCCGCTAGCATATCTTTAGTACTAATATACTCAATACAAAGATTATTTTCCTCAACTCGTTCACGTACGAACAAGTACTTTGTATCGAGATATAAACCAGCTCCAGTCGAACTGTTACTGTTCGAGAAACTAACGGCAGCTGAGTTATCACAGTAAAGCTTCAATGGTCTAGAAATGGAATTAACAATTTTGAGTCCAGTGATCAGATTTCTAAGCAACATTCCATGACAGGTTGCGTTGTAAACAGCAATGTATTCTGCCATCATTGTGGAAGTTGTAGTTAACTGTTGTTTATGACTCTTCCATGAGATAGGTCCGCCTGCTAACATAAAGATGTAGCCCGAAGTGGATTTCTTGTCATCTTTGCACTTGGCAAAGTCAGAATCAGAATAACCTACCACTTCTAAGTGATCACTTCTTCTATAAGTCAGTTTATAGTCTTTCGTCCCTTGCAGATATCTGAGGACCTTCTTAGCTGCTTTCCAGTGATCTAGGCCAGGATTAGTCTGATAACGGCCTAGCATTCCAGCAATATAAGCGATATCTGGGCGAGTACAGACTTGAGCATACATCAGGCTCCCGACTACTGACGCGTAAGGTATCTGGCTCATTTGCTCCTTTTCAACCTCTGTTGTCGGACACTGGAATGAACCGAAAACATCTCCCTTAACTACTGGAGCGACGGAGGGTTTGCACTGTTGCATGTTGTAACGTGTAAGGACACGATCTATGTAAGTCTTTTGAGACAATCCTAAGATCCCTTTGTGTCTATCTCGGTGAATTTCGATGCCAATGACGTAAGAAGCATCTCCGAGATCCTTCATGTCGAAGTTATGCGAGAGTAACCGCTTCGACTCATGCAACATGTCTAAACTATTACTTGCCAATAGAATGTCATCTACGTAAAGGACAAGTATAGTAAAGTTACTCCCACTCATCTTGAGGTAGGTGCATTGATCCACTTGATTCTTCATAAAACCTTGCCTCTTCATGACTTCATCAAACTTGAGATACCATTGACGTGATGCTTGTTTTAACCCATAAATGGATTTCTTCAACTTACAGACTAGATGCTCCTGACCTTCAGGTTTAAAGCCTTCAGGTTGTTTCATGTAAACATCTTCGTCTAAGTCTCCGTTAAGGAAAGCAGTTTTGACGTCCATCTGATGCAGCTCTAAATCAAAATGAGCTACTAGGGCCATAACGATCCTTAATGAATCTTTACGAGAGACAGGTGAAAACGTCTCTTGATAATCAATTCCCTCTTTCTGAGTGTAGCCCTTTGCAACCAATCTCGCTTTATAGCGTTCAACGTTCCCATTCGGATCCAGTTTTGTTTTGAACACCCATTTACAACCTACAGGTTTGACACCGTTGGGTAATTCTACCAAATCCCAAACGTCATTTTTCTTCATGGATTCAAGCTCATCAATCATTGCTTTGTTCCATTCAGAAGACTGATCACTGCTAATGGCTTCATTATAAGAGATAGGATCATTGAGCTTTCCAGCATCCATTTCAGTCAGGTAGGTAATATAATCATCCCAATTAGTAGGCCGTTTTTGCCTAGATGACCTCCTGAGCTGATTTTCAGGTTGAGCGTTGTCTTGGTTTTGAGCGTTTGATGTGCCTTCGTTATGAGGTATAATGGGTTCTGGTTGTGGAGTTGGAGTTTGTGCAGTGGCTTCAGGTGCAGTTGCATGTGGTACAAGAGGAGTAAACGGAGTAATGGTAAGCGACGAGTCTCTCCCCCCCGCGTCTTGTACTTCTTGCAATTCTTCGTAAGGGTTGGTACTGCTCCCACTGACCTTGAAATCCTCCAGGAACGCAGCACGCTTGGTTTCAACAATACGGGTGACATGGGAAGGACAATAGAAACGATAACCCTTTGAATGATCAGGATACCCGATAAAGAAACAGGTAACTGTTTTAGGGTCAAGTTTCCTTAGGAAAGGATTATATAATTTTGCTTCAGCAATACAGCCCCATACTTTCATATATTTAAGACTCGGTTTCCTTCCTGTCCAAAGTTCATAAGGAGTTTTAGGGACAGACTTAGAAGGAACTCTATTGAGTATATGAACAGCTGCTTTTAACGCTTCAGTCCAGAGGAATAATGGTAAATTAGTGTTGGCTAACATACTGCGCACCATGTTCATAAGGGTACGATTTCTTCGTTCAGCGACACCATTCTGCTGAGGTGTACCAGGCATGGTGTATTGGTTCACAATCCCCTGGCCTTTACAAAACTCATAAAATGGACCAGGAGCTTGACCCACATCAGTATGTCTTCCATAATATTCACCGCCTCTGTCTGATCTCACAACTTTAATCTGACGATCTAATTGCTTTTCAACTTCAGCTTTATAATCTTTAAAAGTTGTAAGAGATTCAGACTTTTCCTTTATAAGATACAAGTACATGTAACGAGAATAATCATCAATGAAAGTGATAAATGAAGTATGTCCTGTGATGCCAGCGATTTGATAGGGACCACTAATGTCAGTGTGAATGAGTTCTAATAAATTAGAGCTCCTAGTGGCACCTTTCTTATTCGCTGATGTCATTTTGCCTTTAAGACATTTGACACATGTTCCAAAATCAGTGAAATCGAGAGGAGGTAAGACTTCATCCTTTACGAGACGATTTAATCGTTCTCTTGAGATGTGGCCTAAACGTTGATGCCACAACATAGATGAAGTCTCTAAGTCTCGAATTGGTTTCTTTTCCATCTTTGTGAGTGATTCATTAATATTATATGACAACAAAGATTTGGAAAAATTATCATCGAGTTCTAATCTATAGAGACCACCATCCAGAATGCCAGTACCATAAACAACGGAATCATAGAGAATAGAGAGTTTGCGATGACCATGAGAAACTACAAAACCGTCCATGTCTAACTTTGGTCCTGATACAAGGTTCCGAGTTACCTCAGGAACATATAAGGTATCATAAAGTTTAATACATAAACCAGTTTTCAAAAATAATTGTAATGTTCCTATGGCCTTCACTTCTAATTCCCGATCATCCCCAACTTTAAGTGTTCTTTGGTTTCTTCCCAGCTTCCGGATTGTAAGGAATCCCTGAAGTGAATTGGTTACATGAACCATAGAACCAGAATCAAACCACCAAGAATTAGCAGGAACATTTAAATTAAAGGACTCAAGTATCATGAAAAAATCGTTACCTTTCTTAGCCAGCCACTCCTTAAAGTCAGGGCATTCCTTTTGCTTATGTCCTGTTTTCTTACAGAACTTGCAATAGGGTTTGCCTAAGGAGTTCTTAGAGCTGGAAGGTGCACTTGTATTAGGATTTGGATTTGGCTTTTGAACCTTAGAAGCATCCTTTCTTGGATAAGAGTTCTTCCTCTTCTTTGAGCTGGAAGTGGTGAAGTTAGCAACATCAGTAGTGCGATCCATCTTCATACGCTCTTCCTCCTGCACGCACATAGCGATCAGCTCACTCATCGTCCATTTGTCCTTCTGAGTGTTGTAATTGATCTTGAAAGCTTCATAGGACGAAGGAAGCGAAGTGATGATGAAGTGAACGAGAAAACCATCACTGATTTCCATCTCTAGGCCCTTCAGCTTATTGGCCATATCATGCATCATCATGATGTGTTCGCGAATGCCGCTCCTCCCATCATACTTAGTTGTCACCAGCTTGAGGATAAGAGTGCTAGCGTGTGCTTTTGATGTTCCCTTGAATTGATCCTCCACAGAAGCCAGATAGGTTTTAGCATTTTCAGAATCAGGAATGGCCCCTCTGATTGAGTTATGAATGGATTGCTTCATGAACATGAGAGACATGCGGTTACACCTAGTCCATTTATCATGGACTATCTGCTCAGCAGCAGTACTGGTGGCGGTAAGGTCCGCTGGCTTATTCTCTCTTAGAGCATAATCAAAGTCCAGCAATCCTAGAGTAAGCATGAGGGCATCCTTCCATTCAGCAAAGTTATCACCAGTCAAAGGTGGAATCCCGCAATTGGGTGCTGGTAGTGGAAATAAGATGAGCAAGTTATGATACAAAAGAAGAAATCCTAATGTGATCTAATGGGCTTGTTATACTAAGGCAGGCATAAATAATGACCATTTTAATTATGAAGCTGTGATAATGTCTATTACTAACATCAAAATAATAGACTTAGTAAAAATTCTACTTAAACGAAGACAAATCAGCTTTGGCCAGAAGTGTAATCATTTAAGTATGTGTGCAAAGCAATCGTGACAAATCAGCTTTGGCCAGAAATGAGACAATCACTTTAGTTATGCACTTGTCAAGCATGCTAAACATAAATGAATTAAATCAGCTTTGGCCAGAATTAAGACATTTCAGGTTTGTAATGCATGCTTAACATAGCCTTTTATAATACTTGAACAATAAATAGATGTATTAAATCAGCTTTGGCCAGAATTAATACATCAGAAGCTCATTCAAGTAAAGCTATTTTGGTTTTGTAAAATTATCTGATTCTGATTTAATGAATTAAGTATTAACAAAACCAAGTATTTAATAGCAAACCACCTGTTAGCGCGGATCGAACTCCGCGGTGAGTTCGCTGGGGGTTGCGGGGGACAGCGTGCCCCCGCCCGGGGTTCGGGGCGGGAGCCCCGAAAAAATTTTTAGTTCACTTTTAAACAGCTTAAGTTCATGGTCTCGAGTCGCAACCTTAGTCTCGAGTCGCAACCTTAGTCTCGAGTCGCAACCTTAGTCTCGAGTCGCAACCTTAGTCTCGAGTTGTGCTGTTATGGTTGCGAGTCGCAACCTTAGTCTCGACTAATCACGTTATGGTTGCGAGTCGCAACCTCATGGTTGCGAGTAGCAACCTCATGGTTGCGAGTAGCAACCTCATGGTTTCGATCAATCACGTTATGGTTGCGAGTCGCAATCTCATGGTTGCGATAAATCACGTTATGGTTGCGAGTAGCAACCTCATGGTTGCGAGTCGCAACCTCATGGTTGCGAGTAGCAACCTCATGGTTGCGAGTAGCAACCTCATGGTTGCGAGTAGCAACCTCGTTAACAGCTGTTTTTGTGATAATAACTGAAAACTCGAAATTTAAGGGATTGTGGGATAATGTTTCCTGTTTTAATGCTGATCTAATCTTATCAAAATATTTCGAAAATAATAACTGATATCTCTTTAACAGTTTTCGGAATTTTATTAGATAAAAATAAGATCAAAACAGGAAAAACACCCACTAATCTAAATTATATTCCAAATCTTAGGGAATTTTCGAGTTTTCTTAGAACATTATGATGAACCCTAACAAAAATAAGAACATAATCTGGAAATCCGAAACCTGTTTTTAATGGTTTTGTAAGGGATTTCGTGATGATAAGTTTAATCTTTATAATTTCGAGTTGGTTTATCAATTAACAGTTTCCGAAAACAGGGATTTCGGTCACAAACAACCCGAAAACAGTTTTTGATTTTAAGGCTTAAAAAACTTCCGTTTTCCAGATTTTGATCCAAGAATAATGGATACGAAAACAGAACTGGTTTATCAACATATGCTCTGATACCACATGTTGGATCAGTTCTGTTTAAATGTAATGGAAAACATGAATAATACCTGTTACAGCAGACAGGCCAGCAGAGAATCCAGTCAGAGATGCAGCCATTGAGTTCGACATGATTGTCAGGATGATCTGGTTCCTCCTTGGGGTGTAAGATTATGATGGTGATGAAACCGAAGTAGGGTAATTTCGGTTAGGGGAGAGAGTCACGAATTCTTGATGTTAATGAGGGTTATGATTGTGTAATATGTGTAACTGTGTAACCCTTTAACTCTCTAATAAGCCCCTTATTTATACACCCAAGAGGAAACCCAATTAGTTAATAAGGGTAATATGGTCCATCAACAATTACCAACTAATTATTAATAGGTTAATAAATATATTTTGATCTAATATAATATAAATGATTATATAGGCTACAAGATTAAATATTACATTTATATATTTAATCTCACAAAACCATGCATGCCCCATCCAGGTGCAACCTTCATGTCCATGCAATCACCAACAATGGGGCCCACCACAAACTTTTGATTATCACCCATAATTGAAAAAGACTCCATCTTTTCAGTTGGTTTATCCACACTGTGGTCAACCTCCTTAATATTGATAATTTGAATTTTCGAATCAAAAGATGAAGATGCCATATAATTAGTTTCCTTGTTTATCTCAAAAACATTCAATTCATCCATGATTTGCGGCTCAATAAATGGAAATGTTGTATCTTTAGCCGGGGATGTAACACCATTATTGTCACACCCCCAAAATCCACCCTGCGGATGACACCCGCTTCGAGGGCGTGACTGACCAGGATCCAGCCACCAATTATACTGAGCATTTAATTAATAGTAGAAATATTTAATATCCGAAGTAGTTAGCAACATCAGAGTTTAGGTTCGGTAATTGGTTTAACAAAACAGCGGAAGCATAAACCAAAGTAGTTTTAAAGACAGTTCATTGTTCCAAAACAGTTAACCCAACACACGGGTTTGACGAACACTACACATCCCCAAGCAGCAGCTCCTGAATCATTGGTTACCTGTAAAGCATGCAGTAAGGGGGTCAACAATAATGCTGAGTGAGTTCACTAGTTGTCCAGTTTTTAATTACCAAAAACTTGTTTCACCGGTTAATTTATCCGTTTATACATGCCATGGGGAGCTACCCCAAAAGTTAGCGACTAAATTGTTTTTCCAATACCGAACACTAGGTAACCGTTGCGTATCCGCAGGATGCCCCGATGTCAATGTTCTATCATCATTGACGGATTTCTGAGTACATTAGTTCACGACCGATCCCAAACCAGGGTACGGTGTGAGGCTGGTAAACACCTAAATAGAGCTATCAACTAATAACCCGTTCGCCTGAACCCGGCGACTAATCGGTATTTGTAGTAGGGACTTGAGTGATAGAGTTTCGTTTAGTGCCGTTAGTTGCAATCCGTATAAACAGTAATTAACCAAAAGGTTTCCCAAACCAGGGAAGGAAAAGTAAGTTTTGTTCCCAATAACTAGGGAAGGTATGTAAATGGTATCCCCTTTTACCAGGGGATAGGATTGTTTTAGTCTCGTGTCCCAAACCACCGGGACGCATGCTTTTAAGTTGTGAACTCACCTTGGGTTGCTCGGTAGGTTTAGGTTACTTGTCAATCACGTTGGTCACCACGTCCTAACATGGTTACCGGTATAGGTCAGGTTCGGTATACAAGCATTCACGTAAAACACATACGGGCACGTAACATGCATACAAGTAAACAGTCATGGGGTTATTGGGCCGGCCTAAACAATTAAGCAGTCAACAGTACACATAACCCAGTCAACAGATAGCCCATAACACATAATGGCCCAATAACCAAAGTGGACAGCCCACTCGCAACCAGCTGGTCTCGAGTCGCAACCAGGTGGTTGCGGCTTGTCACGTTATGGTTGCGAGTCGCAACCGTGGTCTCGAGTCATCACGCTGTGGTTGCGAGTCGCAACGGTCGTAGTCTCGAGTCGCAATCACGTGGTTTCGACTTGTCATGCTTTGGTTGCGAGTCGCAACGGCGTGGTCTCGAGTTGTAATGCCGTGGTTGCGAGTCGGAAACTGTCATTTTCATGTACACGTGATGATGCAGAACCATCAGTCCAATTTTGTACCAAGAAATCAGACCCAAATCCGGAAATGACCAATAAGGCTTCACTAACACTTTTCCTAAACTGTCTTTAATAAAATTTGGATCAAACTTTGCCATTTTAAATCTTCAAACCATCTTCAACTAGTTCATCAAATGTTCATAGTTTCTAGGGTTTTCTTATCAAACATAATCACACATTCATGAACCAAAACTTACATATTTTTGACAAGATCATGATGCAAAACAAGAAAACATACATTATATAGCCGAAATCTCATATTTAACAACATCATTTTGCAAGAACAATGAAGCATTCATTTTATAATCTTGAACATAGTTTTGGTTGGCATAAACATTCCTAAACTACCATTTTCTAACCATTTCTAAACATGTTACCACATATTGTCAAACTTTTACAAATCAACCTAAAATCATGCATATTGTTTCTAACCAAACACATTCATGTTCATAAACATCTCATAAATTCTATGCACAAAGTAACAACACTAACCGGTTAAGAAGGAGGAGAAGGAGCCGAAATAAAGGAAGAAAATGAGAGAAGATGAAGTGTCCGAGTGATGATCTTGTCCGAAATTCCTACCGGTTTGCTCCAAGCTTGAACCGAGATTCTTGTGAGATCCGAAAGTTGGAAGAAGGTTAGGATGTAGAGGGTTTTCTAGTGAGAGGGAAAGTGTGTGTTGTGGTAACTAAAGAATGGAGAATGAGGGGGAAGTTGGGTTTATATAACAAGCATCAACTTAGGCTAGGGGGTTTTCGGCCCAAGCCGGTTACGGCCCAAAGGCCTACTCGAGACCGAGTGGCCCACTCGCAACCGAGTGGTTGCGAGTCGTGGTCTCGGGTCGTGGTTTCGGCTCTCATATATATATATATAATACATACGACACATAAAATGCATAAAGGATCACGTTTTCATTTAATAACAAATATATATACGCAAAAATTACAACGTGTTCGTTCGGAAAAACCTAGAGTGTCACATTATCCCCAAGTTATAAGAACTTTCGTCCCGAAAGTTAAGGCAGCCACTGTCAAGCTAGTGTGTTTCAACGGGGTGTCACATCATCCCCCCGTTAGTTTGGAATTTCGTCCCGAAATTCGGTTGTAGCTTCAGTGCTGGGGTTTTCGTTTGGGAACAGCTGGGGATACTTAGACTTCATCTGGTCTTCCCGCTCCCAGGTAAACTCTGGGCCGCGTCGTGAGTTCCAACGAACTCGCACAAGGGGTATCTGGCTACGTTTGAGGGTTTTGATTTCTCGATCCATGATCTCAATCGGTTCCTCAGTAAAGTGTAGCTGTTCATCAATCGTCAGTTCCTTAAAAGGAATCACAAGTGTTTCATCCGACAAACACTTCTTCAGGTTAGATACGTGAAATACGTTGTGCACTGCACTTAGCTCTGCAGGCAGGTTCAATCTATAAGCAACCTTACCGATTTTCTCGGTAATTTCGAATGGTCCAACATACCGTGGGTTCAGCTTGCCCCGTTTACCGAAACGGACCACACCCTTCCAGGGTGAGACTTTAAGTAGAACCCGGTCCCCGACCTGGAATTCTAACGGTCTTCTACGCTTGTCAGCGTAGCTTTTCTGACGGTCACGAGCTGCCGCCATGCGTTGCCTGATCTGTGAAATCTTTTCCGTTGTATCTACCACTAGTTCGGGGCCTGTGAGTTGACTGTCACCTACTTCCGCCCAGCAAAGAGGTGATCGGCATTTACGACCGTACAATGCCTCAAAAGGTGCCGCCTGAATACTAGTGTGATAGCTGTTGTTGTAGGAGAATTCCACCAGCGGTAGATGCTTCTCCCAGTTCTTGCCAAAGTCAATCACACATGCTCTAAGCATGTCTTCCAGGGTTTGGATGGTGCGTTCAGACTGCCCATCCGTTTGCGGGTGGTAAGCAGTGCTCATGTCCAAACGTGAGCCAAAGGATTTGTGCATAGCTTGCCACAACTCGGAAGTAAAACGAGCGTCTCGATCGGAAATAATAGAAGTTGGCACCCCGTGCCTCGAGACTACTTCTTTTAAATAAATTTCTGCTAAGGTAGAAAACTTGTCTGTTTCCTTAATGGCCAGAAAGTGTGCAGACTTAGTCAATCGATCTACTATCACCCAAATAGTATCATTCCCGCGTTGGGATCTAGGTAGCCCTGTAACAAAATCTATGGAAATTTGCTCCCATTTCCACTTCGGGATTTCCGGTTGCTGTAGTAGGCCTGCTGGTTTCTGATACTCGATCTTGACTCTTGCGCAGGTCAAACATTTGCCAACGTAGGCTGCTATGTGGGCTTTCATGCCAGGCCACCAGTAAGTGGTTTTTAAGTCGTGGTACATCTTATCTGAACCAGGATGTACCGAATAACGGGACTTATGGGCTTCGTCCATCACAAGCTCTCGTAGATCTCCGTAAAGTGGGACCCAAATGCGCCCTGCCACATAGTAGGCGCCGTCTTCTTTCCGTTCTAGTTGTTGTCTCGATCCTCGCAGGGACTCAGCCCTGATGTTTTCCGGTTTCAGAGCTTCAATCTGAGCATTTCGAATCTGGGTAGGGAGACTAGACTGGATGGTAAGTTGTAATGCTCGCACGCGCTTTGGTATAGTGTCCTTTCGACTGAGGGCGTCTGCCACGACATTGGCCTTGCCCGGATGATACTTTATGGCGCATTCATAATCATTCAGAAGTTCGACCCATCGGCGTTGTCGCATGTTTAATTCCTTCTGCTTAAAGATATGCTCGAGACTCCTGTGATCGGTGTAAATGGTGCACTTGGTACCGTACAGGTAATGTCTCCATATCTTAAGCGCAAATATCACTGCTCCCAGTTCCAAGTCGTGTGTTGTGTAGTTCCTTTCGTGTGTCTTAAGTTGTCGAGAGGCGTAAGCAATAACTTTCTCGCGTTGCATCAACACGCAACCGAGCCCATGAATAGACGCATCGCAGTAAACCACAAAGTCGTCCGTTCCTTCAGGTAACGAGAGAATAGGAGCACTGCAGAGGTTATCCTTTAGTTTCTGAAACGCGGTTTCCTGAGCTTCACCCCACTTATATACCATACCCTTCTGAGTAAGAGCCGTGAGAGGCTGAGCGATCTTTGAAAATCCCATGATAAATCTTCGATAGTATCCCGCTAGTCCCAAGAATTGGCGGACTTCAGTCGGAGTCTTAGGGGTAGGCCAATTCTTTATAGAGTCGATCTTTGCAGGGTCGACGTGGATTCCGTCCTTGTTAACCACGTGCCCAAGGAAATGGACTTCTCGAAGCCAGAAGTCGCATTTCGAGAACTTGGCATACAGTTGCTCATTGCGAAGGAGTTTGAGGATAAGGCGTAGGTGCTGTTCATGCTCTTCTTGACTTTTCGAGTAGATCAAGATGTCGTCTATAAACACGATCACCAATTTGTCGAGGTAGGGTTTGCATACTCGGTTCATAAGGTCCATGAATACCGCAGGCGCATTGGTCATTCCAAAGGGCATAACGAGGAATTCATAATGACCATAACGAGTTCTGAATGCAGTTTTGGAGATATCTTCATTACGGACCCTCAACTGATGATAGCCTGATCGCAGGTCAATCTTAGAGTAGTAGCTTGATCCTTGCAATTGATCGAATAGGTCATCGATTCGCGGGAGAGGGTAACGATTCTTGATGGTAACCTTGTTCAACTCACGATAGTCTATGCACATTCGGAACGTGCCATCCTTCTTCTTAACAAAGAGTACCGGTGCTCCCCAGGGTGATGAACTAGGGCGGATAAACCCTTTATCCAATAGTTCCTGTAGTTGAGTAGAGAGTTCCTTCAATTCTGCGGGGGCTAGTCGATAAGGTGCACGAGCTATTGGCGCTGCTCCGGGAGCTAGCTCGATTTGGAATTCGACCTGACGATGGGGAGGGAGTCCAGGTAATTCCTCAGGGAATACCTCGGGATAGTCGCGTACCACAGGAAAATCTTCAATCCTCTTTTCCTTTTCCTGCGTGTTGGTGACAAGTGCCAAGATAGCGGTGTGCCCTTTTCGTAAACACTTCTGGGCTTTCAAGAACGAGATAACGCCGGAGATCTCTCCACTTTTGCCACCTTGTACAATGAGGGGTTTGCCAGAACGGCGAGGAATACGAACTGCTTTCTCTTGGCAAAGGATCTCAACGCGATGTTTGGATAACCAATCCATACCAATAACGACGTCGAAGCTTCCAAGAGTAACAGGGAAAAGGTCGATGCTAAATGTCTGACCAGACAACTCTAGTTTGCAGCCCTTGACAACATGTGAGGCCTCGATGTTTCTACCATTAGCTAACTCGACGATATGAGGAGAACTTAGTAACGAAAGCGGACGCTTAAGCTTCTTACTAATACGTAGGGATACATAACTAGCATCGGCACCGGAATCAAATAACACAGAAACATAACGGTCATCAAGTAGGAACTTACCCGCCACGACATTGGGGTCATTCCTTGCTTCACCAGCTCCAATCACGAAAGCCCTTCCTCTAGCACCATTCCCAGCATTGTTGTTCTGATTGTTGTTCCCAGCTCCCTGATTATTGTTGCGGTTCTGATTTAGTTCAGGGCAATCCTTCTTAAAGTGCCCCTCAGCTCCACACTTAAAACATGCCCGGTTGTTTCCCTGCTGCTGTTGCTGTTGGGGTTGCTGCTGATTCTGTCTAGCTGGGAACTGACTTCTACAATCCTTGGCTTCGTGCCCCATCTTGTGGCATCGCTGACACTGGCCCTTGTTACATGCCCCATTGTGGTGTCTGTTACACTTGTTGCACTTTGGGTAGCTTCCCCGGTAGCCACCCTGTTGCTGAGTACCCTTGTTGTTTTCAGTTTTCCTTTGCTGCGCTGGGGCCTGAGTGGGGTTAGCATCCTTGCTTTGACTTCCTTCCCACTTACGCTTGCTGTCACTAGAAGTTCCGACAGTAGCACTGATCCTTTTGGGCAACCGGCCCTCTTCTACGGCCTGATCAGTAAGTTTGTGAGCAAGTCGAACAATCGGCTGAATGGTAGTGTGGTTGGCTGAAGTGACATGGCTTCGAATCTCTGGAGCCAAACCCTTGATGTACAGTTCGATCCTTCGGTACATAGGTCGAGACATGTTGGGGCAAAGAGCAGCATAATCATTGGACAGCTTGGTGTAAGTTTCAATTTCCGACCCAACCATCTTGAGCTCATAGTACTCATTCTCAAGCTTGTGGATGTCATCCCGGTGACAGTATTCCTCCCTAATCATATCCTTGAAATCCTCCCACGCAGTAGCATTTGCAGTTTCCAATCCAAACATCTGAATCTGCGCCTTCCACCAAGAAAGCGCGCTTCCTTCAAGCGTAGCAGTAGCAAATTTCACCCAATTTGCAGGGGGACACTCACAGACAGCAAAGACAGCTTCAATTTTCTCAATCCAATGCAGAAGACCTATGGCACCCTCAGTGCCGTTGAAAGGGAGAGGCTTGCAATCCATGAAAGTTTTGAAAGTACACACTGGTGGTTGCGCAGGTGCATGCTGACCTATAGGGTGAGAAGCGAAACGTATAGGTTTAGAGGCGAAAAGTCGATGTGGCGGTAGGATCTATACATCCTAAAACAACGAGCTTACCTATAGGGTGAGCTGCGAAAGCTGCAGCCACTGTGTTAAGCAGGTTAGTGAACTGAGCCTGTGTCATGTTAATGTTTCCTCTTCCGCGTCCACTCATTGTCTTCATAACCAGAAAACACAGTATGAGTGTGATGCCGTAATGTAGCGGGAATGAGATAGAAGAGAGAGGTGTATCTATCTAGTTTAGGCACACTAGTATGTATAGCATAACAGGAAACATAAAGTAAGCAAACAAGTAAACACTGGTCCGAGCTATGAGGTCAAATGTGTCGAGCCTTGCACTTGGAGTGTAGTGTCGTCGCGAGTCACGGGTTATAGTCTGGTTTTCTCCAAAAAGATTTTCCCCTTTTTTTTTTTTTTTAAACCAAGTTCACTATAACCAATGGCTCTGATACCAATCTGTCACACCCCCAAAATCCACCCTGCGGATGACACCCGCTTCGAGGGCGTGACTGACCAGGATCCAGCCACCAATTATACTGAGCATTTAATTAATAGTAGAAATATTTAATATCCGAAGTAGTTAGCAACATCAGAGTTTAGGTTCGGTAATTGGTTTAACAAAACAGCGGAAGCATAAACCAAAGTAGTTTTAAAGACAGTTCATTGTTCCAAAACAGTTAACCCAACACACGGGTTTGACGAACACTACACATCCCCAAGCAGCAGCTCCTGAATCATTGGTTACCTGTAAAGCATGCAGTAAGGGGGTCAACAATAATGCTGAGTGAGTTCACTAGTTGTCCAGTTTTTAATTACCAAAAACTTGTTTCACCGGTTAATTTATCCGTTTATACATGCCATGGGGAGCTACCCCAAAAGTTAGCGACTAAACTGTTTTTCCAATACCGAACACTAGGTAACCGTTGCGTATCCGCAGGATGCCCCGATGTCAATGTTCTATCATCATTGACGGATTTCTGAGTACATTAGTTCACGACCGATCCCAAACCAGGGTACGGTGTGAGGCTGGTAAACACCTAAATAGCGCTATCAACTAATAACCCGTTCGCCTGAACCCGGCGACTAATCGGTATTTGTAGTAGGGACTTGAGTGATAGAGTTTCGTTTAGTGCCGTTAGTTGCAATCCGTATAAACAGTAATTAACCAAAAGGTTTCCCAAACCAGGGAAGGAAAAGTAAGTTTTGTTCCCAATAACTAGGGAAGGTATGTAAATGGTATCCCCTTTTACCAGGGGATAGGATTGTTTTAGTCTCGTGTCCCAAACCACCGGGACGCATGCTTTTAAGTTGTGAACTCACCTTGGGTTGCTCGGTAGGTTTAGGTTACTTGTCAATCACGTTGGTCACCACGTCCTAACATGGTTACCGGTATAGGTCAGGTTCGGTATACAAGCATTCACGTAAAACACATACGGGCACGTAACATGCATACAAGTAAACAGTCATGGGGTTATTGGGCCGGCCTAAACAATTAAGCAGTCAACAGTACACATAACCCAGTCAACAGATAGCCCATAACACATAATGGCCCAATAACCAAAGTGGACAGCCCACTCGCAACCAGCTGGTCTCGAGTCGCAACCAGGTGGTTGCGGCTTGTCACGTTATGGTTGCGAGTCGCAACCGTGGTCTCGAGTCATCACGCTGTGGTTGCGAGTCGCAACGGTCGTAGTCTCGAGTCGCAATCACGTGGTTTCGACTTGTCATGCTTTGGTTGCGAGTCGCAACGGCGTGGTCTCGAGTTGTAATGCCGTGGTTGCGAGTCGGAAACTGTCATTTTCATGTACACGTGATGATGCAGAACCATCAGTCCAATTTTGTACCAAGAAATCAGACCCAAATCCGGAAATGACCAATAAGGCTTCACTAACACTTTTCCTAAACTGTCTTTAATAAAATTTGGATCAAACTTTGCCATTTTAAATCTTCAAACCATCTTCAACTAGTTCATCAAATGTTCATAGTTTCTAGGGTTTTCTTATCAAACATAATCACACATTCATGAACCAAAACTTACATATTTTTGACAAGATCATGATGCAAAACAAGAAAACATACATTATATAGCCGAAATCTCATATTTAACAACATCATTTTGCAAGAACAATGAAGCATTCATTTTATAATCTTGAACATAGTTTTGGTTGGCATAAACATTCCTAAACTACCATTTTCTAACCATTTCTAAACATGTTACCACATATTGTCAAACTTTTACAAATCAACCTAAAATCATGCATATTGTTTCTAACCAAACACATTCATGTTCATAAACATCTCATAAATTCTATGCACAAAGTAACAACACTAACCGGTTAAGAAGGAGGAGAAGGAGCCGAAATAAAGGAAGAAAATGAGAGAAGATGAAGTGTCCGAGTGATGATCTTGTCCGAAATTCCTACCGGTTTGCTCCAAGCTTGAACCGAGATTCTTGTGAGATCCGAAAGTTGGAAGAAGGTTAGGATGTAGAGGGTTTTCTAGTGAGAGGGAAAGTGTGTGTTGTGGTAACTAAAGAATGGAGAATGAGGGGGAAGTTGGGTTTATATAACAAGCATCAACTTAGGCTAGGGGGTTTTCGGCCCAAGCCGGTTACGGCCCAAAGGCCTACTCGAGACCGAGTGGCCCACTCGCAACGAGTGGTTGCGAGTCGTGGTCTCGGGTCGTGGTTTCGGCTCTCATATATATATATATAATACATACGACACATAAAATGCATAAAGGATCACGTTTTCATTTAATAACAAATATATATACGCAAAAATTACAACGTGTTCGTTCGGAAAAACCTAGAGTGTTACATTATCCCCAAGTTTTAAGAACTTTCGTCCCGAAAGTTAAGGCAGCCACTGTCAAGCTAGTGTGTTTCAACGGGGTGTCACAATTATTAGCCACCCTATTACCACCCATAACCACCACCGCACTACCCAATTCGTCATCCGGTAAGTTCCGATCACCACCCGTAACCAAAGAATAAACCGCTACATACACATAAATTTTTTTTGAAAACATACCTGAGATCTTCGGACTCAAGGAATTCTCACTCAATCTCACGGCTTCATCGAAACCACAACGATATGCACCACCGGTTGCCCAAGCATACCACACATCATCCTCATACTCATCAAATACGGGAGAAGAATCATAGATAAGGTCAGGATCCTCGTTGCCTCGGGCGGCGAATCTACGGGGATGATAACCATCACATGATTCACGAAAGTTTTCATGGTCCACAATCTCGTTGCCGCGGGCGGCGAATCTACAAGAATGATCACCATACCCTCGCGGATTAAAAGGAACTCCGTCGTTGCCTCCGGCGGCGAATCTACGAACGAAAGTTTCTTCTTTTCCACGTAGAGCCATTTGAAAACCAAAAGCTCTGATACCAAATGATACGGATCGAAAGCGTACTCAAATGGCTCAAGAACAATTGATTAATCAAAGACGATAAAACGAACCAAAGGTTCCAAGAACAAAGTTCTTTATAATCAAATTCAACAAAAACTATCTAAAACAATAACCCTAAACATCCTTTTTATAAGATATGAATCATAATTCAAAAGGAAACAAAATAAAATAAAATATTAAATTCAAATAAAGAGATAACTAAAGAGATCGGGCCTATCCGCATCATGCTATATCAAGGCTCTGGCAAGATCATTATTACGAACTTTAACGGGTTGACACGAAAGATGACTTGAACACAACACGATATGGATCCAACACGACACGAATAAATATATGGGTTGGGTTAGGATTGAAATACTCAACTAGTCAATCTACCAACCTGAAACCCATTAACTCGCTAACCCACCAACCCGACAAGATTGACACCCCTAATTTTGCACCATATCACTCATTCACATGCATTAGAAGAGCAAGCACTAGTACCGCTTCTTTACAGAAGAATGAGAAGACCATTATAACTTATTAGCAACCCAAATCTAGAAGACACCATTGGCCATCCTCTAAATAAATTAAAAAACAACAGATACCAGCATAAAACATAAAACTAGATCATCCCACCATTATAATAACCATGTATCTGGTGCTATACGTTTACTTCAATAATCTTATTGGTTTGTAACCTAACTGTTTTATTATTTGACAACAAACCCTAAGTTAACTCAACCTCTTAAACCTATCATTATCCAAAAGACGAACAATCAACAACAATTTCATTGAATCAAATCAATTGCACCAAACTAAAAACAAAAACAACTAACAGGGTCGTGATGAGAAAATCAAAGGGGATTAAAATCAAAGGATCGTATAAAGAAGCATACCTCTCTAGAAGCGATGAAGCGAACTGCAGCTGTGATTGGGGATTAAAATCAAAGGATCGTGATGAAGAATCAGAGGTCAACTTCCATGGGAATTTTAGCGGGCAGTTATGGCGCTAAATTTTGTGAAATCCCGTTTTCCTGCAGTAAGGGGTGACCTACTTATGGATTATCACGTTTTGAACTCTACAAAACGTAAAAAATCACTTTTTATTAATTTTTTACCAAACACTCAAAATAGATTTTTTGCGATTTCAAAACACAATAATCAGATAATCAGGTTCAAAAAGCAATCCCAAACACCCCCTTAGATACAATATAATGCAAATTTGTTGGTGAGAAACAAGAACAGAATGTACGAAAATCGTGAGGTACTTAAAGCGGAAGATACTAGTGAGGCTAAAGAGTGGATTGAGGAGGAAGTTGAGTTGGGGGTTAATGAAGCCGCGGGTGTTGATGAAGTATCGTCTAACCGAACAAGTGCTAGGAAACCTGCTAAGGCGAGACAACTTTATAACGAAGAATTTGAGTCGGAGAAAGGGATGAAGTAGATGAGGAGATTGAATGCAGGTCAGATGGTGTCGAAATCATTGACATTTACAATTTATGTTGTTTCAGCTGGTACATCTTCAGTTAGGAAGTTATTTCTGTTATTCTCCTACAGTTGCAGAGAGTTGGTGCTTGTCACTATATACATAGAACCAATTGTATTACTTATAATTCATGTAAAACCATTGATAAGAAATAATACAAATATTCACTTGGTTCATCTTCTTTAGTGTAATGAAACACAAAAAGAAAAATTTACAGCAAAAACTAAAATCAGATGGGTGCAAAAGTATAAAAAAATGAAATTAATAAAGATTAACATAGAATCACAATCAAATGTTGCAATATAAAAAAACCATGAGAAATAAATACCATAATAATTTGAAAAAACCACAATTGTTTTGCATTTTATGAAACACAACAAAAAGAAAATGATACAACAACAAATGATTTTATAATTGATAATTTATCCTCACAATCTAAGCCTAAGCCTATGTATCAAACTCCAGTGCCTCTACATCTCGTCGTCGTCCATGGCGTTATAGATCAACCTACAATGGCCAAAAACGAATTATAAGAATCCTAAATGAGCGTTAAGCATAGCATGAATAATTGGTAAAAAAATGTGGTACCAAAATAAGGTGATGAAGAGAAGAAACACGAGATATCCGAGTTTGAAAAGCCGTTGCTTCTTTTCCCAATTGAGTTGGTTAAAGATCTCTGTCACATCCACAAGGTGTTGGTTCCGGGTGTACCTAAGCATTTTATACATAAGTTAAAAATCTAAAATTACGTGCCTAGATCATGAGATGATTTTTAAAATGGTTTATATTTGCAAACATTTGTACAGAGAAAGAGGTAAACGTGACTTACAATCTCACGTTGTAGCAAAGGTAGGGCAATGCAAGGAGAAACATCACCCAATGCCCGGTGAAAAGATATATCAAGCATAAAACTCCATGCGTTATAAATTCTGGTAATATCACAAAGTTTATCCGAGATGCAGAGTCGTAAGGGTTAATGTAATCAAACTCTAAATCTGCTAAGCACATAAGCTGCAAGATAAAGAAAATTTAAAGTTACAACTGTTCCGAGCTCTAGAAATTAATAAATTGAGAATATCAAATAACATCACAACTTTCTTTATACAAATACATGATAGTAGTGGTGCATCAGTATCTCCGGTTGGATATCGTGTGTGGGTTAATGAATTTAGTCTATGCTAGCTCAACCGTGGCACATTGGGTGGTGTACTGGTGTTCTTAGACCCGATTCTCCAACAGTAGTGGTGTATCTGTACCTCCGGTTGGATATCGTTGCCCCGTCGTTTGTTTGTATGGTGTAATCTGTATCACAAACGAGCCTTAGACCTATCCTATTTCTACCATTTCTATTAATTTCTAAAATTCCTATCGATTGCCTATTATGATCTATTGATCTATATCAATACATAACATAACGATTTTACTTTTATGTCATTGTTTGCAAAAGGATTCCGCTTGGTCAAAACAAATAGTCTTCTTCAACATCCATAACTTATTAAAGGTTCTTCTTCGAATTACGGACTTACCAAAGAGTTATATAGGATTGTCAATTCCTAACACGACCCAAAACATGACACAACAATACATAGGTTTAGGGTTGACTTGTTTATCCCTGTAATTTTTGCATTTAACCTCAAGTCAAGTTCAGTTTGACTTGTTTATCCCTATAATTTTTGCATTTAATTAAACAAGTCGACTCGTCAATCCATTTACAACTTGATTACAACCCACCAACCTGCTTAAATCGTTCGATTGATAAGTTAAAAAGGTCATATGTAGTATATGGGTCATGCTCGGGTTCATCGATTTGACCCGCCAACCCAAAACCCATCAACCACACACGACTGCCACCCCAAATTTATACCTTACTTTTCACTGCAAACGAAACATATTTACTTGCAAGAATGCATAATATTTTGGACAAAAAAGGGTTCTTTTTTAATTTAATTTCCAAAATTTTGCAAGAAGAATAATTAAAAAGGTCAAATCTTACAGTCAGACAGACTGCTTGCAATTGCACAAATTTAAAAAAATATATATATAAATCACATAAAAACAACAAATTGCAGATGCATAATTCAATCCACCAAGAACCCTAATTCCCAAGTTTGAAAAATGAACAAGATCTAAGGGCTTGATTAATTAATAATTCGTTGATAAGAACAAGAGTTGGTAAGAGTTAAGGGAAATACAGATCAGAATTTGCAGATTATATGATTGGAATTTAAAAAGGGTAAAGTTTTTTTTATAGAATATGAACCTGATAAATGACGACAACAAGGAGAGCTATGAGGATGAAGAAGAACAGTAGCCATGTAAGTATCTCCCCCATTTTTCTCTTCTTCTTCTTGCTTGCTGTTGGTCTTTCTATATACACATAACCACGTTTCGATCTAAATTCTAAATTTACAAACCAAGTTTCTTTCATATGCACGAAAAATTAAAGAATTGTTTTTTTTTAATCATAAATATATAAATAATTAAATATAGAGAAATTATTATTAAATTTTAATATCCCCATTTGTGGCCCCGGGGCTTGGTCTTCCAATCCAATGAAGACTCAAGTTCAATTCCCACTTGTGTCATATTAGGATGGATATAGACAATGAAGGATTTGTGTGAGGGTTGCGATGACAATAGTGGAGCTTGTTGTCGGTGTAGGGATGGTGGCTGTTGGTGGTGATCTGGTTATGGTGAAGAGAGAGAGAGAGAGAGAGAACGCGTATGTATGTTTTATATATATTACCCTTGCTTTTATTTATAAAGTTACTGAAATACCCTTTTAGTTAACAAACATTTTGGATGAAGTTAGAAGCGAGAAACAAAAAGGGGAAAACATAATAACTATTGCTATTACTATTACTATTACTATCAGTTGGACAACAAATTTCTTTTATTCCATGACGCCTATGGGACTTGAACCCAATTGGTGGGAAATTTTTTTATTCTTGTCATTTATGAGACTTGAACTCAAGACGTTCTCCTTTCAAGGTGTTTAAAGGTTTGTCTTTACCAATGAACCACTATATTATTGTTCAAACATAACTAATTATAAATGTGTGAAAAAAAAAAGAAAAATCATCTTTTTACAAACCTTCGAGTAGCACATCCTGTTAAAAACATTTTTCAAATCATCTCATTTTATATATATTTTGAACGGCATCTCACTTTTTTATGATTCGAGCAAGAATGATGCAAAAAGTATTCATTTTTAAAGTTGTGTTAATCATTTGAAGCAATATTTTTTATCTCATATTTTTATCATATCATCTTTATTGTTAATAGTTTATCAGTTTATAAAAACTCAATACAAAATAACTACTAATCATTGCCAATAGTTTGAGGCATAAAGCTTTACAACCAGTCGATGAGCCACATATTAAAGTGATGCTAAGTAACGAAGTATCGTTGTAGTTAGCCAGTTATAGTAATAATGGTCCATACTGTTTTAATAAGCACCATCGGGCCTTAAGTGACCCGAAAAAAAGTTATTACCCCGAAAAACATGAGCTCGACCATTTTTCTTGTCGATTCGTCTTTAGTAGGATCGGTTTTGTATTCAAAAGAGGGTTGCGGCGCAACTTGTTGCCCGTTTACCTGCTATTTGCTTGTAATTTGTTGTTTTGGCAGTTTAATGAGAATTTAAAGGATTGATATTGTTACTTTGGTTATTACTTATTAATCTGCTCCACATTAGTTTTCGATTTTTGTAACAAATAAAAATCATAAATACATACAGTATTTGAATTCGTGTTTTTTAACGTGAGAATAGTCATATATCGACGATCTTTAACTTAAATAATGGGAAAAAGAATTAAATAATCAAACTGATTATGTTCACAAACTGGATATATCCAATCTCAAAAGTTCAAGAGGATCCAACGAGATCTCGTTGTCATTCGGAGTCAACAACTTCACTTTCTGCAAGGAAAAAAATCCCCTATTATTACTAGTACTAGGGTCTGTGTTACTATTGCTATTACTGTTATTATTATTATTAAATATTAAATAAATAAAAAATAAATAAATAGAGAATCACACAATACCTCAACAAATTGGGCAGGATCATCAAGACTAGATGAACCTAGAACGATTTCTCTTCTTAATTTTGTTGTTAAGTGGTGACAAACCCGCAGCTGAAAAAAATGAAAGTGTCAAAAAGAAAAAAAACATTTTTTTACCATATAAACTATTATTTCAAAAAAAGGTAGTTATTCTCACCTCTGATCTAGTTGCTCCACCAACAATGAAAACGAAAATACGTTTACCCATCTTCTTGAACTCACGAGTCGTGTGACTCAGAACCGGGTCACTGCATGAAGCTCGCTTCACTTTTAGTAACAGTAAATAATGGCATATATAACAAACAAGTTTATGTAACAGGAAGATTAAAATAAAGTACTCATTATTCAATCTTATAAATTTTTAAAATATAAGAAAATGGTTAGATGCAATGGTTATTTATACCTCTTTAATTTAAAAAAAATACAAACATTTTTCATTTATATATAGAACCTACACATGTGCACAAGTGATGTGTACGTCATATTACACATACATAACCTACACACGTGTAGGTCGGTTAAATTTATGAACCATAGATAAAAAAAAAAAGTTAAACGATTTAGGTTTGTTCTTTTTGTTCTTGTACTAACATTAGTGTACTGTAATGAACCTCACTCTATACAAGTATATATGATACCTGTCATCGGAAGAACGGGGTCTAGCCCATGTTGATGGCCTTGATCTCATTGACCGACCAGGAGTATTATCATGTACACGGGCTGACCCGGAATGTGAAGCCCCATGAGAAGGTGGACTTGGGTCATTCATGCATGGATATTCATTCATTGGAAGTTCATTTTTGCTGAGTTTCTCAATCAATTCCTGAATAGAATAGTTATTTAGAAAGGTTTTCAATAATATAGTAATACTTGTTTAATTCGTTTCGAAATTAGTTTGTCACACCATACCTCAATCATGGGATGAAAGCGCGATAACTGCAAAGCTGATTCTTCACCGGGACGATCTTTTCTAAGACCATGCTTCTTCTTCTGAATTCATATTAAAAATAGAAGTCAACAGACATAAGAATTAGAGGAGACAGTTTTGACCCACGTATATCGATACTTTGAGAGTTGGCTAAAAAGGAAACGGGTCAAAAGTCGTAAAAAACAAATAATTACAAAATTAATAATCAAGGTACGCTATATTTTATTAATCATATTTAAATTACTAAATTTTATAATTACAAGAAAATAAAAGACAAAAAAGTGTTTGTAGTATGGTCGGGCCAGACCAGACCCGTTTTGACCCAAACCCAAGCCGACCCACCCAATCACCTCTACATAGAATTATGTATATACCTTAAGATGAAGTTTTACAGATAGGGCACCCGTCGTCTTGGTTTCTGGTGCTGCCTCGAGAAATCTCATATTGTAAACAGCATTCATATCGTCACGAGATAGGTTTGCTAACTAAAAAGTCAAGAAATATGAAATATATTTTATTATATTTTGATAAAAAAAAATATAAATACACAATTTTGTTGAGTTTTATTGAAAACTAAACTGTATACAAAATGAAGTATATATAGAAGTTGGCGGTAATTCCCGACTCATCACAAGTCGGTGATGGGAAAGGGTGACAAAGGAGTTCAAGTCACAAGTCGGTGAACTTGAGGGATCAATGTTGACGAGTTGGTCATAGTTGGTTAAGTTTCCTAATTATGTTATAATTATATTTGGTAATGTCTTGGCCACCAAGTTAGGGTTAGCCTATGTAAACCAAGGTAGGGTTAGACATTATACCTCTATTAACTTTGTAAGTTTGTCACTCTCAAACTTCTCAGGACGAGTTGCTGCGTAAATCATTAATAATCTCACCTTGTATTCTTGTGGTATATCCTGCATGAATAGCCAACTTAACCAAACAAGAATTTGGACACATAAAAACACACACATTCATAGCATTTTCCTACCATTTGTTCTTTAAGAAAGTTAATCACATCCTTGGTTCCTGCATCGCCAAATACAAGATCCTGCTCTAGCTTCCCCACATTGTTAAGTCCTGTCTTGCGACGAATACTGTGAATCTTCGCAGCAATCTATTTCAAACCAGATTTTGTGTCAGCTAGTTGTTCCTTTTCCAAAGTAATAGCTAGTCATTCCCAAAACATATTTTTTTTTGTGCAAGTAGGATGTTTAAGAACGAGACTGGCTGTTCTAGGTCGCTCGAGAGCTACTCGGGATCAGATCAGTAAAAACCTCGAACGAGCCCGAAATATGACTCATTTAGTTATCGAGCAAGAGCTCGAGCTTTACATACAAAGTTCGTTTAGATTCGCGAGCCCAAATAAATTTTATATTATATTTATATATATTAATATACCTACTATTTAACATTGTGAGCTGGCTCGTTCAAGCTATCGAAGTGAGCTCGAGCCGAGCTTTTAGCTCGTTTAAAATTGTTTTCAGATTACCTCGAGACGAGCCGAACTCGAGCTCTTTGATTTTACTTTCGAGCCGAGCTCGATCTCAAAATAGTAGGCTTGAACCAAGCCGAGCTCGAGCCTAGTCGGGCTCGGGCTTGGCTTGGCTCGGCTCGGCTCATTTACACCCCTAGTTCTAGGTGTTTTATGGAATCTTTTAAAAAAAAGGTGTTTTATGGAACTTCCTGTACTTCTAGGCAGTTCGCTACCTCCGTAAGCGAACTCGACAAACTCTATGGAGTTCGCTTGCCACCCAAGCGAACTTGCCGACTTCAATTACCGGGGTAGCGAACTGTCTAGAAGTACAAGAAGTTCCAAAAAAGCACCTGGAAGTACCGGTCTCGTTCCTAAACCACCTACTAACACAAAAAAAAAAAAAAAAAAAAAAAAAAAAAAAAAAAAACCCTCCAAAACACAAGCTTTTTCTTTGTTATCTATAGGTAAAATTTTAAAAATACAAAAAAATGATATTGTTGGAAAGATGAATTTTCTTCTAGACTTACATCCGCATGGAGGGATAGTTTCTCCTTCTGTTCACTATACTGTGGCAATGCTTGAACAAGCTTTTGCAAGTCACGAGTCGACAACACATCACCATCTCTACAGAATACAAAACAAAGAATTACAAAAACCGATTTATAAACCATATAATGTTTGGTTTCACAGAACGAATTAGTAAACATACCTTGAGCCTTGGTGCATTTGTGCAGCTTTATTCTTTGACATGAAATTTGTTATCTTGTCGTGTAACCGATCACTAGCCTGACAAAGGACCCTTGATCTAAAAACCATATTATTGTAATTATAAATACCAAAGTAAAATGTGGTATAGAGTATAGACATACATCTGCTATGTGTGAATGCCGAAGCTCTAGCCATACTGGATCATGTTCCGCATCAAGAAGGACCTCTTTCCTTTCAAAACCACCTGATTCGATTGGGACCTAAGAAGTATAATAGCAAACAAACACAAACTTAGTCCGCAGTTCTTATTCGGTGGAAACTTCGATCTATTTACTTGTGAATGGGTCGTTTGGGTTATCGTAAAGCTCAAATGAGTCAGATGAGTCAAATAGGTTGAAAGTTGAGTGACTGTATTTTAATGCATAGAATCTCCACTTTATTAAAAAATTTATATTAAAGATGTATGAGAAGTTTTTGTAATAAAATTTGACGCGTTAACTAATTATAATAAGAAAAGATATAAATGGACAAAAAGTGTTTACGGGTCATCTCAATCTGACCATACTAAAAAGCGGCATGATGCAATCCGAACCCATTCTGACATGCTACGCAACGTGACTAACCTCATGAACATACTTATTCCCATCCATTTCTAGTAAGTCATGACACATGGCATCATACGTCCATTCATGAATGATAGGCGCAATCTACAACGGAAAAATCAGAAAGCAAATTAAAGATGAGAGGCTGCAGAAAGAAAATTCGAGTAAAATGCCATTTTCGTCCCTGAGGTTTGGCCACGTTTGCGACTTTCATCCCAAGGTTTGTTTTTTCGCATCTGGATCCAAAAGGTTTGAAACATTGCCATTTTCATCCGACTCATTAACTCCGTCCATTTTTTTACGTTAAGTCGGGGGCATTTTCGTCATTTTAGCTATTTGTTTTGTTTAATTGTATCAAAATGGCAAGATTAAAAGATGGAAATACCCTTGACTTTTCGTTAAAAACGGATGGAATTAACTAGTCGGATGAAAATGACAATATTTCAAACTTTTGGATCCAGATGTGAAAAAACAAACATTTGGACGAAAGTTTCAAAAATAGCCAAACCTTTTCATTTCATTTCAAAAAAATAAAGCTAACTTATTCGGCAAAATAACCTGGTCTATTGATCTATCTACGATGAGCAACTCGCATGTTTCTGTCTGCGGAAAATTTCCGAGAGTGGTTTTATATTTCATAAGAATATTCCAAACTGCAGCAGCAAGTTTTGTCGGGATCAGATCAGAAAATGTTGTCATTGTGGTATGGTCAAGGGATTTGGCAGCTCGGTAACGTACTAACGGGAACTCCTGAAAAGGAAAAGCTTATAAGCTACAAATATATTGGAAAATGTAAAAAAAAAAAAAAAAAAAAAAAAAAAAAAAAAAAAAAAAAAAAACCAGAATTACCTACCGACATCGAAGCAAAAACGGTTGCAATTCGATTGGCCATTGCAGTCAGACATTCATCTCCTTTTTGGTAAATTCCTTCATCCCCATAAAGGTCTTCCAAGGCCTTACCATGATCAGTGATGAAACACTGTGTGGAATAACTTTCACAAGTCAAACTCATGAAACATATATAAAATGGGAATAGTTTATTTAGCCTCATTACTAGATTAGTTTAGTTTAAGTATGTGTTTGCGGAGATATTGTTACAAGAAAAATGTTAAGGTTGTAACATCCGACCCCTTATACCAACCAATATTGTTCGCTTTGCCCACTAGGAAGTAGGAACACACGGTTTTGTTTTTGGCTATGCAGTTATAGCGGTCCAAAATCAAATAGCGGTCAAGGGTCGATATTTGATAGTAATATATAATATTAATAGTAATATCAAAAGTTAAAACTCAAAAGTGCCAATATTTGAAACATGGTCTAATCGTAAGCCATGAAATCTTCCTCTTAGTCCACATCAACCAAGGCATCGAAAATAACGTCCAATATCAGTCAAATATCGGTTAATAGGGGTCAGTAGCGCCGATAATGGCGGTTATGCTATTCTGGACCGCTATTTGACACTGCTATTTTGGAAGAGCCCAATAACTGCTATCCCACCGCTATCTCACGGCTATTGGTTAGATGGATCAAATCACGCTTAAATGGGGATTTGCCTAAGGTGTTGTTACGGAGGCAATCACAATGACAAATAATGAACTAAAACACAGATTTTTAAATAATAAACGCAGTTTGTGTAATCAACATCATATACCTACCTGGCTATCAATGACGGTGTACTCCAAGTTCATCTGTAAACGCCCCCCTAAGAAGTTAATACGATGACATATTTGCGTACATTATTCGAAAACAACTAAAAGAAAATAAATTAACCTCCTTCATGGCACGAATACGGGATCTTATGGTTGGCTCCCTTTTGATGTAAGCAACCAATTCTTTTGGAACAGTTGAACTAAAGAATACGTAAGCCCTGAAACCAAGGAGAAAGATGATCAACCGTAACATGAAAAATATATATGTTTGATTATTAACGTACTCTCTATACAGCGGCGTCTTTCCAGCCATGTCGGATAATAGGATGACAACACTGCAAACAGAAGCATGACATAAGGATAAACATACTTGCATATCAGTTAATCATGTTATAAAACTAACAATAAAAAAAATTATATTTACTTCTCTTTTGTTGGCTGGATGAAATATACTGCATCCATTTCTGGCAATGGCTGTCTTCTCTTGTTTATGTCTTCCGGCACTGCAGAAAATCATGAACTTATTCACGTGTACGTAATATAAAAGTGCATACACTAAAACAATACGCATAAATATCATTTCTAATATAATCCGGTTTTCTGAAAAAAAAAAAAAGGTCAAGTAACATTTTCGCGCGCTCAAAAAAGAAATAGGACCGTTTTTTTAAGAACGTGTTATGTAACTAAAAAGGACCCGGTTTGGGTTATTAAATAACTAATGGTCACATTTTCTGAGACTGGTGTTTGTATCTTACATGAAACTCCTTCTTCTGTTAATTCAGCCATCTTGCATGAGTGTGACATAATTTTAAGAGTAACTTTGTCCATTATGAGTACCTAAAAAACTGAATGCCGTTAAAAAAGATACCAAACAAATTAAGACATGTTATCCTTGATCGAAAAGTTTGTTAAATGAACACATAATTATGGCTGCGGTTATAAAAATTATACCTTCCAATTTGATTTTGAGCCGGGTCTTTTTGCTGATCTAATCATTTCATACAATAATCCTGTGCAATGTATGAAAAATATAAAAACTAATGAGCATAGTAACAAAACATGTATTTCTCTAGTCATCAAGATTTAGCTGGAACACCATTCCAATCTAGTAGGTTGTTAACTCTTGGCTTAGAATATAATTTTGATCACCTAAAGGATCACACATGCTTGTAATAATGGTTTATTAAAGTACATCTATAAGCCTTGAGATTTAGTTCTCCTTAGCATAGGCTTAAGTGTGTTAAAACATACAAGAATCCAAGTACGTATCATTGTAGATATCTTATAACATATGCTTAGATATCACCTCAATCCATATGTTTAATTGTGAATCTTGTGGAGTGTGCTAAACCGAAAGTCTCGTATGTTTCAGAACATGGCGAACATAGTACGAGCTAACTCTAGTTGAATGCCGCATTCCATTATGAACATTCTTGAACACGTATGTTCACATAAAAACAATCATTTTAGAACAAGTAAATCAAATAATTATATACAATTTAAATATGTTAAACCCAAATAGTATTGGTAAGTATTATTATTCTGTTTTAATAATATACTTACAAAGTCCAAGTCCAAAAATATAATAGGCATTATATTTAAACGAAATAATAATATTTATAATAAGTATAAATATTTTTTTCTAAGTAAAATGTTATACTTATATATTTTGCAGATATTGTGTTGACTGGGATTATATATATACTTAGGAGGAAGGCTTCAATTCTTTGACTTCTTTCTATCCATTTCATCATCCATTTTGATTTCTATATTAATTGGCTGTTTTCTTTGTACTTGTTACAAACAACTGTCATAGACTTTTCTTTGCTTTTTATAGTTTTTAGTTTATTTACTTTTTCACAAAAATATAATTATCTACAAGTCCATCTCATATTTAACTTTTCTCTAAAACAGCATATGGTATATGAGATTTGCAAAAATGATGAGACTTATTTTTATACTTCTTTATTTCTGGCGGTTCAGAACCGTAAATTGCTCACAGGTTGTGGCCTATTTGATCCATTGGCTAAATCCACCGAATCCTCTCGAGTTGCCATTGTGATTCCGTTAATAGTGTCACCCACGTGTCGCATTCGCAGTCTCTCGTTAATTATTGTTAGCTAATCTAGAGTCTAGACCGAATAATGTGAAAGCAAACTATTATGTTAAGTGGATACATCTAAACCTCTTTGTTTTCTGTTTTAGCCTATGGCCTACACAATCTAGATTTGGGGTTGTGGGGGGGGGGGGGGGGTCATGCACTTATGCCACCCTCTCTCTTCCACATCAGCACCACGTTATTTTCCCTTCCCTAAAGCATTGTAGTGGTCCTTATCGCATGGTGAAGGAACACTTCCCCAAAGTAAGGCATGGGCCGCGTTCCCACTCGGCTTAAATGCCAAATCACCCTCCCTTCCCCAAAGTCGCAACGACACCACCTAGATGATACATTAATGGTAACAATGAAAACCCGTTATCATAAGATAAAACTCATGGGATCAGGTAAATCGTAGCTTACGCTAGACAGGTGGCCTTTAAGAGGTCACGTAGGAAACAAGGCAAGATCAACTATTCTAGATTTAACTAGCCATTTCGACCCGTTTAAACCTCCCCCTTAAGGCAAAGTAAATCTAAAAATATAAGCATATATATATACATGAACATAAAATATACAACAAGAAGATAGGATAGGAGTGAAGTGGTGGAGATCGAAAAACTCACGATGACGAGTAGTTTCTTTGAAGTTTTTATGATCGCTGCCTGCTTGGGAAGACGTATCCGAATCCAACATCGACATGTTTGAAAGAATGAAGAATTCAAAGAGTTTGGTTAAAGAAGTAAATAATAAGAGAATGCGTGGAAATGGGTGTATATATTGGGCTGGAATTGGCTGACCAGAATCTTCCTTTTGAATAACGGTCATAGTTGTTCACTTGTTTGATACGATAGATTATAACGCGTACATTGGATTTTTTCTTTTTTAAAGAAATTATATGGCTTAATTTTTATTAAAATATTTAGGGTTAAGTTCCGGTGCAAATGAGTTTCGACATACAAGTTGGGCTAAACATGAGAAGTGAAGAAGGATTTTTTTTTTTCTCATTTTGTCAAACACCTATTTTAGTCCCTCGTTTTGAGTAATTATAATTAGTAATAACTCTACTACTTTACTAGAGTAAATTCAAGATTTTTTTTACATTTTATAATGAAATATCATACTTAAATATATAGAAAAGAATTAACAAAAAAAAAAAAAAAAACTTACTCCACTTCTCATGTTAACTCCATTTTGTATATGAAAACTCATTTGTATTTGATCCTTACACAAAATATATTTCTACGATGGTACTTTTATAATTTATAAATGGTTTGTTTTAAACAAGTGGGTTAGGCCAGGGGTGTGGTATACCGCCCCTGGCCACCTCATCGTCGTTAGCGCCCCTTACCCATCCCCTGCTTGCCCAGGGGCGCGCGCGCGGGGGGGGGAGGGGGGGGATCGATCATCCGCTAGCCCAGTAACAAACGCTAAAGGAAGGAGCTGGTGGGACCCATTGTTTTCAGCCAATTTTTTGTTCTCTTTATTTTTGTTTTTTGTATGTTGTTTAATAGGGGGGTCTGAATAGTGACGGATGTAGTGTATTCACTATAGGGAGGTCCGAATAGTGGCTGATGTAGTGCATTGGGAGGGGTAGCACCTGCTACCCCTCAACTTCTCCGGCGAAGTGGAGTTTTCTTTTTAACGTTTGTTTTTTGTTTTTTGTTTTTTTTTTGGTATTACGCTACCCCTGAAATTAAGTTGTGTTTACTCTTTAAAACTTAAAAAGCCCAACACCCTTATCATTTAAAAGTTTTATTAAAAGGCCATTACTTATAAGTTAAAAGCCCAATTAAAATCATAGATTAAAGCTCAAATGCTAGTTAGAATTGATTTTGAAGGGGAAAAAGAATCGAATGTGAACGCAGCGAGCACAGTAAGCCACACCATGAACCTCCATTGTCACTAGGGGTGCAAATACATGTATTATGTATTATGCACGGTAAATAAAATGGTTCCTAAATAGTTCAAAGATATGTATATATGAAGGATTAATTGTTAATATATATATATTTTTTTTATAAAAAGCATGTGAAATGTTTCAACAAGAAATTGATTTTTTCGCAACTGGTAATGAGTTTTGATTAAGCAAATAACTCTTCCCATGTTATCATGTTGTGCCTGTGCGTAACTTTCAAGCACAATTAATTGTTCTAATGAGTTTTAATTACGCAAATAACTCTACACATATTGCAACCACATGTCTAACTCAATATAATATGAAGCATCTAACTTTGTGTATATTGTTAGGATGATCTTTGTGGGGTGGTACCTCATGCCACCTCACACAAAACAAGCGTTAAACATCACCATGCTGGCGTGAAAGGAGGGCGCCAAAAGAGGGGTCGCCACCCCCTTAACGAGCGTTAGACATAAATAGATGTGGGGCCCATAAAACCACAACCAATCACCATTTTTCTTTCTTTCTTTATTTTTTTGTTTTTACTTTTTAGTTAAACCACACCATAATAGTTAAAGGGTGAGTTAGTTAAAGCCCACATTGTTTACATGACAGTGACATGACAGGGCGTTATGCACTTTTTAGTTAAACCACATCAGGTAGCCTTACAAAAACCATGTTAGTTAAATTGACAAACCAATAACCTCTTGGCCTAGTGGCACTAGATACTTATCACCACCAAAATGATACGAGTTTAAGTCCCACAAAGTAAACAATAAGTGAAAGGTAGTAGGTTTTACAGGGTGATTATTATAAACAAAAAAAGGTAAATTTGCGTAAACACTTTTCCCATATTTTTAAACAATTTTTGTTTACCATAACTTCTCTGTATATATCTTTAGATAAAAGATCATGTACAAAAGAGGAATTTCGTACGAAATGTAGGAGACAATCATGATCACACATTTGTTTTTCTCAATTTAAGAAGGGAAGTGTATGATTGTCTTTTCTCCCTTTAACCAATTTCCTCATTGATTTTCAAACGGTTATAACTTTTTCATACGTTAATATTCTTTTTTTTAAATTACATCATATTAACAAGCATTTCATTCTCTTTAATTCGAGTAACCTATTGCTATAGTGTTCTTAAAAATAATTTACAGGACTTTGAATACCCATTACGTGATTACGTGATTTTGAATACCCAGTACCCATTACGTGATTTTGAATACCTGGTACATGACTATGTGATTTTTGAATACCCATTACGTGATTACACATGTAATATAATTTGTTATAGCTAATATTAATACACTTATGATTATTACGTTATTACACATTCAATAATAAAAACTCGATTGTTCATGCTTTATCACATGGTTAAATCTCTAATATACGCCATTATGTTGTTATTATAGGTTGGTTTGGCTAATGTTTTGTATATAATTTATCCTTAATACGTGATTATACCTGAATATTAGGTATTCCATATGAAATATTATATATTACATGTTTTGTTTATACGTAATTATGTAATCACTCAGTAGGATTTCACATAAAGACTATAATGAAATCACGTAATCACGAAATGGATCTTTAAAATCATGTAGTCATGTAATAATGCATATTCAACTATTGTTACATAATTACGTAATCACTTAGTGGAGTTTCACATAAAATACTATAATGAAATCAAGTAATCACGTAATGGGTATTCAAAATCACGTAGTCACTTACTAGGTATTCAAAATCATGTAATCACGTAATGGGTATTCAAATTCTGCAATTTTTTAAGAAAAGTATAGCAATAGGCTGCTCGAATTAAAGAGAATGAAATGCTTGTTAATACGGTGTAATTTTTATAAAAAAAAATATTAACTGCTCAAATTAAAGAGAATGAAATGCTCGTTAATACAGTGTATTTTTTTATAAAAAAAAATATTAACGTATGAAAAAGTTATAGCCGTTTGAAAATCAATAGGGAAGTAGGTTTATAAGTCAACAATATTGGATTTTCCTATTTTACTTTTTTCCCCACTTGTTCCCTTGTTTTTAGTTATGTGAATTATATATTTAAGGATCACTTAATATCAACCATTGATCTTGCAAATCAAGGGCCAAGCTTCTCTCCTACACTTCTTTCCTCTTGTACAATAACCTTTCTCACTTTATTGTTAATAGTTGATAAAAATGATGTAATACCATAAAAGAATAAAAAAGCTGTAAACCATAAAAGAAAAGTAAATTACGCGTAGAGACGTGGTTATGAAATTATGAATTTCTAAATATGGTCAATATTTGTTGCCATTCTAGAAGTTGATTGGTGGTTTTCAAAAAGAAATACAAAACTATTAGCTAATAGTTTTAATCAAAGTATCATTTGTGTACATACTAATGAATTTATTAATATTACAAATAACCAATGTAGTTGTTTCAACTAGAACCTCTTTTCCTATTCCATCTTGCCACCTCTAGTTGTTGGTTTGCAAATTTATTTGGTAATCTTACTAGATATACAAAGAACCATAGATGTTAACACTCGCGTGCAGGTGTGAAACGGAGACCAGACCAGGAGACGCTGAGATATTTCTGTCATCAAACAAGTTTGATACGCGCTGTTTGCATCGACTTAAAACATAAGACTAGTGAATAAATCTTTTCAAAGATGGAGCGAATGATGGTACGCAGTACGCTAACAACGATAGTTGCCCCAAATCTTGCAACATCAATGTTTGCCCCCCAGATAAATACAATATTTGGATGTATATAATAATTACTAAAGACAAATACTATAAACGAATAAAATTAACAAAATACAGTAAATGTGTTCTCTGACATAAATAAAACCAACAAAACTAAAAGAAAAAAGTTGTATAAAAACAATGACCAAACAATATTTTACAAACAAGAAAAAACTTACCATCTACATGGACAACTGAATCTTAGGATGATGCTTGTTGTTGATGATGTACAAAGTCAACAAACTAAAAGGAAGCCGATAATAAATATCGAAAAACTTAAGCCAAAAATGCAAAAAACTTCTCGCCAAGACAACTTTTTTCTCACAAAATGCTTCAAGTAGGATAGGCACAAAAGGGTAATCACCATCCGTGGTGGTGCCGCCCAGCGGCTGGTTGTCTGAGCCGTGAGAATTATGGTTCTCGGGGACAAGTGGCGGCTGGCCCGAATTACTGAAAGAGCCGCCAGGGTTTGACTTTGACCCGTTTCCGTTAGGAGCGTCATCGGTACCTTCTCTATCGTCTTTTGGTTCACTAGAGCCGCCATCACCACCGCTACCACTACCACTGCCGCTGTTGTCGTCGCCAGGTTTTGGGATTCCGGGAACTAGATCTTCCCGGGCTTCTACACCGACACGCCTCAAGTGTAACTGTCACCATGTTTATCACAAGTTTGAGACACCTTTTGTAAAATCATCTAATCCTATTCGTATACGAAAATAATAATAATAATAAGAGTAAAGTACACGGATAGCCCCTGTGGTTTTTCAGATTTGGTCCCTAGCTTTTTAAAAGTACACGGATGGTCCCTGTGATTTGCAATTTGTAACGGATTTAGTCCCCAACCAACAAATCTAAAGGTTTCAGGAGGTCCAAGTTAGGGACTAAATGCGTTACAAAGTGCAAACCACAGGGACCATCCATGTACTTTTAGCAAAAGTTGGGGACTAAATGCGTTACAAAGTGCAAACCACAGGGACCATCCATGTACTTTTAGCAAAAGTTAGGGACTAAATGCGTTACAAAGTGCAAACCACAGGGACCATCCATGTACTTTTAGCAAAAGTTGGGGACTAAATGCGTTACAAAGTGCAAACCACAGGGACCATCCATGTACTTTTAGCAAAAATTGGGGACTAAATGCGATACAAAGTGCAAACCACCGGGACCATCAAAGTACACGAATGATCCCTTTGGTTTACCAAAATTTTGGATTTGGTCCCTAGCTTTTCAAAAGTATACGGATGGTCCCTGTGGTTTGTACTTTGTAATGTATTTAATCCCTAGCCCACAAATCTAAACGTTTCTACAAGTCCAAGTTAAGGACTAGAAGTGTCACAAAGTGCAAACCACAAGGACCATCCGTGTACTTTTAGAAAAAAAGTGGGGCTAAATGTGTTACAAAATGCAAACCATAGGGACCATCCGTGTATTATTAAAAAAGTAGGGACCAAATCCAAAATTTTGATAAACCACAAGGACCATCCATGTAATTTAATTCATAATTATACTACTTATGTACCTTAAGATGGAGATTAATTTCATCCGGGCGCGAAAGAAATGGAAAATCGCCACCACTTTTAATGTATGCTTTTCTTGCACCAGGAAACTTTTCACTTACTTCATCTTTGAGTTGTTGAGGAATTGCGCATTTGTCGTTTGTCTTAAAAAGAAACAAAAATATATATATAAATAACATAAGTGCATTTGTACTGATAAATGCATATATTATTATGAGTTATGTAAGCATACGTCGATTATAGTGATCACAGAATCTGAAAGCATGAGCGGTCCAATCGATGCATCATCACTCGTTAAAGTCAACCTTGAAGCCAAATCTTCCCTTGAGAGGGTCTCAACCTGCATGTTTTGCACTTTTCAGCTCCAACGGGGTGGGCCGTGGGGGATAAAATAAGGATAATAATAACTTGAGTAAAGTATATGGATGGTCCCTGTGGTTTACCAAAATTTTGGATTTAGTCCCTAGCTTTCCAAAAGTACACGGATGGTCCCTGTGGTTCGCGCTTTGTAACACATTTAGTCCCCAGCCAACAAATCTAAAGGTTTTAGCACATCCAAGTTAAGGACTAAATGCGTTACAAAGTGCAAATCACAGGGATCATCTGTGTACTTTTGGAAAAAGCTGGGACTAAATGCGTTACGAAATGCAAACCAAAGGGACCATCTGTGTACTTCTGGAAAACTACGGACTAAATCCAAAATTTCGGTAAATCACAGTGACCATCCAAGTACTTCACTCTAATAACTTTCTTGTATTGTTGCCCTTTTAACCTATTTACCTATAAATGGCTTGGTTTTGGTAACGTTTTATCTCTAACATGTTGAGCTAAAAGATTTAACTAGAAAGGATACAAGTTAAATGGGTCAAATTGGCCGAACGTGTGTCTTACTGTACTCATAAAACCTCCAAAACTGACTTATTACTAAAAAAAGTTGCATTATTAGTGAAATAATATACTCTTTTTTTTCAAATCAAGTTGGGCAAACCGGGCCCGTTTTGACATGTTACCCAACCCGACAAATAAAGTCAAAATTGCAAACCGAGAAACATAATGACAAAACACTATCCCCTTCACTCTTTTACTTGGTGACGTATTGATCGTAATAAGTCACCTTGTTTAAAAATACAATTCTATAGAAAACGAAAGGCCATTTTGCAGCTACATTATTAGAAAAGAGTTAAATATTGTCACCTGTGCAACAACGAAGTCAACAGAATCAGCAATAAATGGTTCATGTGGACCACTCGGTATTCCTATTAAGACGTATCGTTTCAGCAAAAAAGAAGGGGTCCAACTAACACTGCAACATGAAGAGCAGAGATGGAAACACAAGTTAGTATTTCTTTTAAGGCTGCAAACGAACCGAATGAATTCGTTTGTTAAGGAACTATATGTGTTCACGAACTATTCATGAACACCTACCGAACGATTATTCTGTTCGTGTTCGTTTGTTAATTTTAAGGTGACGAACAAAAACTAATGTTCATGAACATAATGAAAACAAATGAACACAAACAAGTGTTCATGAACAAAATATATAATACACTAATACTTATTAAATATGTTATTTGTCGGAATTTTAAAGTATTTAAATAAAATATAAAAACTGAAAACACTATTGAGCTATCGAACACAAACGGACACGTTACCGAACATTCACGAACATAAATGAACGAACGCGTCCTCTGTTCCTGTTCGTTCATTTAACTAAATGAACGAAATCTCTTGTTCACAAACTGTTCGCTGAACGTTAGTTCATTTGCAGCCCTAATTTCTTTTACACTTCAAACATCTGTGTTTGGGGCAGTAAAACAGGTGGAACGGTAACAGTTCAAAGAAGTTCGGTTTTAGCAGGTGCAAAAACTTTTTTTAACCATTATTTTTATAAATTACTAATAATATTACACTACCCATGACTTTGGAGTTTTGACCATGTTTGACTGGTATTATTTTAGTTAAATCTTCTAGATAATATGGGTGGGTACATACACGGGAGCCCAAGGCATGGCAGCTGCAAAATATTTTGTCTCCAAAAACGCGTTCGAGAGTACCAATGACTTTACTCGTCTTGGTCGGTGTTGTGCGAAGAGTAGTGCTAAGAATCCCCCTAGAGACGTACCGTAAAGATGTATCTGTTACAAAAGAATCATTTAACATATTATATCAAAAAAACTCATGCTAAGATAACAATAACAATAACAATAACAATAACAATAACAATAACAATAATAACAGCAAACTTCAAACAGTATGGTGGAAATAAGTAGATGGATTTATATAGCGAGTCGTATCTTACATGGTGGACATCGATAACATCCAAAAACTTCTCAAATGCTTGAACCCACTCTTGGCTGTTCCATACGCGGGGAATATCAATGGAAATCACTCGATAACCCTGAGAGAAAAAAAAAAAAAAAAAAAAAAAACCCTCAACAAATTTGCTAATTTAACTAATAAGTGTTGATACAATACAATTGTTCATGAGAAAACACTTGTGATAGGCTTTTGTTTTGAATTACCATGTCATCCATAAAATTCACTTTATTTTGAGGAAATTCTTCAATGGAAAGCATACTTATTAAAGGCGCATAGACCTCGCTTGGGGTCTAGGCGCAAAAAGCGAGGGCCTGATAAAAAAAAACGCGCAATGAAATTTAAAAAGAAAATATTATGTATCTAAAAAATAATACTATTCTTCAAATAAAATAAACAAAAGCTATTATATAACATTTAATATAATCTATTTAGTACCAAAAGTTCTAAAATATTAGTGCAGAAAAGTAGGTTTCCTTAGATAAAAGTAGAAATTTGGCTGGAATCTTGCCAGAATTTAAAGAATTTGGCCGGAAACACTCCGGAATCTAGGAATCTCGTTGGAATATGCGCCTGAACCATCACCTGGAGAATTAAACCGCAATTGCCTTGCCTCGCTTAGAAAATTAGGCTAGGCGCAAGAGGCGATGGCTTTAAACAACTATGATGGAAAGGTAATCATTGGGGACTTACCTTCATCGAGAGCGCCATGATTTGTTTATAGTACACATCAGCTGTACCAGCGGTGCCCGGAAGACATATTAGTGGAGGCACTACTTTAGGACCAAAATCATAATATCTCCATTGCTTCGTGCCAATCTGTTACACAAGGTAAATTATAACTTCTACTAAATGCGAAATTCAAACGGTATTACAAGGGCCTCGCCAAATCCTAACTATAGGTATATAGAACAAAAGTGATTGATTAATCCACAAAAAGATCAATTTCAAAAACATAAGAATGCTCAGCCAACTAAATGTTCTTCATAACTTCATCACAGCTTAATCAGTTGATCCAACATCAAGATCATAAGTGAGACAATGTGTCACAGATTTTGATCTAAACCTAATACAAAATTTTATAATTACCCAATTCAAATATCCAAATTAGCCCATTTGATATACAAATTTCAAGACTTTATCACACCCACATGAAATCAGACTCACTGAGACAAATCATCGAACAGTTGGTGCTCAACAACAACTGAACATACTAATCGATACCCAACTGAAACAGTTATTTAACAAATTGAATTATTGAAAGATCGGAAGGATTGATAATCAAAAGAACTTACAGGGATCTTGTGAAGAGGGACTTGCGACTTGAAGTAGATGTAATCACCAGGTGCAGAAAACCCGCCTTTCATTGCTGCTGATTTTGATGAAGATCGTTACTAAATTTGCAGCCCATTAAGTGTTGATTTGTTCGGAGAATCTTGTAGGTTCCTCGTTTTCTATTTTACATGATTGAAGGAAAAGATGGATGAACCACGTGATCGGGGCCCCGGATATGAATACATCGTGCAGGCTGACAGATAAGAGTTCAACCTAATTGCACATTTTTTTTTTTTTTTAGTAAAATTACCAAAATCTTCCCTGAGTTTTAAGTTTGTTTATCGGTTTCATTTAAAATGACTTTTATTTAAAATGACTTTTTTTTTGGAGTAATTCATCTTTGGCATTTTTTGTCATTTTCATCCAAACAACTAACTTAGTTTACTTTTTATGTTAAGTTGAAGGATATTTGGATGAAACTGGCAAATATAAAACCTCAGGGACGATTTTGACAATTTGCTCAAACTCTTTTTAATTTCTTTTATTTGATTAATTTTGTCACATATATATAAAACAAAATACACATGCAGTTTATAAAAAAATAATAGTTTTGTCACATAAATTTTATAAATTTTCATCCAAACTACTAACTCAGTTTATTTTTTATGTTAAGGTGAAAGACGTTTTAAATTTTATAAATTAAGACAGAAATTAATATCCGGTTTTATATATAGATCAGTTTTATAAAGAGAAAACAATATATAAAATAAATATCAATGGTATGCAACACATAACAATCGATTACAACTTTTAGTATTTAATCAAGTGTATAGATAGAAAAATTGTAAAACGTTACATATTTTTAAATGTGTTGAGCACCTAACAAATATGTTGCAAAAACAAAATATTTATCTAATTAAGATTATGAGGGTAACTAACTAATATTTATTCTGAGTGGTTTGAGTAAAGAAACTTTTGGTTCATGTCATTATACTTACTATTTGGTGGGTAATTTTAAAGTTTGGTAATGATACACTGTTTGATAGGGGGCAGTGGCTTCTGTTTTCTGTTAGGAGCGAATTTAAAAGAGTAGAAGATGAATTACAAACTTGGTACATATAATAAGATTTGTTTAATTGACCTTTTTTCTGTAAGGTCACTAGCATTTTAGTTTTATAAAATTTAGAGGTTGAAGTAAATTTTATTTTTATAAAACTGATGTATATAAAATTGGAAATTAATTTTTGTCTTATTTTATAAAATTTAAAAGATCCTTCAATTTAATAGAAAAAAATAACTGAGTTAGTGGTTAGATGAAAAATTATAAAAAATATTTGACAAAACTACTAATTTTTTATAAGAATTGCATGTATATAATGTTTTATATATATGTGATAAAATTAATTAAATAAAAGAAATTAAAAAGAATTTAAATAAATTGCCAAAATCGTCCCTGAGGTTTTATATTTGCCAGTTTCATCCAAATATCCTTCAACTTAACAGAAAAAGTAAACTAAGTTATTGATTTGGATGAAAATGACAAAAAAATGCCAAAAGTGAAGAGCTATTTATGGTAGGGTTGTGACGGGTCTCCGTTTAACTCCATTAAAGCATCGATTCAATTGCATGTTTCGTTTTCAGTTAGATCGATTTACTTTGTTTTTGTTTAACCTATTTATGGTGGTACAAAATTCAGTTGAAGCTCCGGTGAGTTCTCCGATGACCAATCTGGTTCTGCATGTCAATTAATCTTATTGATTGGTGGTTCTCCACTACATTCAGTTTCCCAAAGACCAAACAATTTAAAACCCAGTTATTCAAACCCCTTTCAATTCATAGATCACAAAACGAAAAGTTACATTAGTCATCAACAGATTAATCATATATCTTTTTTTATATTGCTTAATTTTACATGTATACACGCTCATCAATTGCAGATTTAATGAAACCTTAACCCCCAATTTCGTGCACTTTACTTTATTTGCAGAAATACTAAAACCTGAATTCTCCATCACGTTGATTTGTTGTTGATCATTGTTGTTTCAGGTAAAATTTGCTAATCCTTTGTGTATTTATATGATTGGTTAATTTAAATTGATGTGATTTAGGGGTTAAAAAATTGAGTTGGTTTTAGGGGCTTTTTTTAGGGGGCATCGAGCTAACTATATTTAAGTTGTTATAATTTTATTTGTTGTATGTAATTATTGTGTATATAGCCCATGGCTTTATAGCCTAGTAGCATTCTTGGGGTGGAATAAGACTTTGAGACCTATAGGTCTTGGCTTCGATTCCTACAAGGGGGTTTTCCCATATTTATTGGGTTTCCTCCTGAATTGGTGTATAGGCATTATGCCTAATGGGGATGGATATGATCGGATGGTTCCGCTGGTGGCACGATGATACTCCAGTGGTCCGTCAGTGATCCAAATTAGCCGTTCAAAAAAAAAATATTGTGTATATAGAATCAGTGTTGAAGTGGGGTTATATTTGCTTTAAATGGTATCTTAGGAAGATTGTTACATTAAAGGCTATACCTATACCTAAACCACTAGATGTGTATATATTATATGCAATTATGCATCGGCATAAATAAATAAAATGTACCCAGATGAAAAGCTTTATCATGCATGTATAGTAGAGAAGGAAAAAACAAAAACCACGGTGTTTCTGTCTTTTTTTTTTTTGTTAAATTTTGAAGTCAATATTCAAAGTATATTTGAGAAAACTGATAGTGGTTCGAACTCGAGTTATTCATTTCAATCTTAGTTAATAAAATGAATATAGTAAGCCTTTAATTATCTTTTTGACTTTCCATTTTTAGAACCAAGTAGCCTCAACCAAATCAGTATGAAGTTGTGATTATTTGCATTAGAAGGTTCAACACATTGTGGGAAGTTGAAACGTCATTATGGGGGTGTGGCAAGTTGGTTACGAAAGTGTTTAGTGAGTTTTGTATAATCTCTTTTGGTTCTAAGAGGTAGGTATACCAAAAATAGGGAAAATCTTTTTTTTAACAACAAATTTATTTTAATCTTTATCGTGGACTTGAACCCAAAACCCTCCCTTTCCAAATCCAGGTGTTTAAAGATTTTGTTTTTGCCAATAGACCACCACCCAATTAGTAAATAAGGAAAATCTTAAGATGCCTAAAAACAATTAGGGGATGTCATGTGTACCAAATATAGTCTTTGACTTAAAACTTGGTCTTTCTTTCTTTATGTAGCTTTTGTACATGTAGTCATGAAACGTAGACTATTAGGCCATGGGGTGTACTCTAACATCTAGAGTGTTAACAATGACATAGCATGTTAACTAACATTGCAAACCACTCCCTCTTTGTGTTAAAGTGCATTTAATGAGTTATGTGTTAACATGTTAACCCAATGTTAAGAGATTATATTAACTATTATTTTATTTTTAGACAAAAACCCAATGTTAAAGTGTATTGAATGAGTTATGTGTTAACATGTTAAACCATTTCCTTAGAGTGAGACAAAGTGAAATGAGGAAAAAAAGTTGATGTGTCACTTAGGTGGAGTTAAGTTAGGTTAAAGTATACCCAAAGACCTTACAAGGTGAAATTTAACCTTTCCACATATAAATTGTTTCTTTTTATGAGGGTGATATCAAGGATCTAGCAACCTTGAACTTAACTTAAAAGGGTTGCATCATTGTACATAATCTTTTTTCCATTTGAGGCTGTTGTCGTGGCATTTTACAATTTTGCAAAATTCTCTGACCAAAGTATCAAATCATTTGTATTCATGTTCACCAATTGAAAAAGATGTTTTTAATGTATTGGATTGTGTTTTAGGTAGTAAGTCCTGAATTGTTTTGTTAATGGTTGTGGTATTGGAAGTTATCACAGGTCAGGAAGGGAATGTTTGGTCAGATTTGTGGCAAAAAGAAAATGTATGTGTTTATTTTTCGTGCAATATGAGAATACAATCTAGATATACTTTTTTATATGTTTTGATCAGTTATCTTTTAAGTCTGATATACTTTCATGTACACTACCTCACATGTGCAACTTGTAGGTTATTTTGACTAACCCAGATGGTATGTATGTAGAGAGAGAAAGAGGAGAAAGATACTAAGGGGATGCGGAGTGGTTTCGGTAAACCACCTTTACCGATTCGGTAAAGTGTGGCCACCCCACCGCCAACATATAGTTTGCCGATTCAGTTGGGTAAATCGGTGATGGAACACCGATTCGGCAAGAGGGAGAAGGAGAGAGAGGGAGGGTATTGTGGGTGGGGTCCATTCCTATCTCAACCAATCACATCTTTTTCCTTTTTTTTTAAAATAGTTTACCACTTCACCAAGTGTTTAAACCATTGCCAACATTTTTCACCAAAGTTTAAACACTTTTGCCTAATTGACATGGCGCGCTCTCATTGGTCGGTTTTTTGGTTTGCCACTTTAAAGTGTTTAACCACTCCTTATACCCTAACCCATAAAGATTTGTAGCTGGATAAGGGATGCCATAGTGGATGGTACAATGAGGGAAGGTTGTAGCAGAAGGGAAAGTTGTTGTTCCCATTCCACCACAAGCTTTAAGATGGCTAGCGGTATCGACATAACCAAATTATTTTTTAATTTATAACAAATGTAGTTATTTCGGTGAAGCCGGCGGTTTGAGTTTATCGCGCATGTATATTGCCTAATTTGGCAGGAAACATAACTTCGGTAGATCATTTGCTAGAGTTTAGGGGAATTTTGTGTGGTGTACGTTTAGAATTAAGATTAGATGAAGGCATTGTTAGTTATGTGGATGTATGATCCAATATTTTAAGTGTTTAGACTATGGTATTCAATGTAATTATTATTATTATTTATTACAATCTTGAAGGTGATTTTGTCTTGATTTTGTAGTCAGAAATGAAAAATGAATGACTAAATTCCCGACACAGGACCACATGAAATAATGGGTCTCCCGTCGCAACGCACGAGCGACAACTGAACTTAGCGACATGAAATAATGAGTCTCCTGTCGCAACGCGCGAGCGGCAACTGAACTTAGCGAGCGCCTTGTCCCGCCGACGCAACGCGCGGCGGGCAAAAATCTAGTTATAACTAAAATACAAAACTAATATAAACAATGATTAAAAAACAAAACACAACAATTAAAAATGATATATTATATATGATTTGCTATCATATGTAAAGACACATAAGGAATCCATACTACAGTATGAAATAGAGGATACACGATCTATAACTTAAGTAACTCAAGCCCTCTTTCACATGCTCACATAGCCAGAGGCGGATTTATTCATTCTTCAGGGATAGGAAGGCGCTCACTAAGAATAGGTTAGCCAGGGGAAAAATATATATTTTAAGAATAAATAAACTAGGCCCCATGTTTATTTCAGTAGTTTCATAGAGGATACAAGATATGTAACCTAAGTAACTCAAGCCCTATTTCAAATGCTCATGTAGCAAGGGGCGGATTTATTCATTCTTCAGGATGGGAGCCTACTCACGAATAAGCTAGAAAAGGGAAACATGTATATTTTAAGAATATACTAGTAATTTTCTCTTGTGTATTGTCGCGACATCGAAACGTAAAGTAACTTGAATTTACACCGTCTAATGAAAGCGTATTATATTTGACGGAACTCGTTTCGAACAAAATTTACGTCAAAACATACACCAACTAAAACACATTAAAATAAGTATGACAGCGTTTATATTTTGACCCGACATAATTTACGTCGAAGTGTAAACCAACTTGAGTTTATACCTGAAGGGGTATGGTCCCAGATCTTGCACCTGGCTTAGGCGCAAGTGACCATCACCCGGTTTAATATCCCACTCGACAAAGGAATATGCCTCAGTCCGTGCGGGTGCGCGCAGACCTGGTTTGCTTTCCCACTCGGACAAAGATGAGAATCTCATCTTGTGTATGAAAATGGCTGTTTTGGGCAACATAGACAGAATGCGGTGGTTGCTACTAAAGATGGTAGTTGTTGCTATCATCTGAATCCACATCTTCTACAACTGTCGTGTTACTACATTTCACACATTGCCATGTACAATCCCGACTGGGCGCGCACGGGGATGACATCGGGTGATGCAACCTTCCAAGGCTACAGTACCGCACGGGCGAGCGCTGGGACAGCGAAGGAAGTGCAGAGTAATGTGTACGTATACAATCTACCCAACACATGATGCGGTCTTGTGCAAGCTTGCAAAGCACACCTGCAAGGACGACATCTTATTATAATGCAAGTGTAATTGTCGCTTTGACTTCTGTGACCAACCAATGAGCGGTATGCCTTGACACTGACAACAGTGGTCAGCTGACCGTCCAATACGCGGCTACCCGGTCCACAAACAGAGCTCCCACTTGCATAAAGCTGATGAACAGGCTGACAGCCAAAGCTAGTAGACCACGTGGCGGCCGCTCCTTCGTGCGCTTGGCACAACGGGACACGTAGCACCATCTGACACTTCTGCACACCTGCCAGGTCTATGGAAAAGCTGCAAGTTGTCATTCAGGCCCAAGGCCCATCAAGCGGCCCATTGGCCCTTCTCCTTCACTCTTCGGCTATAAATACCAACTTCAAACCAGGTTTGAGGTAAGGCGAATCTGCTCACTCACACTTACTACTTAATCATTTGTCTTGCTCCCAAAGCAAATACTTATTCTCACACCGGAGGGTGGTAACAAGGAGCAACCCCCACCCCATTCTCCTTGTTGCGAGTCACAGTGTGTTCACTGTGCAGGTGACAGATTGCAGGACGATCCAGCCATCGATCGAGGAAAGAAGGGATTAATCCTATCTAATGAGACTTGACCCGTGGACTAACCTCTTGGTTAACCATTGTTTCTTCATTAGCGCCCACCGCTATTTCTACTAGCACTATCATCTCTTCTTTTCAAAGATCATGTCTGATCATCAAAACATCCCCAACCCAGAGAAGGAACCCTTTGTCCCGGCAGTGGTCGGACAGGCGGGGAATGCTCCCCCTAACCAACCAATAGGCCAAGTCGGCTCATCTACTCAAGGAGCAAACATCTCGGCGAATTTTCCATATATTCCCCATTTCACACCTACCATATACCAGAAGAGGTGGATCCCCACTCTTGGTTTTTAAAGCAACAAGCTGCTCTAAGTGCAGTATACGCCTAGATCTGGGCGGGCACGCAACAGACTGTAAAACGTACAACCGCACCAATCACATCGGCGCCCAGCGTTCTTTAGTACGAGGCACTACCCCAACAGCATCCTGTGCCTAGGGAACGGCGCGAACAATATGGTGACTCATATATGAGTCAACATACGTTAGATGAAGGGGATTCAACCTATGGATCTCGGGAAAGAGCCTCAGCACACTTTCGGCTGGGGTCACCAACACAACAAGGGCGGGAATTCGATAACCGCCGAGGGTCGGGCACACATAGCCGTCTTGGGGCGCATCCCAACGACGACATCAATGACAGGACCGACCCTGAAGACTCCACTTATTACGCGGAGTCAAACAACATTTTCAGCCGATTAGAAGACCGGGTCGCGTACATACATGCGCAACCGCGCACGCATTATGATCGTGCTGCGAAGTACGGCTATAGATCGGTCTACCGACCGAAATCTGCTGCGGGAAATTCCAAATTTAAAAAGGAAACTGCCTTGGCACCACTTATGCGGTCAAAACTTCCACCCAGTGTGGGTAAATATAATGGGTTGTCAGACCCCAGCAACCACATCGGTGTATTCACCGGTGCCGGCCTCGTTGGCGGTTGGACGCACCCGCTATGGTGCCACCTTTTTGTCCAGACCCTTACGGGAACCGCAAGGGCATGGTTCGATAGCTTACAAGTGGGCTCACTAGTATCATATGAAGATGGAGATTTGAAGGAAAAATTTCTTACTCACTTCAGCCAGCAATGACACAACGTCCGTGATACGACGGAGGTGATGAATATCTGGCGCAGGGACAATGAAGGCTTAAAGACTTTCATCACCAGATTCAATAAGGAGTACCTCGAGATCGGCGAGGTATCGGACACACTTGCGCGCGCACATTTCGTCAAGGCTGTCAAGCATGATGAAATGGTCAAAAAAATTTCCGGTAAGGAGGGCTTACCAAAAAATGGGATGACGTTATGGCGGCAGCCAAAACGTTTGCCCAAACCAAGCGCTTCTTACTCCAAAATAAAGACAAAGATTGCACTTCTCATAAGAACTCGTGGACGCGTGACCACGAGACCTAATTGTATGATGCGCATGGGTCGTAGGCGGATGCCAGATCTACGATCAATAATGTCACACGCCAACTGATGGCGGAAACATCGGGATGAGACAAAATAGATTGCAAGAGACTTCATAACACTATGTGACAATATAGTTTAAAACTCAAATTTCATAGATTGCTAAAATGTCATACAAGAATCGAATACAAACAACATTGTTTCAAACATATAATACAAAGTAGATTAATCTAAGTGTGTTTCTAAGTCCACTTAAGTCTTGTTTCTTCACTTAACATCATCTTGTCTATCGAACCTGCAACGTGTATTAAAATATGATCAACAAAAAGTTGGTGAGTATACAAGTTTGATACATAGCATAAAAATAGGTACAAACGTGATTGTATAAACGTAAAACGTATAAATGTGGATATGGATACGAATGTAAGTATAAATATGACGTAAATGCATAACTTAAAATGTAGGAATTAGAGTTACGAGCATAATGTAAGTATGAATATAAGTGTAGACATAAAATGTACGAGTACGAATGTATGAAATAATGATTTTGTTTATAGTATATATCGAAATGCACGAGTTTAGATATGTAAAATATTAAGAAGTTTTGAGTATGAGAGAAAAGAAAATGAGTGATACGCGTGAGATTGTTGTGAGACATTGACTAAAACGTGTAAAATGATATGCACGTGTTGTTGTTTTAGCAAAACGTGGAGTTTCATTGTATCAAAATAGATTGAGTTGATGTGGGATGTAGAATCTAGTTTGTGACTGTAAAGGGAGTATAAAACATTTATTGATTATTTGAATTGTACCTTGTAGAAGAATGGGAATACTACTATGGCTTTAAAAGAGTTCACATAGTTGAAAAATTGTCGGTTCTCGTGAAGTTTTCTTGCCCACATGTTTTGAATTAAATTAACATATTGAGTGGTGTTGAAAAGGTTCAAGGAAAGTTAGTAAGGTGGTGTTTGTTTTTTCAGAGGTAAAACGTCTACAGTCTGCGGACCACATCTGCAGACGTCTGTAGCAGAAGAGGTGGACCAAACCTCTGCAGTCTGCAGTCTGCAGGAAGAAGACTGTTTGTTTTTTAACTTCTGCAAAATACCACCTAAAATTTAACACCTAAATTGATATTTTTACTTAAAACCAAACAGTTCTTATCAAATTTGACTTTAAATATAATCTCATTTGACTCTCAAAAGTAAATAAGGTGAAGTTACATAACAAAACCAATAATTTGACTGATCAACATACAACATACAATGGATCAAAAACCCCATCTCCCAAAATTCAGATGCTTTAACTACCAAATTAGCACAAAAAAAAATCAACATATTAAATTAAAAGTCAAAACGGTCAAACCTCCAATTTCATACCCTCAAATGTCAACCGTTTCTGCTGACGGAAAATCTTGAAAAAAAGACCAACCATGTTCCTTTGTTTAGAGGAGGATGAATCTTGTGCTTTTCTTTTGAAACAATCAAAGAAATTAAAAGATAATTGTTAGATAGATTAAGTTTCTCTCTCTAAAAGAGAGAGTTAAGGTTGTATGGAGGTGAAGATGTACAGACAGATACTAGCTTAGCTTGGCAGGGGGTGTTTGTTTTTTTCTCGATGACCTGATCGAAAGCCGGTGACCTGATCACTTCGCCTGTTTCACTTTCGCCGGAGTCATCTTCTTTGTGTTCTTCATCAAAGTCTCTTTCACAGCTTTAACAGCCTTCTTCGCCAGAGTAGCCTTCTTACGGCCGCCGGTGGTGGTGGCGGTAGCTCTTGCTGCCGTGGTGGACTTCTTTACCATCCCCTGGTGATTTTGATTTCTGCGGTGGTGAAGAGCAAAGGTCTAGGGTTTTGTTTTTTGATATGTGTTTTGAAAGAAGAGTTCTAGAAGAGGCTTGAAGATGTGAGGCCATGTTTGTGCCAAGAAGAGGTTTAGAAGAGGTTTTTTAATGAAATCACTTCAGAAAAACAAACACGCTGCAGACTCAAACGTCTGCACGTGGTCTGCGTGGGGCAGACATAAGAGGTTTGGAAGTGCTTTTCACAAAAAACAAACACCCCCTAGGTTTGCATCATTTCAGATGACCTTGTATTAAAGAAGAAATTCAAAGTTTAGAGGTCCTTGTGAAAATGTTGATCCTTAGAAAGAAATTTGATGATTGTTGAAGAGTGTTCTCGATAATATATTTTATTGATTTTGTAACAAGTTTGAGAGTACGATCGAACAATATTTGTAATATTTTATATGTGTGTACGAAAAGTTGGTTTGATTTTCAATAAAAATCTTTGGTATAATGAGATGAACGTGTTTTAGTAATTACATTGAGTATGAAATTTTCGTGGGTAATGGATGTGTTATACCGACTAAGTTGATGCGTAGCATTTTGTAACCATTTTGAAAATCGAGGATCAAGCGTTTATGGTAACAATAAAATTTGTGTATGCGAGTGATGTGAAAATAGATTGTAGGATAAGAGTACGTTTAAATAAACAATGCGTTTTGAAATAAATAGGAATTTGACTAATGATGAACGATGTGGATATAAGCATGATCGTGTTTACATAATAAAGTCTATGAAAAGAAAGTCTTGGTAACGATCACCTAGGTAAGGGAATCACCCCTAACTCATTGGTGAGGTCGTTGTAAGGTGAGAGAAAACAGAGTTAGTCGTCAAGGTAAGGAAATCACTCATATCTTGGTGACATGTCTCCATTTGTTGTTGCAAAAAGTGTAAATAAAATTACGTGAGGTTAATAATGTATAGTTATATGAAAAGTAATAGTATGATGTATGCGCAAAAAAGAAATCTCAAAAGGTTCAAAATTTGACAAGAGAGAATTTCATCATACAGGATCGAAAATAATAAAGCGTAAGTTCGATTAAAACTTAGATGGTTCCAAGACGGAACGTTGACTAACCAAAGTGGTCGAAAGGTCTTTGGAATTTGAGAGGCATGCTTTGGCCTAATAGGTGAAATACTCTCACTGACACATCGGTTAACGGTATTTACCCTTCCGGTTACTACATGTCCCAATTCAATCGAAAATTCAAGACTTGGCGGGATTTATGAAAAATCAAGGAGTGGGACTAGTCGACGAGATGCGGGTTTCACCCCTAACTTGATGATTTCGTGCCCTAAGGCTGGTTGGTATTCGTCGGGTCAGAATTTAATTTCGACAAGTTTGACGAGGGTCCACTAGAATTTGAAATTGAAATTCTTCATCAAGGTGAGGACTTCACTCCTAACTTGATGACGAATTTCGTGTAAAAAGAATTGGTAGATTGAGAGTCGTTCACCAAATTGTGGGTTTCATGCTTATTTTGGTGAAATCGTCTCGTTTGTATAATATGAGTGTTTGCGGATTTAGAATAGTCGAGTAGAATGTATGAGGAAAAGTGTATGTTAAAGATTAGACAAATAAGTATAAACATGTCAAGGATAGCACCTAAAGAATGGAATAATAAAACAAGTATTAACACATAATAAAACAAGTATTAACACATAAGAATAGCATATCAAGTATTAGCACATAAATGTCATATATGTTTAAAAGATCAAGGAGAATAAACAAGAAGTGAATAACGTAGCATGTAAGTGGTTTCAAGCAAAACCTAAAAATAAGGCTCTAAAACTATAGATTAGGTAAAAGCATTCCTACTTTTCCTAATTCCCTAGAGTTATGGCTCTGATACCAATCTGTCACACCCCAACCGATAGCGAAAACATCAGGATGAGATGAAATAGATTGCAAGAGACTTCATAACACTATGTGATAATATAGTTTAAATTCAAATTTCATAGATTGCTAAAATGTCATACAAGAATCGAATACGAACAACATTGTTTCAAACATATAATACAAAGTAGATTAATCTAAGTGTTTTTCTAAGTCCACTTAAGTCTTGTTTCTTCACTTAACATCATCTTGTCTATCGATCCTGCAACATGTATTAAAATATGATCAACAAAAAGTTGGCGAGTATACAAGTTTGATATATAGCATAAAAATAGTTTTAAAATAGTCTAACTGGCTCGTATCCAACGTGAATCACAATGTGCAAGTTACTAGTATGTTGAAACGGTGTCAAGTATATGTTTAAACCCATGAATCCAATGCGTTAAAATAGCCTATCCCAAAGAATAACGGGAGGTAACATGTTTAACTTAACAATACCCCGAGACTACTGGGCGGTGCATTACTCCTATAGCGCTATAATTGTTAAGGTAGGCTTGTATGAAGTTAATGAGCATATAGACACGAAAAGTTTATCATAACATACGAGATTAACATGCATCATATAGTTTCATGTTCGAATATGGATAGAGAGTGATTCAAATAGTTTTAAGTGTTTCGTGTGTTTATATATATAGAATACATGTTGCAGCCAAAAGTGTTAAAAGTAAAATGGGTTCGAGTATACTCACAAAATTGCATATGCTTTCCGATTTATCCAACGTGATGAGGTTGTTGAGACTAGAAAGTTGAATGTTCAATTTGGAGTTTAAGAGGTGTTTACATATGGTTTAAGGAGTTGGAGCTTAAGGTCATGAAGATAACTTATGAAAGTAATCATCTTGTACACATAGCACGTGTTCTTGACACTAGGGAAACTCAAAAAGAGTTTGTATGTTTTCATGGATTAAAGTCCATTAGAATCGTAACATGTGTATGGTCATAGGTGATGTAACATATTCTTGACAAGTAACTATTAAGTTATCATCAAGTCTAGCTACTTAGATTTATATAGATTATATAGATAACATATGAATATTTTATAAAGATTACAAGTCCTATAGATCAAGCATGAGGTAGGAGATTAAAGTCTCCATTTAGGCACCTCTTAGTGTCATATAATTCATACATGAGGTAGGAAGAATCAAGTCTTCCATTTAGGTACCTCTATTGTTCACTATTACACTTGTTGTTACGTACAACAAGGAGGGTCATGAACTTACAAGTAAATAGAGAAATAAGAACAACTAATCTATGGAAAACATCAAGAAGTAAGTGGATTCTTATGAAAGATAGCCCAAGCTAGTCTAACAATCACACATACATCAAGCTTCAAGCTTGAACACTTCTTGTGGGTAAAACCCTTTCTAAAATAGAATGTTTGTGAGGTTTTAACCTTTGATTTAACTTGTCTCAGCCTTGTTTTTAAGCCCAACTAACCATTCAATTGACATTAGGACATAGGTTTGAGATAAGAGAACTCAAGTTTAGCTAAGTTTAACAAAGTTTAAGTGAAAACAAAAAGTAACAGCCCACTTTGGAGCCTTTTTGGTGACATTCTAGAGCTTGGTTTTCCATGGAAAACCTGTGGAAATGTTCCTAAGGTTGTTCCAAGCAAGTGGGAAAAAGAATCAAGTGAAAAGACTAAGTATTGAGTGAATTATGCTCACTTGAAGAACTTGGTATGAATCTGGTTGAACTTCTGATTTGCAGCAGATTTGGGAGAATTATCTTGAATTATATCTTGGTTATATGATATCTGTTCACATCCGGGATGCTGATTCAGGATATTGGTAACATCCTGAATGGTATCCTCAGGATCACTAACGGATTATGTGCAGGTACGTGGGTTAGAAGCTAGCAACGTTCATGAAAACCTTTTCTACTGAAGACTCGATCCAAGTCGTTCACAAGAAGCCGTTGAAGCCGCATTACTCGGTCTACAACGTTCACATTGGAATATTTGGAGCATCCCATGTTTATAGGAATTATAGTTTGCATTTCGTTACTATAAATAGATGGGTATACCAGATCGAATAGGACATCACAACAACACTCACTGCACTTTCACAGTTGTTCTCTCGCAACTTCTACTTTCACACAAAGCATTGTAACACTTAGCGATCTGGTCAATATCCTGCACTGTATCCTGAAGTTTGAAGCAATAAGAAGAACTAGGCAGCTGCGATTGTCAGCTCCCGAGGTTTTATGCCGGTGATCTAGATTGATCAAGGGCTTTCCTCGTACATCTTGTGTCAACCCCTTTACTTTTCGCTCATTGTTTGATCGTAGATACAACTCAATATCCTGAGCCGTATCCTGAACACTGTTTTCCCAAACAACTTAACCAGCATATTTTCAACACACTTTTTAGCACACTACCTCACTTAACTAATTTGATTACTTAATTGCTGCGGTAATTTTTGACCAAAACAATTTGGCGCCCACCGTGGGGCAAGTGGTGCTATCTTTACTAAAAATCTTTGTGAAATCATTAATTGGTTTTCTGTTTTCAAAACTTTTTGCCACGTTATTTGCAATGGCCACAAGACCAAGCATGAGCTCCTCCACTGTGTCTGCTACGACTTCTGCTACTACTGGTCCGGTGCTTCCACCACCTCCTCCAAGGATGCCAGCTTCTTCGCAACCTCAGGATATTATCCCTACTCGGAGTATTCAGGGATCTGCTCCGATTTTAGCTTCTAATGATAAAATTCTAACCTTATTTGGAAGTGTGCCGGAACAAATGAGGCAGCAACAGGAAACAAACCAAATATTGTTAAGAGAAATACAACTCTTAAAAGCTGGCTCGAGCAGATCCGCCGAAGATATCGTCACTCCTCTACAACCCAGAACTTTGAACTTCAGTTCAGCTGTATATACTGAGGATAATAGGGGGAATATTGTGCCCAACCTTCCTCAGAATCATACTCCTGAAATACCCTCCTCGATCAGGATGTCAACTGTTTTGGTCAAAAATCTAATGAGGATAATGCAACCAAACTCTTAGTTACGGGGTATGATGCTTAAAATGAGGAACAATGATAAGGATCACTTCAATGTAAATTGCACAAATGACACAAGGATTTACACGAGGAAAAAGCCCTTGATCAATGAATGATCTCCGGCATAAAAAACTCGGGTGATGGAAACTACCGATCACCAAGCTGAAATAAATCAATAAATGTTTACAACTTCGGATAGTGACGAGCTAGGTACAAGGATCACTATGGTTAAATGTATAAAAGTGTGTGAAAACTGTTAAGTGTTTGTCGAATGCTTCAAGAGTGCAATTGTACGAGAGTGTGTGAAATGGCCAAGTGTTCTAATTACTAGCTCGTCACCCTTTTAAAAATAGAAGTTAACTATGCTAACAAACTATCCGACTTTTGTGCCATGCTCCCACGCTCTCGACAACGTCCATTTCCAGTCAAACGTGTGCGAAATACCCGTGGAATATTCCATAGCAACGTTGCCAAGACTAAGTCAAGCTTATTACTCCTGCAAAACAATACGAAACACAAACAAACAATCGTTAGTATGAGGATCCTTAGGGTGATCCATGATCCTGATCCTGAAGCTCTTCTGAGGATCACTATCTGTCACAGAAGTAAGGATCACTATTAGGATAACAAATAAGGATCACTAATTGTTAGAAAATCCTCCCCTAACAATTGCCCCCAAAATATAAGGAGTAATATTTAAAATGAACGAATTATATTTTCTTGATCTTATCCGCAACTAACTAACGGATATATAGCCGTTGATGTAGAACTATCCGTTGCAACTATGACGTCACAGAAGTGACAACCCTGCACAATCATGATTATAAATAGGAGATATAGATAGGATCGTTTGCATTTAAATTTCAGAGATACTCCCTTTATAACTGCATCCGAAGATAAACAGGTATTCTCTCTTCATCTTCTTCCTTCTTTTGCTCTGTTTTCCTCCTGTTTTCATCATTCTGTCAAAAATGTTGCTCCAAAACTCCCCAGCTAAGGATCACCCGAAAAACAGCCCACTGAAGAGCCAGGGGATCATCGAAGATTCCATAAAAGAACGCTGTTGTTTCACTGATCCGCAGATTGATAGGATCCGCTACTGTTTCCCGGCGAACACTGTGTTTAAATCTTTTGATCCCAACGCCCTCAGTGATCATATTTCTGATAACTGGGTTGCGTTTCCTGTCACTCCGTTCACCATAGGCTATACATATCCTTTTCCAGCCTTCACCCAGTCATTCTTTTCCCTAACCGGCGTCTCTTATATCCAAGCCATGCCGATGATCTGGAGGGTTTTGTATACCCTTGAAAGGATCATCGAGCAGGAAGGAATAGACCTAGGAATGTCAGAGCTGGGAGAGCTGTATGATCTTACTACCTTTGGCTCTCATCGTTATTTGTTCAAACGTAAACCTGGTGAGGAACACCCGATCTTCAAAGCTACCAAAAATGATACTAACTGGAAGCGGCGTTTCTTTTTCGTCAAGAGAGATTCTATCCCTGACGGGAAGGATCTACCCAGGAAATGGGCTACCCATGGTAGGATGGAGGATCCTGAGAAGGATCACCAGAGAACTTTCTTTTGACATAAGAGTTACTGACATTCTTTTGCTTTCTTGTTATGCAGCCATCACCGTTTCACATCTCAGACTGACCCCTGCTGCCAAAGAGAGGCTCGCCGCCTTCAAGAGACTTGATCCTGAAATAAGATCTTTCAAGACAACCACCCAGGATTCTCAGGAGGTATCCTCAGGCTCTGTCACGATGTCAAGTAAGTATCTTTGTTTAAAAATTCAAATAAATAATGAAATATAAGTGAAATTAAGATACTTATCTTGTTTTGGTCGTGTAGGCGCTGGAAAATCCACCAAGTCTGCTTCAAAATTCAGTGTCACCGATCTCACCACCGTCAGATCCTCCAAGAGAAAGGCTCCTACCAGCCCGACAGCTTCAGTCCCCAAGGCACCCCTCAAAGGAAAGGGAGTCAAGAAGAGAAAGGCCTCCGATGCTGAGGATCTGCAAGGTCTGCCTCTGACCCGCCACCAATTCCTCGAGTACTTCAACAATGTAAGGATCAATGTCTCTGCTCCTATATCCTGCTGATATGAGGATCACTTGGTCCTGACCTTATCCTTTATCCCCTTTGTAGAAATTTGCCGAGATCGAGGACTACGTTGGCCACGTTGAGGATCAGGATAGGAAGATTGCCGACCTCCAACAGGTTGCACTGCTAAAGGATCTTAAAATTGCTGATCTTCAGAAGGAACTCCAGGACGCCAAACATGAGACGGCCAAGGTGCTGGTTAATGCTGACTACGAGAAGCATGAGATCACCGAAGATGCCAAGGTCTCCGCCGCCATAGCAATGTACAAAACCAAACTACAAATGGCCTTGGAAGCTCAGGATCCTACCTTTGACAAGAGCACCTGGGACGTGGAAGGCTGGAAGGCAAGGCTGGCTGAACTGGATGATGAAGAGGAGGCTAAAGAGATCCTGACAATTGAGGCTGGAGGCAAGGGTGAAGGTGGTGAAGCAAGTGGAGCCGGAGGTGGTGATGCAGCGAAGGTTTAGGCTGCAGGATTGGGCGATGATGGAAATTTCTAGATATAGCCGGAGCCCAATTTTTTTTAGTTTGATGGTTGTTTGTTGAACAATTTGATGGTTTGTACTGAACAATAGTTTTTAGGATTAAGGATCTAGGATCCTTCAGACAATAGGCAGGATTGCAAATGGTGGAAGGATACTCTGTTTGGGGGATGAAGCCATTGTGATCCTGCCGCCTTTATATTCCTGCACTACTTTGAACCTATTATCATGGACACCCTTTACCTACCCCAGCGAACGGGCCACGTATTGCTGGTAGATGCTCGGGGTAGGTAATTTTGACAACCTTTTAAGGGTTAATCTTTTGTCAATAAATAAAACCTTAATCTTTTGTCGCTTATCTTGTGTTGTTATCCTTTTTGTCTCTTTAATTCTCAATTGTTTTGATGTACACTGACTAAATAAGCAATTTTGAATAAGTCAGATTGAAAATATTTAGGATATGATCCATGATCAAATATCCTTTAGTTGAAGAATCCCAAAAAGTAATATATTTTAAGGATCATAAGTTTAGTTGTCAAATTACAAGGGCTATTCAAATAATCAATGAATAGAATTGAAATAGTTAAGGATTGTACCTGAGGATCCAAGTTAGGATCCTAACTATAATCAGGATAACTATAAGATAAACCTTAGAGAGAAGTAAGGATCAAGGATCCCTAGTTGTGTAACTTCAAGGACCTGAAATAGAGCATAACTTGGGACTAAGCCAATATAAGATAAGAGTTAGCAACTGGGGACAAGCCCAAGGATAACTGGGGACAAGCCCAAGGATCGTATGTAAACTGGAGTATGGCCCTAACTGGCGACTATCCAAACTTAGTGACATGACAATGCCAAAACCTTAGCTAACGTGAAAACGTTAGAAACCTTAGGAACGGATGTATGGTACGTCTACCATTATACGTAGGATCCTAGGTATAGCCAGTACAATGGAATTATCAGCCCCTAAAGCGAGTACTGGTCCCACTGCCTTGAACTATATCAGGATCATCATGCGCTACAGGCGGAACTGGGGTCAAGCCCAAATAACTGGGGTTAAACCCAAGGAACGAATTGCTTCTGTGGGTAATCAACACTTTGCTAAGAATACCTGAACTTTCAAAACTCAGAATCATGTGAGAGAAGGATAAGGGACGCATGATCCTTATCCTTATATGAGAAAATAAGGAAATGAAATAGTTCAAGATTAGGACATTACCAGAGTAAGGATCATTGATGCTTTAAGGATCCTTCAAGGATACCCCTAATGTAAGGATCATCTGTGCCATGAGGATCCTGCTCACATGAAATATTTCTTCAAATGGACAGCATTCCAAGCTCTTGGTAGCAAATCACCTTCCATGGTTAGCAATCTATATGCCCCCTTTCCTGCTTCAGCTTCAATCAAATAAGGGCCTTCCCATTTTGGTGCCAATTTTCCATCAGCAGGATTGGTGGTATTCTGAAATGCTTTCCTTAATACCATATCACCAATTTGAAACTTCCTGATCCTGACATTTTTGTTGTAAGCACCAGCCATTCTTTGTTGATAACTAGCCATCCTTATCCTAGCCAGATCCCTGATTTCCTCAATAGTATCCAGGTCTTGAGCCAAGTTCTCATCATTTTCCTCAGGATCACGGGTACTTGTTCTAGCAGTTGGAACCACCATTTCTGTTGGGACCACTGATTCTGCCCCAATACCAAAGAGAATGGAGTCTGGCCTGTAGCATTCTTGGGGGTTGTCCTATCAGCCCAAAGCACATAAGGTAGTTCTTCTGCCCATTTCCCTTTCTTGGATCCAAGCTTCTTCTTCAGATTGTTGATGATGATCTTGTTGGATGATTCTGCTTGACCATTAGCTTAGGGGTGGACTGGTGTTGATGTTATCATCTTAATCCCCCAGCTGTCACAAAAGTTAGTAGTTCTGCCCCCAATAAATTGGGAACCATTATCACATATAATTTCAGAAGGAATACCAAATCTAGTTATAATATTTCTTTTAGTGAAGGATATAACTTCCTTTTCTCTGACTTGGGCAAAAGCTTCAGCCTCTATCCACTTGGAGAAGTAATCAGTCATAGCTAGCATGAACACTTTTCCACCAGGTGCCTTAGGGAGCTTACCAACTATATCCATGCCCCATCTCATAAATGGCCAAGAGGAGGATATAGGATGTAAAAATTTAGCCGGCTAATGAAGGATATTGCTGTGTCTCTGACAAGGATCACACTTCTTAGCATATTCCACAGCATCCCTTTTCATAGTTGGCCAGTAGTATCCTATCCTCAGGATCCTTGAGAACAATGCCCTGCCCCCAGTGTGGTTTCCACAATCTCCTTCATGGAAGTCTTTTAAAACTTCTTGGATCTCAGGATCCTCAATGCATCTTAAGTATGGTCCTGCAAGAGATCACTTACACAACATATTATTTAAGATTGTGAATTGAGATACCTTAATTTCGAAAGCCCTAGGGTTTTCTCCTGTAGGAATCTCTCCGTGTTGTAAGTATTTCATGATTGGTGAGATCCATGATCCTGATCCTGAATGGGATTGAGTATCCTCACTAGGGATAATTGCAGAATCTTGCCCTATTTCCATGGCCACATGATCCTCGATGGCAGGAGCCAAGACATGGATAATGGGGATACTTATATCCTCCGGGATCTTCAAAGATGATCCTAAGTTAGCCAATGCATCAGCTTCTGTATTTTCTTCCCTTGGTACCTGTGTCAAACTAAAGGAAACAAAGGAGAGTGCCAATTCTTTGACTATCTCTAAATATTTGGTTAGCTTTTCACCTTTAATAGTATAGGATCCATTAAAGTGATTTGTAATCAACAATAAATCTACATGTACCTCAAGATACCTGATCCCCATATGCTTAGCAATTTGCAAACCAGCAATTAAGGCTTCATACTCAGCCTCATTATTAGTTGTTTGGAACTCACAAGCTATAGAGTGGGGTATTATGTCCCCCTGTGGCGATTTTAGTAGTATACCAAGCCCTGTGCCTTTGACGTTTGAGGATCCATCAGTATAGAGTATCCAAGGATCCTTGGTCTCCTCCAGCTGCTGGACTTCTAACTCAGCTTCTTTTTGTAAATCACTACTAAAATCAGCCACAAAGTCAGCCAATGCTTGGGATTTGATGGCTGTCCTAGGCTCATATCTTATATCATAGGCACTAAGCTTCACTGCCCACTTTGCCATCCTTCCTGACATCTCTGGTTTCCTGAGGACATTCTTAATTGGAAAATTAGTTTTAATAACAATCATGAGTTTCAAAATAATGTCTCAACTTAGTAGATGCCATAATTAATGCAAGAATAAGCTTTTCAAGGTGTGAATACCTGGATTCGGCATCAAGTAAACTCTTACCTTCATGATCCTTAACAAGGACTGCACTTACTGCTTTTGAGGATACTGCAAGATACAAGGATAGCACATCTCCTTTCTCTGGTTTCATCAAGGCCGTGGCTGAGGATAGGTAATCTTTGAGAGCTCGTAAGGCATTTTCATGCTTCTCAGTCCACTCAAATTTCTTGTTCTTCCTTAGGATATCATAGAATTCTTTGTACTTCTCTGAGGATTTGGATATAAATCTGTTCAAAGCTGCTATCCTGCCTGTTAGCCTTTGGACATCCTTTGCATTGGCAGGAGATTTGATATTCACTAAGGCTTTGATTTGTTCCGGGCTAGCTTCAATGCCTCTCTTGGTCACCATGTATCCTAAGACTTTACCTGCTTTAACACCAAAGTGACACTTTGAAGGATTAAGTTTCATGTTATATTTGTCAAGGATATCAAATGCTTCCTCCAAGTCCCTTAGGTGATCCTCAGTTTTTACGGATTTTACCACCATATCATCTATGTAAACCTCCATAGTTTGTCCAATCTGATCCTTGAACATCATATTCACCAGCCTTTGATATGTTGCACCTGCATTCCTTAATCCAAACGACATAGCAATATAACAATATATACCGGTTGGAGTCATAAAAGCCGTATCCTCTTGATCAGATGGTTCCATCTGAATTTGTTGAAATCCAGATGAAGCATCCATAAAAGTCAACAGTTCATGACCCGCCGTTGCATCCACCATGGAGTCAATGTGGGGTAATGGGAAAGGATCCTTGGGACATGCCTTACTTAAATCTGTGAAATCGACACATACCCTCCACTTTCCGTTTTTCTTTTGAACAACAACCACATTGGCCAACCATCTTGGATACTTGACCTCTCTAATCATACCTGCCCGGAGCAATTTCTCTACCTCTTCCTGGATAACGGCATTTCTTTCCGGTGCAAACTTCCTCCTTTTTTGATGGATTGGTTTGAATGACCTGTCAATGCCAAGTTTATGAGTTATAATATCTTTAGATATACCTGTCATATCCTCATGCTTCCATGCAAAGGTAGTTTTTCTCCTTTTGAGGAAGGATACGAGGCCTTCTTTCATTCTACCAAGGATCCCTGATCCAATATAGATTCTGGATTCAGGATCATCAGGATCCATGAGGATTTCTACCACATCCTGCTCTCTTGCCTCCAAGACATCCCTTGGAGGATACTTTGATTGCTATTGCTCCCTTGACTTCGAGGCTGGTTTCATCGATGAAGTGTAGCAGTTCTTAGCCTCCTGCTGATCACTATCAATCTTGACTATTCCCCAAGGACTAGGGAGCTTCACACATTGATGGTAGGTAGATGGGACTGCCTTCATATCGTGTATCCAAGGCCTGCCAAGGATAACATTACAACAAGATAAACAGCCAATAACACAAAATTTTTGATAAGAATGTAGGCCTTCTATGTATATTGGGAGTTTAATGTCCCCCAGGGTATTCTTAGTTTCGCCACTAAATCCCACGAGCACGGAGGATCTTGGTATGATATCTGATTCAGGGATACCCATCTTCTTTAGAACGTCAAGCTGGATAATGTTCACTGAGCTTCCTCCGTCTATAAGGATCATGCGGACAAAATGGTTAGAAATGAAAAGAGTAATAACTAAACCATCGTGATGAGGATCCTGGATATCAACACGATCATCCTCATCAAAGGTTATGACTTTTCCTTCGGAGACACTTGATGTTCGAACGAGTCTTTCTCCACTATCCATTTCAGTTTCCTTTGCATGCCTTTTAGCTGCTGAGAAGGATGTGCCACAAATGTCTGATCCTCCAGAAATAAAGTTTATTACTTGTGCATCTGCTGGAGGGGCCGGAGCTTTCTCAGAGATCCTTTTAGGATCCTGAGTCCTTGACTTTTTTCTACCCAACAATTCTTTTAGATGCCCCTTGCTCAACAAGTATCCAATTTCCTTTCTTAATGCAATGCATTCTTCTGTAAGATGCCCAAAATCTTCATGGTATGCACACCACTTTGATTTATCTTTGGTTGCAGCTGGTCTGTCATTTTTTCTGGGCCATCTAGCTTTATCACCTAGATTCTACATCGCAAGGATTAGTTCATTGTTATCAACAGAAAAACAATATTCAGAAATTGGAGGATAATCCTCATCATCCTCTTCCTGATCAACAACATGCACGCTTTGGTTATCAGATCTGTTATAGGATCTGAACTTGTTGTTCTTGAACGAGGATCCTTGCTTCTCTTGTTTTGAGGATCCTGCTAATCTCTCCTGGATCCTCTTATCATCCTCTAGCCGGATGAACCTGAGTGCCCGGGTTCTTACCTCATCTAGGTTTCTGCATGGTGTCATAACAAGATCATCATAGAACAATGAATCCCTAAGCAATCCCATTTTGAAGGCCTCAACAGCCGTGGCTATATCCAGATTGGGAATGTCTAAGGATTCTTTACTAAATTTGGTAATGTAATCCCTTAATGATTCATTATGACCCTGGGTTATCCTATATAGATCACTAGTTAATCGTTCAAATTTTCTACTACAAGAAAACTGATTATTAAATAGGTTAACTAGATTAGCAAATGAGGTAATAGAGTAGGGGGAAGACTTAGCAGCCATTTGAGAGCTGATCCAGTAAGAGTGGATCTGAATCCCTTGCACATGCATGCTTCCTTAAACCTTTCTGGGATTGGATTGATCTCCATCCTCTCCATGTATTGTGCTATGTGTTCTTCAGGATCCGTCGAACCATCATACAACTTCATGGTTGGCACATGGAACCTTTTGGGTATCTCAGCATCACAAATTGGTGGTGCAAAACGAGATATTTTATGGCTTCCATCTGCAATCTTTGGGATAGGTTTGACCATTCCTGGAACACTTGATATCATATCCTTCAACTTTTGCAACTCTCTGGCCATGGCATGGTTGATACCTGTATCCTGCATGAATCCATGGTTAGTGGTGAGAGAATTATTAAGAGTGTTACCTCCCATCGGGTTCAAATTAGGAACACCGGATGTGAACCCATATTGCTGGGACTCTGGAATGATCGAAGGACCAGTAGAAGCAATGGTCTGCATCGGAATAAAATCTCCCTGATGGACATCTTAACTTCCTGTTTGCAAATTCCTTAAGGATCCTGGCATCTGGAAGGATCCTTGAAACTGGGACGATCCTGGAACAAAGGAGGATCCTTGAACCTGGGATGATCCTGGAAAAAAGGAGGATCCTTGAACCTGGGATGATCCTGGAACAAAGGAGGATCCTTGAACCTGGGATGATCCTGGAACGAAGGAGGATCCTTGAACCTGGGATGATCCTGGAACAAAGGAGGATCCTTGAATCTGCTGCGCTCCTGAGTATCCTCCTGAATTCATGAAGGATCCCATATGCTGAGGGTAGGATCCTGCTGGCTGGAAATATGAACCTGATGCCTGGGTCACTGTTGCTGCTCCGTAGTGCACTGCTTTTGGTCCACCCACATATTGAACATCTGGAACTATCGATGGCTGAGAAGTAATCACCGGAGTATCAAAATTCAAAGATCTGGGCACCAGTGGGGAATGATCCTCTGCCGTTTTCTTTTGTTTCTTGATATCTCCGATTTCTTTGGGAATCCTTTCATTGGTCTTATCCTGTTGCTGTATATGATCCTTCATCTGCAAAATCAAAGTAAACATGTCACTAGTAGTGGGAGTGTAAGAAGCAGAAGAAGTTGGAGGTTTGGAGAAAATGGGAGTTGGTTTCTTCTCAGCATTTTTCTGAGATCCAGCAGGTGGTGGAGGCAAAGGTGGGATGCCTTGAGATGAATTGACCGCAGACATTGCAATAGAGGTATTCTTCAATGATGAAGCCATGTACTTGTATGCAATGAACCGGGATGATCACCAACAGAAAAACTTCTTAGGAATGAAGCACCAATTGCCCCACGGTGGGCGCCAAACTGTTTTGGTCAAAAATCTGATGAGGATAATGCAACCAAACTCTTAGTTACGGGGTATGATGCTTAAAATGAGCAACAATTATAAGGATCACTTCAATGTAAATTTCACAAACGACACAAGGATTTACACGAGGAAAAAGCCCTTGATCAATGAATGATCTCCGGCATAAAAAACCTCGGGTGATGGAAACTACCGATCACCAAGCTCAAATAAATCAATAAATGTTTACAACTTCGGAAAGTGACGAGCTAGGTACAAGGATCACTATGGTTAAATGTGTAAAAGTGTGTGAAAACTGTTAAGTGTTTGTCGAATGCTTCAAGAGTGCAGTTGTACGAGAGTGTGTGTAGCTGAAAATGGCCAAGTGTTCTAATTACTAGCTCGTCACCCCTTTAAAAATAGAAGTTAACTATGCTAACAAACTATCCGACTTTTGTGCCATGCTCCCACGTTCTCCACAACGTCCATTTCCAGTCAAACGTGTGCGAAATACCCGTGGAATATTCCATAGAAACGTTGCCAAGACTAAGTCAAACTTATTACTCCTGCAAAACAATACGAAACACAAAAAAACAATCGTTAGTATGAGGATCGTTAGGGTGATCCATGATCCTGATCCTGAAGCTCTTCTGAGGATCACTATCTGTCACAGAAGTAAGGATCACTATTAGGATAACAAGTAAGGATCACTAATTGATAGAAAATCCTCCCCTAATATCAACCATGAGGAGCTCAGGATATGCTTCAGGATATGGGCAGAATCCTCAGACTGGTAACGTGTCTAATAATAATAATACTCTTGCCATAACAGTGTTGGATCTTTGCAGGATACAGTTGTGACATCAGCATTATCTAGGGAGCTTCAGAAGCTAAAGGATATGATATCCAGTGTACCTTGGGTGGTTCAGCCAATCCCTGAAGTATCCTAGGATAGCCACAAGATATCTCGGTTTGTGCATCCTATTTGTGATGCTAAAATCCCAAAAAGATTCCAAACTCCCAACATGAAGCTTTATGATGGAACCACGGATCCTGAAGAGCATATTGCCCAGTATAGGGAACGGATGGAAATCAATCCCATCCCTCCGGAACTTAAGGAAGCATGCTTATGCAAGGGTTTCGGCTCTACCTTAACAGGATCAGCCTTAAAATGGCTGTTAAACGTTCCTTCTCACTCAATTACTTCTTTTGCTCATTTGGTTAACTTATTTAATAATCAATTTTCTTGCAGCCGGAGCTTTGAAAAACTAACAAGTGACCTTTACAGGATAACACAGGGGCCTCAGGAGTCCCTAAGGGATTATGTGAACAAGTTCAGTCGGGAATCCTTAGACATTCCGCATCTTGATGTTGCAACAGCGGTGCAAGCTTTCAAGATGGGGCTGCAAAAAGATTCTCAATTTTACCAAGACCTTGTAATGAACCCATGCAGGAACTTGGACGAAGCTCGAAACAGGGCCCTAAGATATATTCGATTGGAGGATGACAGAAAGATGCAAGAGAGGATGAATGCATCCTCAACATATGAATCAACTAACATGAAGTCAGAATCCTCGCACAAACCATACCGCTCTAAGCCGTATGGTAGAAATGATAACAAAAGAGTGAATGATGTTGAAGATGAGGATCCTGAAGAATATCCTGAGTTATCTGAATATTGCTTTTCTGTTAACATTCCTGAATTGATGTATGCCATGCAGGGTTTAGGAGACAAGGCTAGGTGGCCTCAAAAGAATCAACAAAAAGCTGATTGGAAAGATAAGTCAAAATGGTGTGCCTTCCACGAAGATTTCAGACATGTGAGTGAGTATTGCATTGCCCTAAGGAAAGAAATAAGCTATCTTCTGAGCAAGGGGTATCTGAAAGATCTCTTAGGAAGAAAGAAGAATAAAGGTCAGGATACTGAGAAGGATCCTGAACGAGCAACCTCACCTCCCGCAGATGCCAAGATAATCAACTTCATTTCGGGAGGATCCGAAATCTGTGGGACTTCGTATTCGGCGGCGAAGAAACATGCAAAAGAAGCTAAGGCTGAGAGGGGAGACAAACCTGTCAGGATGACTACCCTCACAACTGACAAAATGATCACATTTGATGCTGATGACAAGGATATTGTCCAAGATCCTCATCATGATGCTCTAGTAATAACTGTTAGGGCTGGAATTTTATTATGCATGATCCTTACACGTGATCCGAACCAGTGATCCTTGTTTCTTTGACAGACAGTGATCCTCAACAGGACTTCAGGATCAGGATCATGGACCATTATAGGATCCTCATGCTAACGGTTACCTTCGTTTAATACAATGTTATTTTGCAGGAACATCTAGCAGGATACGCTCTTAGCATCATAATCAAGGGACGCGTCTTCACAATTATGGCATTAGCTTAATCGGAGATAGACGTTGCAAAGGATATGGAAACTTAGCTTGATTTAAGGGCGGCAATTTAGGCTAGATTGTCTTTTATTTCTAAAGGGGTAATGAGCTGATTATTAGTCTTTTTACCTAAAATAGGTCACCTACACTTGTATAAATACCACTCTTCCTCATTTGGAAGAACACACGACATACAACGCAACTCTCACACACTTAGACACTCGAAACAGTAGTGATCCTTGTACTCAGCTCATTATCATCCGAAGTTGTAACCATTTTGTTCTTATATTGAAGTTTGGTGATCGGTAGTTGCCATCACCCGAGGTTTTTTATGCCGGAGATCATATATTGATCAAGGGCTTTTTCCTCGTATAAATCATTGTGTCTTTGCATATTTCTCATAAAAGTGATCCTTTACTTTTATAATTAACCAAGCATCATACCCCATTTACATAAAGTTTGGTTACATTATCCTTGTGTGATTTTTGACCAAAACAGTTTGGCGCCCACCGTGGGGCCATTGGTGCTTCATTCATAAGAAAACTTTCTGTTCGAAATCATTTCAAAGAATTACATGGCTTCATCATTGAAAAACATGTCCGCGGCGATGTCTGCAGTCACCTCGTCTCAAAGCACTCTACCTCCTCCACCGGCAGGATCCCAGAAGAATGCTGAGAAGAGACAAACTCCTACTAACTCTAAACCTCCATCTTCTTCTCCTATGAATTCTTATATTCCCAGTACTAGTGATGTATTTACTTTGATTTTGCAGATGAAGGATCGTATGCAGCGGCAGGATGAAACTAGTGATAGGATCCTCAGGGAAATTGGAGATCTCAAAAGACAAAAGAGAACGGCAGAGGATCATTCCCCACTGATGCCCAAATCCTTGAGCTTTGATACTCCAATGATCACTTCTCAGCCATCGGGAATTCCAGACGTGCAAATTATGGGAGAATCAAGAGGATTGCACCTCGGTTCGACAGCAATGACTCAGGCATCAGGCTCACACTTTCAGCCGGCAGGATCCTATCCCCAGCATATGGGATCCTTCATAAATTCGGGAGCCTATCCGGGAGCACAGCAATTTCAAGGATCCTACTTTGTTCCAGGATCATCCCAGGGTCAAGGATCCTCCTTTGCTCCAGGATCATTCCAGGTTCAAGGATCCTCCTTCGTTCCAGGATCATCCCAGATACCAGGATCCTATCAGATACCAGGATCCTCCCAGATGCCAGGATCCCTAAAAAGTTTGCAAACAGGAAGTCTAGATGTCCATCAAGGAGACTTCATTCCAATGCAGACCATTGCTTCCACTGGTCCATCCGTTATTCCAGAATCCCAGCAAAATGGATTCACTAACTTGAACCCAATGGGAGGTAACACTTTAAATAATTATCTTACCACTAACCATGGATTCATGCAGGATACAGGTGTCAATCATGCTATGGCCAGGGAATTGCAGAAGCTTAAAGATATGATCTCAAGTGTTCCGGGGGTAGTCAAGCCTATCCCGGAGATTGCAGATGGAAGCCACAAGGTATCTCACTTTGCACCACCAATTTGTGATGCAGAGGTACCCAAAAGGTTCCATATCCCTACTATGAAGCTGTATGATGGCACAACGGATCCAGAGGAGCATATAGCACAATACAGGGAGAGGATGGAGATCAATCCTATCCCAGAAAAGTTGAAGGAAGCATGCCTATGTAAAGGATTTGGATCCACTCTTACTGGATCAGCTCTTAAATGGCTGCTAAGTCTTCCCCCTTACTCTATTACTTCATTTGCCAATTTAGTTAATTTATTCAATAACCAATTCTCTTGTAGTAGAAAATTTGAAAGATTAACTAGTGATTTGTACAGGATAACTCAAAATCATAATGAATCATTAAGGGATTATATAACTAAATTTAGTAAAGAATCCTTGGACATTCCCAACTTAGATGTGGCTACGGCTGTTGAAGCCTTCAAAATGGGACTGCTTAAGGATTCATTATTCTATGATGATCTTGTTATGACACCATGCAGGAATCTAGATGAGGTAAGAACTCGAGCACTCAGATTCATCCGGCTAGAGGATGACAAGAGGATCCAGGAGAGACAAGTAGGATCCTCAAAACAGGAGAAGCAAGGATCCTCCTTCAAGAACAACAAATTCAAATCCTACCATAGAAATGAGAACCAGAATGTGCATGTTGTTGACCAAGAAGATGATGATGAAGACTATCCTCCAATCTCAGAATATTGTTTTTCCGTTGATAATCATGAACTAATCCTTGCAATGCAGAATCTAGGCGAAAAAGCTAGGTGGCCCAGGAAGAATGATAAACCATCCGGGACTAAAGACAAGTCAAAATGGTGTGCATACCATGAGGATTTCGGGCATCTAACTGAAGAATGCATAGCTTTAAGAAAAGAGATTGGATATCTGTTAAGCAAGGGGCACCTAAAAGAATTATTGGGAAGAAAAAAGCAAATGACTCAGGATCCTGAAAGGATCCCTGAAAAGGCTCCAGCACCCCCGGCAAACGCACAAGTGATCAACTTTATTTCCGGAGGATCAGACATCTGTGGTACATCCTTCTCGGCGGCCAAAAGACATGCAAAGGAGTCAAAAATGGATAATGGAGAAAGGCCTATTAGGACATCAAGTGTCTCAGAAGGGAAGATGATAACGTTTGATGAGGATGATCGCATTAACATTCAGGATCCTCATCATGATAGTCTAGTTGTTACACTCTTTATCTCTAACCATTTCGTCCGCAGGATCCTTATCGATGGAGGAAGCTCAGTGAACATTATCCAGCTTGATGTTCTGAAGAAAATGGGTATCCCAGAATCAGACATCACACCAAGATCCTCCGTGCTTGTAGGATTCAGTGGAGAAACGAAGAAAACACTGGGGGACATCAAACTCCCAATCTACGTGGAAGGATTACATAATTATCAGAAATTTTGTGTTATTGACTGTTTGTCTTGTTGCAATGTTATCCTTGGCAGACCTTGGATACATGATATGAAAGCAGTCCCATCCACCTACCATCAATGTGTGAAGCTCCCTAGCCCATGGGGAATAATCAAGATCGACAGTGATCAGCAGGAGGCTAAGGATTGTTATACCTCATCCATGAAGCCAACCTCGAAGCCAAGGGAGCAATAGCAATTACAGTATCCTCCGAGGAATGTCTTGGAGGCAAGGGAACAAGATGTGGACGAAATCCTCTTGGATCCTAATGATCCTGAGTCAAAAATCTATATTGGATCAGGGATCCTTGGCAAGATGAAAGAAGACTTAATATCCTTCCTCAAAAGAAGAAAATCTACCTTTGCTTGGAAACATGAAGATATGACAGGTATATCTAAGGAGATCATTACTCACAAACTTGGCATTGACAGGTCTATCAAACCAATCCATCAAAAAAGGAGGAAGTTTGCACCAGAAAGGAATGCCATTATCCAAGAAGAAGTAGAGAGACTACTTCGAGCAGGTATGATCAGAGAGGTAAAGTATCCAAAATGGTTAGCCAATGTGGTCGTTGTCCAAAAGAAAAACGGAAAATGGAGGGTATGTGTCGATTTCACTGATCTGAATAAGGCATGTCCCAAGGATCCTTTCCCATTACCCCACATTGACTCCATGGTGGATGCAACAGCGGGGCATGAACTGTTGACCTTTATGGATGCATCATCTGGATTCCAACAAATTCAGATGGAACCATCTGACCAAGAGGATACAGCCTTTATGACCCCAACAGGTTTGTATTGTTATATTGCCATGCCTTTTGGATTAAGAAATGCAGGTGCAACATATCAAAGGCTGGTGAATATGATGTTCAAAGATCAAATTGGACAAACTATGGAAGTATACATAGATGATATGGTAGTCAAGTCAAAGAAAGCTGAGGATCACCTAAGGGATTTGGAGGAAGCATTTGATATCCTTGATAATTATAACATGAAGCTTAATCCTTCAAAGTGCCACTTTGGTGTTAAGGCAGGTAAATTCCTAGGATATATGGTAACTCAGAGGGGCATTGAGGCAAGTCCGGAGCAAATTAAAGCACTAATAAACATCAAGTCCCCTGCCAATGCTAAAGATGTGCAAAGGCTAACAGGCAGGATAGCAGCTCTGAACAGGTTCATATCAAAATCCTCAGAAAAATGTAAGGAATTTTACGATATCCTAAGGAAGAACAAGAAATTTGAATGGACTGAGAAACATGAGAATGCTTTACAAGCCCTTAAAGAATATATGTCCTCAGCACCAGCATTATCAAAGCCCGAAAAAGGAGATGTGTTATCCTTATATTTGGCGGTATCCTCAACCGCTGTAAGTGCTGTCCTTGTTAAGGATCACGAAGGTACACAATATCCTATCTACTATGTAAGTAAGAGTCTACTTGATGCCGAATCCAGGTACTCACACCTCGAAAAACTTATTCTTGCATTAATCATGGCATCAACTAAGTTAAGGCATTATTTTGAAACCCATACTATTGTTGTTAGAACTAACTTTCCAATTAAGAATGTCCTCAGGAAACCAGAGATGTCAGGAAGAATGGCTAAGTGGGCAGTAAAGCTTAGTGCCCATGATATAAGATATGAGCCAAGAACAGCCATTAAATCACAAGCACTAGCTGACTTTGTGGCTGATTTCAGTAGTGATCTACAAAGAGAAGCAGAATTGGAGGTCCAACAGCTGGATGAAACCAAGGATCCTTGGATACTACACACTGATGGATCCTCAAATGTCAAGGGCACAGGCCTCGGGATACTACTAAAATCGCCACAGGGGGACATAATACCCCACTCCATAGCCTGTGAGTTCCAAGCAACTAACAATGAGGCTGAATACGAAGCCTTAATTGCTGGCTTGCAAATTGCTAAAGATATGGGGGTGAAATATCTTAAAGTATATGTAGACTCATTATTGATCACCAATCACTTTAATGGATCCTATGCTGTTAAAGGTGAAAAACTAACCAAATATTTAGAGATAGTCAAAGAATTGGCACTCTCTTTTGTTTCTTTTAGCTTAACACAGGTACCAAGGGAGGATAACACGGAAGCTGATGCATTGGCCAACTTAGGATCATCCTTAAAAATTCCAGAAGACATAAGTATCCCTATCATCCATATCCTGGCCCCTGCTATTGAAAATCAAGTGGCCATGGAAATAGAAGAGGATACTGCAGTAATCCCTAATGAAGAAGCTCAATCTTATTCAGGATCATGGATCCCACCAATCATGAAATACTTGCAAAACGGAGAGATTCCAATGGGAGAAAATCCTAGAGCTTTCAGGATCAAGGTATCTCAATTTACAATCTTAAATAATGTGTTATATAAACGATCCCTTGCAGGACCATATTTAAGATGTATTGAGGATCCTGAAATTGAAGAAGTATTGAGAGACTTCCATGAAGGAGATTGTGGAAACCACACTGGGGGCAGGGCATTATTCTCAAGGATCCTTAGAACAGGATACTACTGGCCAACCATGAAAAGGGATGCTGTAGAATATGCTAGGAAATGTGATCCTTGTCAAAGACACAGCAATATCCTTCATCAACCAGATGAATTGCTACACCCTGTTAGGGCTGGATTTTTATTATACGTGATCCTTATAGGTAATCCTAACCAGTGATCCTTGTTCCTTTGGCAGACAGTGATCCTCAGGAGGACTTCAGGATCAGGATCATGGGACATTATAGTGATCCTTATACTAACGGCTACTTCCGCTCAATACAATATTGTTTTGCAGGAACATCTAGCAGGATATGCTCTAGACATCATGATCCAGGGACGCGTCTTCACAAATATGGCAAGAGCTTAATCAAAGAAAGACGTTGCACAGGATATGGAAACTAGGCTTGATTTATGGGCGGCTATTTAGGCTAGATTGTATCTCATTTCTAAAGGGGTAATGAGCTGAATATTAGTTTAGCTACCTAAAATAGGTCACCAACACATGTATAAATACCATTCTTCCTCATTCGAAAGAACACACACGACATACAACACAACTCTCACACACTTAGACACCAAAAGCAATAGTGATCCTTGTACTCAGCTCATTATCATCCAAATTTGTAATCATATTTTTGTTATATTGAAGTTGGTGATCGGTAGTTGCCATCACCCGAGGTTTTTTATGCCGGAGATCATTCATTGATCAAGGGCTTTTTCCTCGTATAAATCATTGTGTCTTTGCATCTTTATCACAGAAGTGATCCTTTACTTTCATAATTAACCAAGCATCATACCCCGTTTTCATAAAGTTTGGTTACATTATCCTTGTGTGATTTTTGACCAAAACAGTTTGGCGCCCACCGTGGGGCAATTGGTGCTTCATTCATAAGAAAATCTTTTGTTCGAAATCATTTCAAAGAGTTACATGGCTTCATCATTGAAGAACACGTCCACGGCGATGTCTGCAGTCACCTCATCACAAGATCACCTTGCCTCCTCCACCGGCAGGATCTCAGAAAAATACTGAGAAGAGATCAACTCCCACTTTCTCTAAACCTCTATCTTCTTCTGCTATGAATTCTTCTATTCCCAGTACTAGTGATGTATTTGCTTTAATTTTGCAGATGAAGGATCGTATGCAGCGGCAAGATGAAACTAACGAAAGGATCCTCAGGGAAATTGGAGATCTCAAAAGACAAAAGAAAGCGGCAGAGGATCATTCTCCACTGATGCCCAAATCCTTGAGCTTCGATACTCCAATGATCACTTCCCAGCCATCAGGGATCCCCGACGTGCAAATCATAGGGGAGTCAAGAGGATCACGTCTCAACTCGGCAGCAATGACTCAGACATCAGATTCACATTTTCAGCCAATAGGATCCTATCCTCAATACATGGGATCCTTCATGAATCCGGGAGCCTATCCGGGGGCACAGCAGTTTCAAGGATCCTACTTTGTTCCAGGATCATTCCAGGGCCAAGGATCCTCCTTTGTTCCAGGATCATCCCAGGTTCACGGATCCTCCTTCGTTCCAGGATCATCCCAGATACCAGGATCCTTACAGATGCCAGGATCCCTAAAAAGTTTGCAAACAGGAAGTCGAGATGTCCATCAAGGGGACTTCATTCCAATGCAGACCATTGCTTCCACTGGTCCCTCCATTGATCCAGAATCCCAGCAATATGGATTCCCTAACTTGAACCCAATGGGAGGGAATTACAGAAACTAAAGGACATGATCTCAAGTGTTCCAGGGGTAGTCAAGCCTATCCCAGAGATTGCAGATGGAAGCCACAAGGTATCTCGCTTTGCACCACCAATTTGTGATGCAGAGGTACCCAAAAGGTTCCATATCCCTACCATGAAGCTGTATGATGGCACAACGGATCCAGAGGAGCATATAGCACAATACAGGGAAAGGATGGAAATCAATCCTATCCCAGAAAAGTTGAAGGAAGCATGCCTATGTAAAGGATTTGGATCCACTCTAACTGGATCAGCTCTTAAGTGGCTGCTAAGTCTTCCCCCCTACTCTATTACTTCATTTGCTAATTTAGTTAATTTATTCAATAACCAATTCTCTTGTAGTAGAAAATTTGAAAAATTAACTAGCGATCTGTACAGGATAACTCAAAATCATAATGAATCATTAAGGGATTATATAACTAAATTTAGTAAAGAATCCTTGGACATTCCCAACTTGGATATGGCTACGGCTGTTGAAGCCTTCAAAATGGGACTGCTTAAGGATTCATTATTCTATGATGATCTTGTTATGACACCATGCAGGAATTTAGATGAAGTAAGAACTCGAGCACTCAGGTTTATCCGGCTAGAGGATGACAAGAGGATCCAGGAGAGACAAGTGGGATCCTCAAAACCGGAGAAGCAAGGATCCTCCTTCAAGAGCAACAAATTCAAATCCTACCATAGGAATGAGAACAAGAATGTGCATGCTGTTGACCAGGAAGAGGATGATGAAGATTATCCTCCAATCTCAGAATATTGTTTCTCCGTTGATAATCATGAACTGATCCTTGCAATGCAGAATCTAGGTGAAAAAGCCAGATGGCCCAGGAAGAATGATAAACCATCCGAGACTAAGGATAAGTCCAAATGGTGTGCATACCATGAGGATTTCGGGCATCTAACTGAAGATTGCATAGCCTTAAGAAAAGAAATTGGATACCTGCTAAGCAAGGGGCAACTAAAAGAATTGTTGGGGAGAAAAAAGCAAAGGACCCAGGATCCTGAAAGGATCCCTGAAAAGGCTCCAGCACCTCCGGCAAACGCACAAGTGATTAACTTTATATCCGGAGGATCAGACATTTGTGGTACATCCTTTTCAGCGGCCAAAAGACATGCAAAAGAATCAAAAATGGATAATGGAGAAAGGCCTATTAGAACCTCAAGTGTCTCAGAAGGGAAGATGATAACATTTGATGAGGATGATCGCATTAACATTCAGGATCCTCACCATGATAGTTTAGTTATCACTCTCTTTATCTCTAACCATTTTGTCCGCAGGATCCTTATTGACGGAGGGAGCTCAGTGAACATTATCCAGCTTGATGTCCTGAAGAAGATGGGAATCCCAGAATCAGACATCATACCAAGATCCTCCGTGCTTGTAGGATTCAGTGGGGAAACGAAGAAAACTCTGGGGGACATCAAACTCCCAATCTACGTGGAAGGATTACATAATTACCAAAAATTTTGTGTTATTGACTGTTTATCTTGTTGCAACGTTATCCTTGGCAGGCCTTGGATACATGACATGAAAGCAGTTCCATCTACCTACCATCAATGTGTGAAGCTCCCTAGCCCATGGGGGATAATCAAGATCGACAGTGATCAGCAAGAGGCTAAGGATTGCTATACCTCATCCATGAAGCCAACCTCGAAGCCAAGGGAGCAATAGCAATTACAGTATCCTCCGAGGAATGTCTTGGAGGCAATAGAACAAGATGTGGACGAAATCCTCTTGGATCCTAGTGATCCTGAATCAAAAATCTATATCGGATTAGGGATCCTTGGCAAGATGAAAGAAGACTTAATATCCTTCCTCAAAAGAAGAAAATCTACCTTTGCTTGGAAACATGAAGATATGACAGGTATATCTAAGGATATTATTACTCACAAACTTGGCATTGACAGGTCTATCAAACCAATCCATCAAAAAAGGAGGAAGTTTGCACCGGAAAGGAATGCCATTATCCAAGAAGAAGTAGAGAGACTACTTCGAGCAGGTATGATCAGAGAGGTAAAATATCCAAAATGGTTAGCCAATGTGGTCGTTGTCCAAAAGAAAAATGGAAAGTGGAGGGTATGTGTCGACTTCACTGATCTGAATAAGGCATGTCCCAAGGATCCTTTCCCATTACCCCACATTGACTCCATGGTGGATGCAACAGCGGGGCATGAACTGTTAACCTTTATGGATGCATCATCTGGGTTCCAACAAATCCAGATGGAACCATCTGACCAAGAGGATACAACCTTTATGACCCCAACCGGTTTATATTGTTATATCGCCATGCCTTTTGGACTAAGAAATGCAGGTGCAACATATCAAAGGCTGGTAAATATGATGTTCAAAGATCAAATTGGAAAAACTATGGAGGTGTACATAGATGATATGGTGGTCAAGTCAAAGAAAGCTGAGGATCACCTAAGGGACTTGGAAGAAGCATTCGATATCCTCGATAGTTACAACATGAAACTTAATCCTTCAAAATGCCATTTTGGTGTTAAGGCAGGAAAGTTCGTAGGATACATGGTAACCCAGAGGGGCATTGAAGCAAGCCCGGAACAAATCAAAGCATTAATAAATATCAAATCCCCTGCCAACGCTAAGGATGTGCAAAGGCTAACAGGCAGGATAGCAGCTCTAAACAGATTCATATCCAAATCCTCAGAAAAATGCAAAGAATTCTACGATATCCTGAGGAAGAATAAGAAGTTTGAATGGACTGAGAAGCATGAGAACGCTTTACAAGCCCTTAAAGAATATATGTCCTCAGCACCAGCATTAGCAAAACCGGAAAAAGGAGATGTGTTATCCTTATACCTGGCGGTATCCTCAACCGCTGTAAGTGCAGTCCTTGTCAAGGATCATGAAGGTACACAATATCCTATCTACTATGTAAGTAAAAGTTTACTTGATGCCGAATCCAGGTACTCACACCTCGAAAAACTTATTCTTGCATTAATCATGGCATCCACTAAGTTAAGGCGTTATTTTGAAACCCATACTATTGTTGTTAAAACTAATTTTCCAATTAAGAATGTCCTCAGGAAACCGGAGATGTCAGGGAGAATGGCTAAGTGGGCAGTGAAGCTTAGTGCCCATGATATAAGATATGAACCAAGAACAGCCATTAAATCTCAAGCACTAGCTGACTTTGTGGCTGATTTCAGTAGTGATCTACAAAAAGAAGCGGAATTGGAGGTCCAGCAGCTGGATGAAACCAAGGATCCTTGGATACTACACACTGACGGATCCTCAAATGTCAAGGGCACAGGGCTCGGGATCCTACTAAAATCGCCACAGGGGGACATAATACCCCACTCCATAGCCTGTGAGTTCCAAGCAACTAACAATGAGGCTGAATATGAAGCCTTAATTGCTGGCTTACAGATTGCTAAGGATATGGGGGTAAGATATCTCGAAGTATATGTAGACTCATTATTGATCACCAATCACTTTAATGGATCCTATGCTGTTAAAGGTGAAAAACTAACCAAATATTTAGAGATAGTCAAAGAATTGGCACTCTCTTTTGTTTCTTTTAGCTTAACACAGGTACCAAGGGAGGATAACACGGAAGCTGATGCATTGGCCAACTTAGGATCATCCTTAAAAATTCCAGAAGACATAAGTATCCCTATCATCCATATCCTGGCCCCTGCTATTGAAAATCAAGTGGCCATGGAAATAGAAGAGGATACTGCAGTAATCCCTAATGAAGAAGCTCAATCTTATTCAGGATCATGGATCCCACCAATCATGAAATACTTGCAAAACGGAGAGATTCCAATGGGAGAAAATCCTAGAGCTTTCAGGATCAAGGTATCTCAATTTACAATCTTAAATAATGTGTTATATAAACGATCCCTTGCAGGACCATATTTAAGATGTATTGAGGATCCTGAAATTGAAGAAGTATTGAGAGACTTCCATGAAGGAGATTGTGGAAACCACACTGGGGGCAGGGCATTATTCTCAAGGATCCTTAGAACAGGATACTACTGGCCAACCATGAAAAGGGATGCTATAGAGTATGCTAAGAGGTGTGATCCTTGCCAAAGACATAGCAATATCCTTCACCAACCAGCTGAATTACTACACCCCATACCATCCTCTTGGCCATTCATGAGATGGGGAATGGATATAGTTGGCAAGATCCCTAAAGCACCTGGTGGAAAAGTATTTATGCTTGCCATGACTGACTATTTTTCCAAGTGGATAGAAGCTGAAGCCTTCGCTCAAGTCAGAGAAAAGGAAGTCATATCCTTCATTAAAAGAAACATTATAACTAGATTTGGCATTCCCTCTGAAATTGTATGTGATAATGGCTCCCAATTCATTGGAAGCAGAACCACTAACTTTTGTGACAGTTGGGGAATCAAGATGATAACATCAACACCAGTTCATCCACAAGCCAATGGTCAAGCAGAATCATCCAACAAGATCATCATCAACAATCTGAAGAAGAAGCTAGGATCCAAGAAAGGAAAATGGGCAGAGGAATTACCTTATGTGCTATGGGCTGATAGGACAACTCCCAAGAATGCCACTGGTCAAACACCTTTCTCTTTAGTATTTGGGGCAGAAGCAGTGATCCCAACAGAGATGGTGATCCCAACTGCTAGAACAATTGCTCGTGATCCTGAAGAAAATGCTGCAATCCTAGCTCAGGATTTGGATACTATTGAGGAAATCAGGGATCTAGCTAGAATAAGGATGGCAAGCTACCAACAAAGAATGGCTGGTACCTACAACAAAAATGTCAGGATAAGGAAGTTCCAAGTCGGAGATATGGTGTTGAGAAAAGCATTTCAAAATACTATTAATCCTGCTGACGGGAAGCTAGCACCAAAATGGGAAGGTCCCTACTTGATTGAAGCTGAAGCAGGAAAGGGGGCATACAGGTTGCTAACCATGGAAGGAAACTTGTTACCAAGAGCCTGGAATGCTGTTCACTTAAAGAAATATTTCATGTGAACATGATCCTCCATGCACGTGATCCTTACATTGAAGTATCCTTGAAGGATCCCGGAGATATCAGTGATCCTTACTCTGGTAATATGCTTATCCTAGAAACTATTGCATTTTCTTACTTTTTACCTAAGGATAAGGATCATGTATCCTTCATCCTCTACTCACGAAACATTTGAGTTATGATAAGTTCAGGTATCTTCAGCATATCGTCAAAGATCTTCAAAAGCACCGCAGATCCTTGGGTCCAACCCCAGTTATCCTTGGGATTATCCCCAGTTTCCGCCAGCAGCGCACGATGATCCTGGTATAGTTCACGTCTTTGGGACCAGTACCCACTTTCGGGGCTGACAACCTCATCGTACTGGCTATGTTTAGGATCCTACGTATAATGGTAGACGTACCATACATCCGTTCCTAAGGTTTCTAACGTTTTCACGTTAGCTAAGGTTTTGACATTTTCATGTCACTAAGTTTGGATAGTCGCCAGAAAGGGCCATACTCCAGTTTACATACGATCCTTTGGGCTTGTCCCCAGTTATCCTTTGGGCTTGTCCCCAGTGATCCTCTGGGATCATTCTCAGTTATCCTTTGGGCATGACCCCAGTTACTAATTTACTTCTTACATTGGCTTAGTCCCAAGTTGTGCTTCGTTTTTCAGGTTTGTCAAAGGTAAAACACATAAGGATCCTTAATCCTTATTATCCATCAAAATCTTATCCACGATTGTCTTGATTGAAGGTTAGGATCCTGACTTGGATCCTCAGGTATGATCCTTGACTATTTTGATTATACTCATTATCCTAACCGACCCTTATACTTTGACAACCAAACCTATGATCCTTGAACTAAAGTACTTTGAAAACTTTCAATATCAGGATATTTGATCATATCCTAAATTTGGATAACATATTTTCAACTCTTGCTACTTTAAAATATACTACAAAAACAACTGAGAAACAAGAAGATAAGGATAACAACACGAGGTAAGCCAGAAAAGTTAAAGTTATATTATTAAACAAAAGGATCATTAACCCTTTCAAGAAAGTTGTCAAAATTGCCAACCTACATTTCTACCAGCAAAACGTGGCCCGTCCACATGGGTTGGCAAAGGGTGTCCATTGTCTATGCGGTCTTAGCATTTTGCAGGAAATTAAAAGCGGCAGGATCACAAAGGCTTCATCCCCCAAACAGAGGATCCCTCCACCTTTTGTAATCCTACCTATTGTTCAAAGGATCCAGGATCCTTAACCCTAAGAAACTATTGTTCAGAGATTACAGACCATAATTGTCTCAAACCATCAACAACCACAAAAAACACTACCAAACCTAAAAAATTGGGCTCCGGCCTAGTCAACAATATCCATCATCGCCCAATCATGCAGCCTACTCCTTTGCTGCTCCATCACCACCGGCTGCTCCACCTTGATCCTTGTCAGCATCACCTCCCTCCAGCATTGGGATATCTTCAGCCTCATCCTCGTCCTCCAGGTCTGCCAGCCTTGCCTTCCAACCCTCAACATCCCACGAGCTTTTGTCAAAGGTAGGATCCTGAGCCTCCTCGGCCATCTGAAGTTGTATCTTATACATAGCAATTGCCGCGGAGACCTTAGCATCTTGGGTGATCTCCTGCTTCTCGTTATCCATATCGATCAACCTCTGAGCAGCCTCAGCCTTCATGACCCGGAGTTCCTTCTCAAGATCTCCTATCTTGAGATCCTTTAACACACCCATTTGCTGGAGGTCGGCAATTTGGCTCTCCTGGTCCTCAACATGGCCAAGATAGGTCTCAATCTCGGCAAGTTTCTGCAACAGGAGAAAAAAGATAAGCTTAGGATCAGATGATCCTCAAGAAAAGCAGGATACACAAACAGGATATGCGAGACGGATAACCAACAGGGGCAGTGATCCTTACCTCATTCACGTAGTCGAGGAATTGCTGATGGAGGAGGGGAAATCCCTGGAGATCATCTGAAGCCTTCCTCTTCTTCCCTTTGCCTCGGATAGGCGCTTTAGGAGCTGATGCTGAAGGACTGGCAGCAGGAGCCTTCTTCTTTGAAGACGTGACATTGGCAAGATCACTTATCCCAAATTTGGAGGCAGATTTAACAGACCTGGCAGATTTTCCAGCACCTACACAATTCAAAAACAAGATAAGTTCCTTTACTAATTGAACAACTTTACATATAACTCATTTCCTATAAGGATACTTACTTGACATTGTGGCAGATGCAGAGGATATCTCTTGAGAATCTTGGATAGTGATTTGGAAGCTTCTAACTTCAGGATCAAGCTTTTTAAAAGCTAACACTCTCTCTTTTGCAGCGGGGGTTAATTTCAGATGAGCAATGGAAATAGCTGCATAAAAGACAAAGGAAAAAAGACATCAGTGATCCTCATCATATGAGACAGGACTGATAGTGATCCTTCGAGGATCCTCTACCCTACCATGAGTGGCCCATTCCTTGGGCAGATCCTTCCCATCCGGGATGGAATCCCTCTTAACAAAGAAAAACCGACGTTTCCAGTTTGTATCATTCTTGGTAACTTTGAAGATTGGGTGATCCTCCCCAGCTTTCCGTTTCAACAAATACCGGTGAGAACCGAAGGTGGTGAGATCGTAAAACTCAGCTAACTCCGCCATCCCCAGATCAATCCCTTCCTGCTCGATGATCCTCTCGAAGGTATAAAGAACCCTCCAGATCATCGGCATAGCTTGGATGTAAGAGATGCCGGTTAAGGAAAAGAAAGACTGGGTAAAGTCTGGAAAAGGATACGAGTACCCTATAGCAAACGGGGTAGCAGGAAAAGCCACCCAGACATCCGAGACAAAGTCGCTCAAAGCAGTAGGATCAAAGGATTTAAAAACGGCATTCGCCGGAAAGCAATGACGAATTTTGTCTACGTGAGCATCACTAAAGCAACACCTCTCCGTAGGAGAATCCTTGATAATCCCCTGGCTTTTTAAGGGACTATCCTTCTTGGAATCCTTGTGCGGAGAATTCCGGAGCAACATGTTTGGAACAGAAACAAAGTAGAAACGGAAAACAGAGCAAAGAGAGTAGAGAGAAGAAAAAGAGAAGAGGAGAGTACCTGATCGATCTTCGGTGTAGAATATAAAGGGAGTGTATCTCGAATTTAAATACAAACCGATCCTCACCCTATCTCCTATTTATAATCATGATCTGCAGGGATTGTCACATCTCTGACGTAATGATCACAACGGCTAGTCCGAGCATAACGGCTAGTTTCTTGGAGTCGCCCGTTAGAGATAAGATCGAAACAAAATATAACTCGTCTATTTACAATTAACTCCTTATATTTTGGGGGCAATTGTTAGGGCTGGATTTTTATTATACGTGATCCTTATAGGTGATCCTAACCAGTGATCCTTGTTCCTTTGGCAGACAGTGATCCTCAGGAGGACTTCAGGATCAGGATCATGGGACATTATAGTGATCCTTATACTAACGGCTACTTCCGCTCAATACAATATTGTTTTGCAGGAACATCTAGCAGGATATGCTCTAGACATCATGATCCAGGGACGCGTCTTCACAAATATGGCAAGAGCTTAATCAAAGAAAGACGTTGCACAGGATATGGAAACTAGGCTTGATTTATGGGCGGCTATTTAGGCTAGATTGTATCTCATTTCTAAAGGGGTAATGAGCTGAATATTAGTTTAGCTACCTAAAATAGGTCACCAACACATGTATAAATACCATTCTTCCTCATTCGGAAGAACACACACGACATACAACACAACTCTCACACACTTAGACACCAAAAGCAATAGTGATCCTTGTACTCAGCTCATTATCATCCAAATTTGTAATCATATTTTTGTTATATTGAAGTTGGTGATCGGTAGTTGCCATCACCCGAGGTTTTTTATGCCGGAGATCATTCATTGATCAAGGGCTTTTTCCTCGTATAAATCATTGTGTCTTTGCATCTTTATCACAGAAGTGATCCTTTACTTTCATAATTAACCAAGCATCATACCCCGTTTTCATAAAGTTTGGTTACATTATCCTTGTGTGATTTTTGACCAAAACACACCCCATACCATCCTCTTGGCCTTTCATGAGATGGGGGATGGATATAGTTGGCAAGCTCCCCAAAGCACCTGGTGGAAAAGTATTTATGCTTGCCATGACTGACTACTTCTCTAAGTGGATAGAGGCTGAAGCTTTTTCTCAAGTCAGAGAAAAAGAAGTTATATCCTTTATCAAAAGAAACATTATAACTAGATTTGGCATCCCCTCTGAAATTGTATGTGATAATGGTTCCCAATTCATTGGAAGCAGAACTACTAACTTTTGTGACAGTTGGGGAATCAAGATGATAACATCAACACCAGTTCATCCACAAGCCAACGGCCAAGCAGAATCATCCAACAAGATCATCATCAACAATCTAAAGAAGAAGCTAGGATCCAAGAAGGGAAAATGGGCAGAAGAGTTACCTTATGTGCTATGGGCTGATAGGACAACTCCCAAGAATGCCACTGGTCAAACACCTTTCTCTTTAGTATTTGGGGCAGAAGCAGTGATCCCAACAGAAATGGTGATCCCAACTGCTAGAACAAGTGCGCGTGATCCTGAAGAAAATGCTACAATCCTGGCTCAGGATTTGGATACTATTGAGGAAATCAGGGATCTGGCTAGGATAAGGATGGCAAGCTACCAACAAAGAATGGCTGGTGCCTACAACAAAAATGTTAGGATAAGGAAGTTCCAAGTCGGGGATATGGTGTTGAGAAAAACATTCCAAAACACTATTAATCCTCCTGACGGGAAGTTAGCACCAAAGTGGGAAGGCCCTTACTTAATTGAAGCTGAAGCAGGAAAGGGGGCATACAGATTGCTAACTATGGAAGGAAACTTGTTACCAAGAGCCTGGAATGCTGTTCACTTAAAGAGATACTTTATGTGAACATGATCCTTCAAGCATGTGATCCTTACACTGAAGTATCCTCGAAGGATCCCGGTGATGTCAGTGATCCTTACTCTGGTAATGTCCTTAGCTTAAAACTGTTACATTTCCTTACTTTTTACCAAAGGATAAGGATCCTGTATCCTTCATCCTCTTCTCACGAACTATTTGAGTTATGATAGTTCAGGTATCCACAGCATATCATCGAAGATCTTCAAAAGCAACGCAGATCCTTGGGTCTAACCCCAGTTATCCTTGGGATTATCCCCAGTTTCCGCCAGCAGCGCACGATGATCCTGATATAGTTCACGTCTTTGGGACCAGTACCCACTTCCGGGGCTGACAACCTCATCGTACTGGCTATACCCAGGATCCTACGTATAATGGTAGACGTACCATACATCCGTTCATAAGGTTTCTAACGTTTTCACGTTAGCTAAGGTTTTGACATTTTCATGTCACTAAGTTTGGATAGTCGCCAGTAAGGGCCATACTCCAGTTTACATACGATCCTTTGGGCTTGTCCCCAGTTATCCTTTGGGCTTGTCCCCAGTTATCCTTTGGGCTTGTCCCCAGTGATCCTCCGGGATCATCCTCAGTTATCCTTTGGGCATGTCCCCAACTACTAATTTATCTTTTACATTGGCTTAGTCCCAAGATATGTTCCATTTTTCAGGTTCTCGAAGTTAAACAAATAAGGATCCTTAATCCTTATCATCCATTAAAGTTTTACTTATGGTTGTCCCGATTAAAGGTTAGGATCCTAACTTGGGTCCTCAGGTATGATCCTTAACTATTTTTTAATTTCATTATTCATTTGAATAACCTTTGGACCTTGACAACTGAACCTATGATCCTTAAAATAAACTACCTTGAAAATTTTCGATTATAGGATATTTGATCCAGGATCATATCCTAAATGCCTTGAACATGGTTTGCTTAACTATTGTTACAAATATATTTCTAAAACAATTGGAAACTAAAAAGATAAATAAAGGATAACAACACAGGATAAGCCAGAAAGATTAAGGTTATATTATTAACAAAAGGATCTTTAACCCTTGCAAAAAGTTGTCAAAATTGCCAACCCACGTTTCTACCAGCAAAACGTGGCCCGTCCACATGGGTTGGCAAAGGGTGTCCATTGTCTATGCGGTCTTAGCAGGTGCAGGAAAGTAAAAGCGGCAGGATCACAAAGGCTTCATCCCCCAAACAGAGGATCCCTCCACCTTTTGTAATCCTACCTATTGTTCGAAGGATCCAAGATCCTTTACCCTAAAAACTATTGTTCAAAGATTACAGACCAATTGTTCACAAACCATCAACAACCACAAAAAACCACTACCAATCCTAAAAAATTGGGATCCGGCCTAGTCTCGAAATATCCATCATCGCCCAATCCAGCAGCTCACACCTTTGCTGCTCCATCACCACCAGCTTCTCCACCCTGATCCTTCTCAGCATCACCACCTTCCAGCATAGGGATCTCCTCATCCTCATCCTCCAGCTCCGCCAATCTTGCCTTCCAACCTTCCACGTCCCATGAGCTCTTGTCAAAGGCAGGATCCTGAGCCTCCGCAGCCATTTGTAGTTGTATCTTGTACATAGCAGTCGCGGCAGAGACCTTGGCATCCTGGATGATCTCCTGCTTCTCGCCATCCATGTCAAGTAGCCTTTGAGCAGCCTCATCCTTGGTAGCCCGGAGCTCCTTCTCAAGATCGGCTATCTTGAGATCCTTTAACACGCCCATTTGTTGGAGGTCGGCGATCTGGCTCTCCTGATCCTCGACGTGGCCAAGGTAAGTCTCAATCTCAGCAAGTTTCTGCAAAAGAGAAAAAAGGTAAGTTCAGGATCAGGTGATCCTCAAAAAAGCAGGATATACAGGCAGAATATACAAGCAGGATATTAGAGAAGGATAACCCACAGGGGCAATGATCCCTACCTCATTGACAAAGTCAAGGAACTGTTGGCGGATCAGGGGAAATCCTTGGAGATCCTCGGAAGTCTTCCTCTTCTTTCCCTTACCCCTAATGGATGCTTTAGGGGCTGAAGCGGAGGGACTGGCAGCAGAAGTCTTTCTCCTCGGAGACTTGACGTTGGTGAGATCATCTATCCCAAACTTGGAGGCAGACTTGGCAGATTTGGCAGACTTCCCAACACCTACACAATCAAAACAAGATAAGTTCCCTTACTAATTAAACAATCTAGCATATAACTTACTTTTTACAAGGATACTTACTTGACATAGTGGCAGATGCGGAGGATACTTCCTGTGAATCTTGGACGGTGACTTGGAAGCTTCTGACCTCAGGATTGAGCTTTTTAAAAGCTAAGACTCTTTCTCTTGCAGCAGGGGTTAACTTAAGATAAGCAATGGATATAGCTGCACAAAAAATAAAAGAGACGTTAGTGATCCTCATCGTATGAGACAAGTCTGATAGTGATCCTTCTAGGATCCTCTACCCTACCATGAGTGGCCCATTCCTTGGGCAGATCCTTCCCATCTGGGATGGAATCCCTTCTAACAAAGAAAAAGCGACGCTTCCAGTTTGTGTCATTCTTAGTAACCTTGAAGACAGGGTGATCCTCCCCAGCTTTCCGTTTTAGCAGATATCGGCAAGAACCAAACGTGGTAAGATCATAAAGTGCAGCCAACTCTGCCATCCCCAAATCAATTCCTTTCTGCTCGATGATCCTCTCGAAGGTATACAGGACCCTCCAGATCATCGGCATGGCTTGGATATAGGAGATGCCGGTTAAGGAAAAGAAAGATTGGGTGAAGGTTGGAAAAGGATACGAGTACCCTATGGTAAACGGAGTAGCAGGAAAAGCTACCCAGACGTCTGAAACAAAGTCGCTCAAAGCGGTAGGTGTGAAGGATTTGAAAACTGCGTTCGCCGGAAAGCAATGACGAATTCTGTCTACGTGAGCGTCAGTAAAGCAACACCTCTCCGTAGGAGAATCCTTGATGATCCCTTGGCTTTTTAGGGGACTACTCTTCTTGGAATCCTTGTGTGGAGAATTCCGGAGCAACATGCTTGTGACGGAACAGAAACAGAATAAAAGCAGAAAAAACAGAGCAAAGAGAAGGAAGAAAGGAAAGAGAGAAGAAGAGGATACCTGATCAGTCTTCGGTAGCGATTATAAAGGGAAGATATCTCGAATTTAAATGCAGAGTGATCCTAACCCTATCTCCTATTTATAATCATGATTTGCAGGGATTGTCACATCCATGACGTAATGATCGTAACGGCTAGTTCAATATTAACGGCTAGTTATTCGGAGTTGCCCGTTGGAGATAAGATCAAAACAAAATACAACTCGTTAATTTACAATCAACTCCTTATATTTTGGGGGCAATTGTTAGGGCTGGAATTTTATTATGCATGATCCTTACACGTGATCCTAACCAGTGATCCTTGTTTCTTTGACAGACAGTGATCCTCAACAGGACTTCAGGATCAGGATCATGGACCATTATAGGATCCTCATGCTAACGGTTACCTTCGTTTAATACAATGTTATTTTGCAGGAACATCTAGCAGGATACGCTCTTAGCATCATAATCAAGGGACGCGTCTTCACAATTATGGCATTAGCTTAATCGGAGATAGACGTTGCAAAGGATATGGAAACTTAGCTTGATTTAAGGGCGGCAATTTAGGCTAGATTGTCTTTTATTTCTAAAGGGGTAATGAGCTGATTATTAGTCTTTTTACCTAAAATAGGTCACCTACACTTGTATAAATACCACTCTTCCTCATTTGGAAGAACACACGACATACAACGCAACTCTCACACACTTAGACACTCGAAACAGTAGTGATCCTTGTACTCAGCTCATTATCATCCGAAGTTGTAACCATTTTGTTCTTATATTGAAGTTTGGTGATCGGTAGTTGCCATCACCCGAGGTTTTTTATGCCGGAGATCATATATTGATCAAGGGCTTTTTCCTCGTATAAATCATTGTGTCTTTGCATATTTCTCATAAAAGTGATCCTTTACTTTTATAATTAACCAAGCATCATACCCCATTTACATAAAGTTTGGTTACATTATCCTTGTGTGATTTTTGACCAAAACAATAACGTTATATGTGGCTAACCATTTTGTACGCAGGATATTGGTTGATAATGGCAGCTCCGTCAATATAATCCAACTAGAGACTCTAAAGAGAATGAACGTGTCTCCGATGGATATCACTTCAAAGTCCACCGTGCTTGTTGGGTTCAGTGGAGAGGCTAGGAACACAGTGGGTGAGATAAAGTTACCAGTATATGTTGAAGGAGTCAACTCGATACAACGTTTCTGTGTGATGGATTCTCTATCCTGCTATAACATCATACTGGGAAGACCATGGATTCATGATATGAAGGCTGTGCCATCAACATATCACCAATGCATTAAGATCCCTACTCCTTGGGGAGTTGTAAAAGTTGATAGTGATCAGCAGGAAGCGAAAGAATGTTACTCATCCTCGATGAAATCCTCGACCAAGCCCAGTGCAGCATAGCAAATAAAGACGCGGGCCCAGGATATCGTGGAGGATCCGGAGTAGGATGTGAAGAAAATTATCCTGGATCAGGATAATCCTGATATCTCGGTGCTCGTAGGAACCAATATCCCTCAGGATATTGAGGAGCAGTTAACTAACTTTTTGAAATGCAGGATGTCAACATTTGCATGGAAGCATGAGGATATGACGGGTATATCCAAAGACATTATCACTCACAAGCTTGGAATTGACAGGTCATTCAAGCCTGTACAACAAAAGAGAAGGAAGTTCTCCCCTGAACGAAATGCAATTATCCAAGAGGAAGTTGAGAGATTATTGAAGTCCAAGATGATCAGAGAAGTCAAATTCCCTAAATGGCTAGCAAACGTGGTAGTGGTTCAAAAGAAGAATGGGAAATGGAGAGTTTGTGTAGACTACACAGACCTAAACAAAGCTTGTCCAAAAGACCCATTCCCTCTTCACATATCGACTCAATGGTGGATGCTACTGCTGGGCATGAAATGTTGACCTTCATGGATGCATCCTCAGGATTTCAGCAGATTCAAATGGAACCTTCTGACCAGGAGGATACTGCCTTCATGACACCAATAGGTATTTATTATTATACGGCTATGCCTTTTGGTTTGAAAAATGCAGGTGCAACATACTAGAGATTGGCAAATATGATGTTTAAAGACAAGCTGGGGGACACCATGGAGGTATACATCGACGATATGGTGGTAAAATCAAAGAGAGCCCAGGATCACCTCCAGGATATTAAGGGAGCATTTGATATCTTGGACCAATATAACATGAAGCTAAATCCTGCTAAGTGTCATTTCGGAGTAGGGGCAGGAAAATTTCTAGGATATATGGTGACCAAAAGGGGAATAGAGGCGAGCCCGGAGCAGATTAAAGCCATCTTGGATATTAAATCACCTTCAAATATGAAAGATGTTCAACGATTAACAGGGAGAGTGGCAGCACTAAACCGATTTATTTCAAGATCCTCAGAAAAATGCAAAGAGTTTTATGATATCCTGAAAAAGAATAAGAAATTTGAATGGGGTGAGAAGCATGAAGCAGCCCTGCAGGATTTGAAGTAGTATCTTTCAACCGCACCTCTATTTATGAAGCCTGAGGATGGTGAACCATTATCCCTGTATCTTGCAGTATCAGGGAATGCAGTAAGTGCTGTCCTTGTAAAGGATCACGAAGGTCAGCAATATCCTGTTTATTATGTTAGCAAAAGTTTATTAAATGCTGAAACTATATATTCTCACCTAGAAAAGTTAATATTGGCTCTAGTTATGGCATCAACAAAGCTTAGACATTACTTTGAGACACATAGGATTCATGTTAAAACTAATTATCCTGTTAAAAATGTGCTTAGGAAACCAGAGATGTCCGGTAGGATGGCTAAGTGGTCGGTAAAGTTGAGTGCTTATGACTTAGTATATGAACCTAGAAATGCCATAAAGTCCCAGGCTTTAGCTGACTTTGTGGCTAATTTCAGTAGTGACATTCAGGATGAGGTAGACCTAGAGGTCTAGCAGTTAGGAGAATCCTCAGGATCCTGGACATTATATACTGATGGTGCATCTAATGTAAGAGGAGTAGGTTTGGGAATACTACTAAAATCGCCATAGGGGGACATACTACCCCAGGCTATTAGGTGTGAATTCCCTGCTACCAATAACGAAGCAGAATATGAGGCTTTGATTGCAGGATTAGAATTGGCTAAGAATATGAGTATCAAGAATTTGCAAGTATATGTTGATTCCCTGTTAATTACTAATCATTTTAATGGATCCTATGCAGTCAAGGGTGAGAAATTAATCGAATACCTCGGTATTCTCAAAAAATTAGCAGGATATTTCGAATATTTTTACACTTGAACAGGTACCAAGGGAGGATAATGCTGAAGCATAGGCCTTAGCAAACCTGGGATCATCGATCAGGATACCAGATGGGACCCAAATACCAATATTACATATCTTGTATCCTTCAACGAATCCTCAGGATAAAGAAGTAGCAAGTATTCAGGATCATGGAGCAGAGTATCCTGAAAAGGATCCTAAATCCTGGATGACTCCAATCATGAGATATCTCAAGGAAGGACATATCCCCGGAGATGAAAATCCTAAGGCATTTAGGATGAAGGTATCACGATTCACTATTATAAACAATGTTTTATACAAGAAATCTCTTGCAGGACCGTATTTGAGGTGCTTGGAGGGTCCTGAAGCCAAAGAAGTACTTCAGGATATACATGAAGGGGATTATGGTAACCACACTGGGGGTAGGTCATTGTTCTCCAAAGTATTAAGGACAGGATATTATTGGTCAACGATGAGGAAAGATGCTGCAGAATATGCTCGAAGATGTGATGCATGTCAAAGGCATAGTAACATAGTACATCAACTTGCTGAACCACTATATCCTGTAGCGTCCCCTTGGCCGTTCATGAATGGGGGATGGATATAGTAGGGAAGTTACCAAAAGCTCAGGGAGGAAAAGTCTTTATGCTAGCAATGACGGATTATTTCTCTAAGTGGGTTGAAGCTGAAGCATTTGTCCAAGTTAGAGACCAAGAAGTAGTATCCTTCATAAAGAGGAATATCCTGACCAGGTTTGGGGTACCAGCTGAAATCATTTGTGATAATGGGTCCCAGTTTATAAGCAAGAGGACTACTGACTTTTGCAAGAGTTGGGGAATCAAAATGATCACGTCTACTCCGGTACATCCTCAAGCGAATGGACAAGCAGAATCCTCAAACAAGATAATTGTCAATAACTTAAAGAAGAGACTTGGAGCCAAAAAAGGAAGATGGGCAGAAGAATTACCCTTTGTTTTGTGGGCTGATAGGACAACGGTAAAGAACGCGACAGGCCAGACCCCATTTTCCTTGGTATTTGGAGCAGAAGCAATGATTCCAACGGAAATGACGATACCTACTGCAAGATCTATCCTACAGGATCCTGAACGGAATCCTGAGGCCTTATGTCAAGATTTGGATACTATAGATGAAAAAAGGGATGCAGCAAGGCTAAGGATGGAAGCATATCAACAAAGAATATCCAGAGCATATAACAAGAATATAAGGACTAAGAGATTTCGAGTTGGTGATTGGGTGCTAAGAAAGGCTTTTCAAAATACCACTAATCCTGCCGATGGCAAGCTAGCTCCAAAATGGGAAGGACCGTATGAAGTTGAATCAGAAGCAGGGAAAGGAGCATATAGACTCAAGAATATGGAAGGGGATATGCTACCGAGATCCTGGAATGCAATACACTTAAAGCTCTATTTCAAGTAAGAGTAGAATTTAATTTCTATCTTAGTGGTATGTACTCTATCTCTTTTAAATATATTTGTGTATTATCTTGAACCCAATACTGACTTAAGCATCGGAGGGGTGTTAGCCAGGCTAACACCCACCTTAGTTTATAGTTGTTTTGCAGCATATGCTCCAGGATATAGCTCCAGGATTTGCACTCGGGACAAATCAGAAGACTAGAGGATTGGCCCCCTCTCTCACGTTTAAGGGATCTCGATCCCTTCAAAGGTTTAAAGGTATTCACATTTCTTTCGAATTGGGTTTAAACACCTCGCCTGGAGCGCAAGTTATCTAGGTATAGTTCAAGGTAGCGGGACCAGTTCATGCAAAAGTGGCTGACAATTTCGTTACTGTTGGCTATATCCTGGATCTTGAAGGTATATGAGGATTGATCATCCTCTCTCACGAAAGGGTATTTTCATACTCTCTAAGGTTTAAAGGTTTTCACCTTTCTAAGATTTGGAGTTTATACACTCTCGCCTGTAGCACATGAAACTCAGGGCTTATCCCCAGGATATTAAGGGTTTACCCCCAGTATTATGCTAAGGATTCATTTCAGGATATCAACGTTTTTACCTCGAGGTGTTTGGAATTTATTCAAGCCAGAGTATGAATACATTTGCATTTCTGTGTCATACACAGGGGACATACATTATACTATTCAAAGGTTGGATCCAAGTTTATAACTGTGCACTAGGGACATTCCTAAGGTGGAAGATTGGAGTTGACTCTCCAAGAGTCTTTGGTATGATCTCTCCTTTTTTCAAAAGACTTAAGTTTTCTAAGTTATATGATGATATCCTGACCAGGATATCTCTTAGGATACTTGTCAGGATATTCTAAGATGATGTTCCCATAATATTTCCAAGAGTTCTCAAACAAAACGATTTTCATAAGTAAAATTCATGTAATGAAAGGAATAAAGACAAAAAGGGTTATATTATTAACATAGCAAAAGATTGTGCTTTTGGCTTCGTCTCAAACCGAGACCCATCCACCAAAAGCATGATTAGTTTTCTACCATTTTTACTTAACAAATGAAGGCTTCGTCTTGGAACCCAAGATACCTCCACCTTCAATTGTTAAAAGTGTTCAAAATAAACCATACTAACTGATGACCAAGGGCTTCGTCCTGAAACTCAGGATCCCTCCACCTTTGGCCATCATATTGTCTACGTGCAGGAAATTAAAATTGTTTAACAGACAAGAAAAGTAAATTGTTCAAGGGACCACAACCATCAAATCTAAAAAAGTGGGCTCCGGTCTAAGCATCAACATCCATCATCGCCCACTCAGATGCCCTCACACAGCGGCGTCCTCTCCAACCTTCTCCAACTTCTCAGCACCAGCATCCTAACCAGCATCCTCACCAGCATCCATCCCAGCATCCGCTCCGGCATCGTTCTTGTCTCCGACCTTATCTACCACCTCTGCTGACTTAGAGGACTCACCAGCTTCTGTAGGGAGTGGCACATCTTTTCCTCCAAGCTCCTTCAGCTTGGCCACCCAAGAGTCAACCGGCCAAGCTGGGCACACAAGGCCTGTCTCCTTGGCCTCGTAGGCCATCTTGATGCGAGCTTGTAGCAAGGAGACGATGGCAGAGGCTTTGATCCCTTCCCGGAAAGAAACCATGGCCTGTTCGTGATCCATTTCGACGGTGGCAAGTTTGAGCTCAGCCTCTTGGGTGACCTTCTTCAGCATGCTCTCGTAGTGCCGGGACTTTGCTTCAGCAATGGCACCTTGGTCAGCAACAGTGCTTTCGAGCTGTTTAATTCTGGCTTTGTGGAGTGCAACAGTACCGCAGGCATCATTGTACAAGTGGAGCAAATGCTGAAGGCCCTGCACATTAAATTCAGGTATGGGTCAGAATATATTAGTCAGGATATCCTGTCAGGATATCCTATCAGGATATATATGCAGGATATGTAGTAGGATATTACCTTGTTGAGGAAGGATGTCATTGGCTCTAAGGAGTCAGAAAAGCTGAGTTCATCATAGGAGAACCCTTCGGAGCCTGGGACACTAACTTCAGAGCCCTTCCTCTTTTTTGCTGTGGAAGCACGGGTCCTTGGATTAGCCTTAGGGGCTGGGAGTGGCTTGGAGCTGGTGGCAGCAGGTGTCTCTTTCTTGACGATGATTGGAGTATGATAGCTCTCGAGTTCGTCAAGGTCAAGGAGGATTGGAACTTTGCTGGAATCTGCACACCGGGAGTAAAAATTCTCTCCTAAATATTTCAAATAAAAGCATGTATGCAGGATATTGAACAGGATCCTTACCAGGCATGTTTACACTGGAAAGAGGGCTTGGAGATGGTGGAGATGGGTTAAAACTTCTTTCAGCTTTGGGAAGGAGTCTGATAGCGTCAATCCTCTTCTGTGATTCAGCAAAGGGAGGTGCAAGCTTCCTAAAATCAACTGTGTACAAGAAAATAACAAAGTCAGTTCAAGATATGCGGCAGGATATAAGACAGGATTGTCCTAAAACCCTAGGTCCTACCCTTTTTCAACCATTTCATCGGATAATCCGCTCCACCAGGGATTGAATCTCTTTTTACAAAAAAGAACTTGGATTTCCATTCCTCTTCATTCCTGGTGGCTCGGAGAATCAGTGGGTCACTGGAAGTGGAATAGAACAAAACTCGACAAGAGCCATGACATCTAAGCCGGTATGCTAAAGGAAGGTCGTGAACAGAAAGATCAGGGATATGGTTATTTTTTATTTGATCAAGAACAGACAGGACCCGCCAAAGCATTGGCATTGTTTGACTAAAAGAAATCTTGGTGAGGTTAAAAAACTCGGTGATAAACTCAGAGAAAGGAAATTGTAGCCCTAAAGTAAAAGGAAAGGCATTGAAGCACAACCACTCGTCGGAAACCATATCCGATTGGATTTCCCGATCAAATGGCCGGAACACCGTCCCTTTTGGGAAGATGCCGGAGGTTTTTAGGGCTGACAAGTGTGCACTATCAAAGGTGCATATTTCTTTCTCCGGATCTTGGAGAATATTCTGGTGGATAAATGTGGGGGCAGAATCGCCGGAGCTGGACCTTGTCTGCCTTGCCATATTGTTGCCGGAATATTGAGTAGAATGAAAGAGGAAGATAGATTTGAGAGAGAAAATATTTACCTTTTTCTCTCCAGTGATGGTTAAAAGAAGATAAGCATGAGAAGATATAGGGAGCAATGAGTAAATATAGACTGAACGGTTACAAGTGGTCACATCATGGGTCTTATCACTTAATTGCCTCGTTCTCCGGAAAAATATAACCGTTAGTGCCAGGATACTTAACGGTAACATTTTTTGGGGACAATTGTTATGGGTGAAATTCTGAGCCCATATCCTGAGAATTATCTTGAATTATATCTTGGTTATATGATATCTGTTCACATCCGGGATGCTGATTCAGGATATTGGTAACATCCTGAATGGTATCCTCAGGATCACTAACGGATTATGTGCAGGTACGTGGGTTAGAAGCTAGCAACGTTCATGAAGACCTTTTCTACTAAAGACTCGGTCCAAGTCGTTCACAAGAAGCCGTTGAAGCCGCATTACTCGGTCTACAACGTTCACATTGGAATATTCGGAGCATCCTATGTTTATAGGAATTATAGTTTGCATTTCGTTACTATAAATAGATGGGTATACCAGATCGAATAGGACATCACAACAACACTCACTACACTTTCACACTTGTTCTCTCGCAACTACTACTTTCACACAAAGCATTGTAACACTTAGCGATCTGGTCAATATCCTGCACTGTATCCTGAAGTTTGAAGCAATAAGAAGAACTAGGCAGCTGCGATTGTCAGCTCCCGAGGTTTTATGCCGGTGATCTAGATTGATCAAGGGCTTTCCTCGTACATCTCGTGTCAACCCCTTTACTTTTCGCTCATTGTTTGATCGTAGATACAGCTCAATATCCTGAGCCGTATCCTGAACACTGTTTTTCCAAACAACTTAACCAGCATATTTTCAACACACTTTTTAGCACACTACCTCACTTAACTAATTTGATCACTTAATTGCTTCGGTAATTTTTGACCAAAACATCAAACAAAACACCAAAGACCCGACAAATTACGAGTCTGATCAAGGGCTGCGGACTGGGCCGCTCTCGCGGGCCGCGTATGGCTAGGCCCATATGGGTCGTGGGCCGCTACTCTCCCCAAGGTGGGTTAAAGTTTGATTTATTTACAATTTGGCCCCTAACTTCTATGTTTTGATGTTTTAAGTGTGTTTTAGGTTATTTTAGGTACAAGAAACATAAATAAGGGTAGGTTATGTAATTATTTCATGAAACAAACATAAAACACGTATATTTGTCGTAAACAAGTGTCGAATTTGTATAATTTGAGCATATAAGTCACAATTTTGTAAGTTTGACATATTTAGCTCAAAGTATGAATACAGTGTCGTACGAATGATATTTTTAAACGTATGAACATATACAGAGTGTATATAACATAAATGTAAAGAAAATACGTATTTCATTATGATTCAAGTCTCGGATTTTACGTCGATTATAATGAAAGAACGATTACAAGATTACAAAGTTTCCAAAAATAGAATTACAAACAAGGGTTTCCAAATATAGAAAGTACGAAATAGCAGGGCATTACAAATAACCAGCGGGACCAGCAGGCAACAAAGAAGGAGATTCGGGACAGACAATGGACCGATCTCACCAAAAAGCCCAGGGACATTCTTCTAACCGAAGAGTGCAACTTTAAACCCCCTAACGCGATGAAAAACAAGTGGGGTCAAGACCTTGACTTGTATTGTGACTACCATAATGATAGTGGTCATGTGACAACTCGTAATTCAAACCTATCTTTGTGTTTAGTGTAACGTGTTTGAACATTATGTGATATGTGAACTTAGTTGTATAATTGAATAATATGTTTGACATTGTATTATGTGAATGTATGTAACCCAAATTGCACAACTCTAACTCGATCGCACAAGCCCATTCGGGCCATACTTTTTGCACCCGAACCACAAGGACGGCCCATAATGGATTCGGCCCACTCCTTCATACGCATACACATATCCTTAGGGAGTTTTGTTTTCTCAGTTTGTTACAAAACACAACACACACAAAACCCTATTCTCTCCTCCTCTCCTCTTAAAGCCGACGGCAAACATCCCAATCTCTCGAAGCTTTCTTGCTTGGATCGATCCTATCCTTCTCTCAACCGGTTAGTGTTTGTAGTATTGGTGGTATGATGTTGTGATCCATTTGTATTACATGATGATTTAGTGATATCTTGTGTTTGAATATGATGAAAGTTGTTGAGTTTTAGTTTATGTAAATCGACTCACATATATAGCATCTTAGATCAATATGGAGTTGTTAATCATTTGATGTTGTTCGTAATCTGGAATCGATTGCATGTTAATCGGCTGTTAGACGAGTATAGGTGGATAACGAGTTGGATTATTATGATGATATGCATGATAGTGATCTAGAACATGAATCTGTTATTATGATCAAAGGTTAAGATTATTGTTCATGCTTGACACGAGTAGGGTTCTCAAGATGGTAGATAATTGCTTGTTTTGATCGAATGATTGTATGATTTGGAAACTGTAATCTTGATTTATGTAAGATAGGAAACTGTTGATTAATTGTAACTAAATAGCATAAAATGCGGATGGTAAAATGGATCGCACAGGTTCCCCCTCAGTCGCACAAGATCAGGTCACACAAGACCTGATCAGATCGCACAAGAGCCAAACGCACAAGCTAGGTACAACTGTTTAAACTCACGGTATAAGTTAGATTGCATGATCGCACAAGCCAGTGTCGATCACGTAAGTCTTTGGGCCACACACAGTAGTTAGTCATAATATGTACTATTGGGCCGAATGGCCCAACCTGGTCACACAAGCTATCCGGATCGCACAAGTCTATCCGGACCGCACAAGATCAATGTCTGTTATTAAGTGGGCTGCGTAAATATTGTTGGGCTTATTCATATGTTGGGCCAAGTAATGTTTGGGCTTCATGTGTATACTTAACAGTTATTGTTTAGCGTGTTCTTTGTGTATGCCATGATCGTTATATGCTAGTAACATGTTAGCTTATGTGTAAACTTATGTGCACTACTTGAACCTAGACCTGACTTGTATGGTAACCATGTTAGGACGTGGTTGACCCCTTATAGCTCGAGTACCCTTTTCATGTAATCTGCCGAGCAAACCAAGGTGAGTTCACACTCTTACCAAGGCATGGGATTCCCAGGGGTTGGGAATGGGATTGAACAACTACTCGAACTATCATTACTATTAAACTACTTACTACTGTCCTCAGAGTGAAGGGCACGTACGTAAAACCTACGTACACGACTATAAGACCATCAACTCTATCAATTGAAGCCCCTCATTTATCGACTTAATCGCCGAGGCCTATGGCGAGCGGGTCATTAGTAGATAGCGCTATTAGGGTTTGACAAACCTCACACCGTGCCGGTCGGACGGGCGTGTACTAATGGACTATGGGCAAAAGGGTCAATGTTGATAGACATTGACTTAGGGCACCTCTTACATTTTCGTAGCAGTCGATACGCGTGGTTTAGTAACACATGGGAAGCCCCTACTAATCTTCGCAAACATGTCTGGGAGACCACGATACGCATTAATACGATACATGGTTTACAAAAGGAACATACGATTTACGAAACGAATGCTATAACTAAACAACCAACTGTGAACTCGCTCAACTTTGTTGTTGATTCGTTGCTACATGCCTTGCAGGTCATTAGGTACTCATGGAGCTTGCACAGGGAGGCGCGGTCGTTGTGGGACATGGCAGTGTGTGCCATGCTTAATACATTACTTTATTTCGTACTTAATACTTACATTGGGTTTTACAATTATGCTTCCGCTAAACACTTAACTATGTTTTGGTTTTGAACACTTTCATATTGTTGGTTGAATTATATTTACTACTTACATTGTTCAATAGGATTGGTGGCTTGATCCAGGTCAGTCACGCCTCCAAGCGGTGATACTCCGCGTATGGATTTTGGGAGTGTGACAGATTGGTATCAGAGCCATTGGTTATAGTGAACTTGGTCTTAGTAAGGGAAAAAGTTTTTGTTAAAACTAGACTATAACCAGAACAGTGCTCAACGATCCACAACGACGCTTCGCTCCACGTGCAAGACTCAACATTCTAGGTGATATGACTTATGTTTACATTGCCTACTTGTTAGATTACATAGAAACTTTGCTCATAGTATGCTTAGATAAACGTAACAACTATTGCTTGAGAACACATATGCTCTTACTCTCTTCTGTCATCGCACTTTCACGAACCTCTCCTTACCCATATTTTCCTTGGTATGAAGATCATGGCTGGACGCGTTAACCCAACTCAAGCCCAGTTGACGGCTTTGATCAATGACCGAGTTGCTGAGGCACTCGCAGCCGCTCAGGCAGGAGGTATAACCTGCTACGGAAACTTACTCTAGGACCTTCAGATCCTACTCTCTCAAACCAACTCTCGTGTTTAATTTTTGATCCCTCTTGTCTACACAACAGGCCAATTTGCTCAGCAACCTGCATGCACGTTCAAAACTTTCATGGACTGTCATCCTAGCACTTTCAGTGGCACAGAAGGAGCAGTTGGACTCCTCCACTGGTTCGAGAAGCTCGAGTTAGTCTTCGAAATGTGTGAATGCCCTGAGGCACGAAGGGTGAAGTATGCCGCTAGTACTCTAGAAGGTATTGCGCTAACTTGGTGGAACGCGCAAGTGCAAATGTTAGGGCTGGCAGCGGCTAATGCCACCCCATGGAACGACTTTAAGGAGCTGATTAAACAGGAATACTGTAGTCGTGATGACATCCACAAGTTAGAAGTGGAGTTCTTCAATTTGAAAATGACGGGGTCAGAGATAGAAGCGTATACGATGCGATCTAACGAACTGGCCATCTTGTGCCCAACTATGGTGGATCCTCCCGTCAAGCGTATCGAACTGTACCTCAGAGGTTTAGTACCAGAAATTCAAAGTCATGTAACATCGGCCAACCTTGCTACCATCCAGGATATTACTCGTCTAGCTCATCGTCTCACAGACCAGGTAGTGGAACAGAACAGACTGCCTAAACGTATCAGTGCTACCACTACCGCTACCACTACTGCTACTCCCAGTGACAACAAGCGAAAATGGGATGGAACCTCCAGCAAGGGTTCAACTTCGGTTCAGTCCCAGGCGCAGCAGCGAAAGAAAGATGACTACCAGAGCCCCAGTCAGCAGTCTTCTGGTAGTCACGGGCAGGGTGGATATCGAGGAAATCACCCAAAGTGTAACAGATGCAACAGGCACCACAGTGGTTAGTGCAACAAGGGTCGTTGTCAGAGGTGTCTCAAGATGGGTCATGAAGCTAAGGATTGCAGGAGCTCACGACCTGCGAATCAGAACCAGCAGCAACAACCACCAGCTCCACAGAACCAGCAGTAGCAGCAGCGAGGCAACAAGGGATGCTTTCAGTGTGGTGCTGAAGGCCACTTCAAGCAGGACTGTCCCCAGTTAAACCAGATCCAGAACAACAACAATCAGGGCAATGGGAACAACAATGGGGGAAACAATGATGGAAACAATGGTGCTAGAGGTCGAGTGTTCGTGCTGGGACAGGGTGGTGAAAGGAATGATCCTAACGTAGTGATGGGTAAGTTCCTTCTCGACGACTTTTATGTTACTGTAATGTTTGATTCGGGTGCGGATACCAGTTATGTGTCTTTAAAAGTTAGTCAAATGCTTAAACGTACACCAACTCCTTTAAACACCAAGCATGTCGTAGAGTTAGCTAATGGTAAGAGTTTAGAAGCCACGCACATAGTCAATGGTTGTAACATCGTTTTAGCTGGTCAGACCTTCTCTATCGATCTCATTCCTATAGTTCTGGGTAGTTTCAACATCGTCATTGGGATGGATTGGTTATCCCAACAGCAAGCAGAGATCCTATGCAAAGAGAAGATTGTTCGTATCCCTCTTTTCGGTCAGGAACCTCTCGTCATTCAAGGCGACAAGAGTGGTGCTGTGGTGGGCATCATCTCTTTCCTAAAGGCCCAGAAGTGTTTACGAAAGGGCCACACCGCTATTCTAGCACTTGTTACCGATGCATCAGCGAAAGAGAAGAGATTATAGGATATTTCAGTAGTGCGCGACTTTCCTCAAGTGTTTCCTGAAGATTTACCTGGGTTACCGCCTCATCGCCAGGTCGAATTTCAAATCGAGCTAGCTCCTGGAGCAGCACCCATAGCTCGAGCACCTTATCGTTTAGCTCCATCAGAATTGGAAGAACTGTCCAAGCAACTACAAGAACTCTTGGAAAAGGGTTTCATTCGTCCTAGCTCTTTGCCCTGGGGAGCTCTAGTGTTATTTGTGAAAAAGAAAGACGGAACCTTCAGGATGTGCATAGACTATCGCGAACTCAACAAGGTGACGGTGAAGAACCGCTATCCTCTTCCACGTATTGACAACTTATTCGACCAGTTGCAAGGGTCGAGCTACTATTCGAAGATTGATCTGAGGTCAGGCTACCATCAACTGAGAGTCCGGGACGAGGACGTCTCCAAAACAGCATTCAGAACTCGCTACGGCCATTACGAGTTCTTGGTTATGCCCTTCGGATTGACAAACGCGCCTGCAGTCTTCATGGACCTTATGAACAGAGTATGCAAGCCTTACCTAGACAAATTTGTTATTGTCTTCATCGACGACATCCTGATCTATTCTAAGAGTCAGGAAGAGCACGAGCAGCATTTGCGGCTTATTTTGAAACTCCTTCGAACAGAACACTTATATGCCAAGTTTTCGAAATGCAACTTTTGGCTTCGTGAAGTCCATTTTCTAGGCCATGTGGTGAACAAGGATGGGATTCATGTTGATCCATCCAAGGTAGACTCGATTAAGAACTGGCTTGCACCTCGCACACCAACGAAAATTCGCCAATTCTTGGGTTTGGCAGGATACTACAGGAGGTTCATCAAAGACTTCTCGAAGATTGCACAACCTCTCACCTCACTAACGCAGAAGGGCGTTACTTATCGATGGGGAAATGCACAGGAATCAGCATTTTAGCACTTAAAGGATAGGCTCTGCAGCGCACCTATTCTTTCATTGCCAGAGGGCACAAACGACTTTGTAGTTTATTGTGACGCATCAATTCAGGGTCTTGGTTGTGTATTGATGCAACGGGATAAGGTCATTGCGTACGCCTCACGACAACTTAAAGTTCACGAAAGAAATTACACTACACATGATTTAGAGCTGGGAGCTGTTGTTTTCGCGCTTAAGATATGGCGACATTACCTGTACGGTACCAAGTGCACCATCTACACCGATCACAGGAGTCTCGAGCATATCTTCAAGCAAAAGGAACTAAACATGCGTCAACGTCGATGGGTTGAGTTACTGGATGATTACGAATGCGCCATCAAGTACCATCCGGGCAAAGCCAATGTTGTGGCCGACGCCCTCAGTCGAAAAGATACTGCACCTAGACGCGTACGAGCATTACAACTCACAATCCAGTCTAGTCTTCCTGCACAGATACGAGATGCTCAGGTAGAAGCATTGAAACCAGAAAACGTTAGGGCTGAAGCCTTACGCGGCTCAAAGCAACGGATAGAACAAAGGGAAGACGGCGCCTATTACGTAACAGGACGCATTTGGGTCCCACTTTATGGCAACTTACGCGAGCTTGTAATGGAGGAAGCCCATAAGTCTCGCTACTCAGTACATCCGAGTTCCGATAAGATGTACCACGATATCAGAACTACGTATTGGTGGCCTAGCATGAAGGCTCACATCGCAACCTACGTCGGCAAATGTTTGACTTGTGTGAGAGTTAAGGTTGAATACCAGAAACCATCAGGCCTACTCCAGCAACCAAAGATACCACAATGGAAATGGGAGGAAATTTCCATGGATTTTGTTACTGGCCTGCCTAGATCTCAACGTAGGAATGATACTATTTGGGTGATCGTGGATCGACTCACAAAGTCTGCTCACTTCTTAGCTATCAAGGAAACGGATAAGTTCTCCACTTTAGCAGACGTTTACTTAAAGGAAGTGGTTTCGAGGCACGGGGTGCCAACCTCCATTATTTCTGATCGTGATGCACGTTTTACTTCAGAACTGTGGTAAGCCATGCACAAATCCTTTGGCTCACGATTAGACATGAGCACAGCTTATCACCCTCAGACGGATGGGCAGTCTGAGCGCACTATCCAGACTCTAGAAGACATGCTTCGGGCATGCGTTATCGATTTCGGCAACAGCTGGGAAAAACACCTCCCGTTAGTGGAGTTTTCGTATAAGAACAGTTACCACACCAGCATTCAAGCCACTCCATTTGAGGCATTGTACGGGCGTAAATGCCTATCACCTCTTTGTTGGGCAGAGGTGGGTGATAGTCAGATCACGGGTCTAGAAATGGTAGTAGACACAACGGAAAGAATTGCTCAGATACGACAACGCATGGCGACAGCTCGTGACCGTCAGAAAAGTTACGCTGATAAGCGCAGGAAACCACTCGAGTTCCAGGTTGGGGACCGAGTGCTACTCAAAGTCTCACCTTGGAAAGGTGTAGTTCGTTTTGGCAAACAAGGCAAATTCAATCCGCGATATGTCGGACCGTTCGAAATCACTGAGAAAATAGGTAAAGTGGCCTACAGATCGAACCTACCGGTAGAACTCGGAGGAGTTCACAATGTTTTTCACGTGTCAAATCTGAAGAAGTGTCTGTCAGATGAGACCCTCATAGTTCCTTTGAAGGAGCTCACTATCGACGATCAGCTGCGATTTGTCGAGGAACCTGTTGAAATCGAGGAACCTGTCGAGGAACAATGATGCGTGTTAGTGTATATATGTTTTTAGATGTTTATTTAAGCCCTTTTTACACTTTTAGCCAAGTTTTAAATTTATAAAACACGATATTTACTAACACTAAGCACACATATGGGCAAGTGCACCCATCGTGAACGTAGTATAGTGTTGGTAAGATACCGAGGTCGTCCAAGGACACAAGAGCTTTTAATACCGGTTTATCCTCAACGTCTAATCAAATCAAAAAGTTAGAAAAATGTTTTAAACTAAGAAAAATAAAAACTAACTAAATGCTGAAAAATAAAAATAAAATAAAAACAGATAGACAAGATGAATCACTTGGATCCGACACGTGTATTAGTATAACCTTTGATTATTTTCGCACTTTTGCACTTGTTTAAGAGATTATCTTAGTTATTGTAGTAGGCCCCTTTTTCGAAGGCGACGTTACCCTCAACCCAGTAGTTTGAGTCAGCAAGGATACAATCCTAAAGGGTCGGATTATTGAAAGATAATGAATTAAGTTATTAATGCAAATTATGGTAGGCCCCGCTTTCGGCGGTGACGTTACCCTCGGCTAAGTAGTCTGAGTCAGCAGGGATACAGTCCTAAATAGCCGGGTTATAGTATTAATAGTAGTTAGCTTATGAGGGGGTCAAAGAGTTTGGATCCCCGCCATCCAATACCTATGGGCATTGAAGGAGATCCTACTAAATTTGACCCAGGTCCCAAGCAGGACCTCTAAACGCTGAACAAGGGCAAGACCTTTACCAAACCGTTCCCTTAACCCCCGACCAGGTAGCCAACATACCTCCATATAGACCGTGGAGATATGAATGGTGAAAATCTTTTATTTTATATAGACAGTAAAATAATGCCAAGACACCACGGACAAACGATAAGGAAAGATCACCTTCAACATAAGTAACTAGTTATTAAAGTCATTAATACAAAACCAAATAAAAAGTGCAAAAGATTAAAAATAAAAAGTATTATACTAAACACTTGTCTTCACCAAGTGATGTAAGAGACTTAGGCAAACATGGCCTTGATTGTCAAGAACTCTTACGATCAATCTTGGATCCCGAGACGACTCACACACTCTATGATGGACAATGGATGATGGTGGTGGATGATGGTGTTATGGTGGTGATGGGTGGTGGATGAAGTGTGAGAGAGGTGGTGTGCCAAGGGATGAGAGAGAATGAAACCAAGCTCCTCTATTTATAGGCTGAACAGAACGCTGGACACGGCCCCGTGTCCGCTGGACACGGCCCCGTGCCCGTCTGACATTCTCTCTCTTCATTAATTGTAATTGCGAATTACAATTAATGCGCCTGCTGTACTTTCAACACGCCCCCGTGCCCGCTGGGCACGGCCCCGTGGTGAGCAATGGAAGCTTCTACTGGTTTGTCTTTTCTGCTGCTTCCTGGGCACGCCCCCGTGTTCACTGGACACGGGGCGTGTTCAGACTTCTGTTCTCTTCTCTTTGTCTTGGGAGGTGCCGTTGAGGGTCCGGGCAGTTTACTTTTGTTCCTTTTCTTGTATTTATGATAGAATTAGTGGTCTTTTTGCTTCTTTTGTGATTTTGAGCTCATTTCATCCTGAAAATACAAAAGGAAGACAAAAACACTCTTTTTCCAACATTAGTACTTAAAAAGGGTTAGTTTTATGCCTTAATTGATGTGTTTTATATGTTGCATTTTACACACATCAAATACCCCCACACTTGAACTTTTGCTTGTCCTCAAGCAAAACTCTTTTAATGTGGCTTACACTCCCAAATGGAATAGGTAGAAGAGAAGTTTTTTAACTTGTCCTAGAGTGTCGGGAATCCAAGGTTTGTATAGGTTCTATTTTTATTTTATTTACAATCTTATTCGTCATGGTTTATTTTGAACTTTTCATAAGATAAACTACTTATTTGGGCATAGCATGCCTTATTAAAATTCCATTTATATACAAGTTCACATACCTCACGGGAGATCACTCAATCACTCGGCCGAAGGTGTATATTTAAGTGAATCGCTCGAGAGCGGCACGGATTTACATTCTCCATATGCTTGCCAAGCGATCAATCCTCCTCCTTTTTAACTTTTTACCTTTGTAAATATCAAGAGGTCTTTTTGGGGTGAAGGCTTGGGTTTAAAGGTGGGTGGTTGGTTAGTGGTTAGTAAAAAGGGCGAAAATCGTAACAAGTGTCGGTTTTCGTGAAATACCTTATTTTTGGTGACATTTATTTTTGAAGTATTTCTCCAAACAAGCTTTTTGTAGCTTATGTTTGTTTTTGACTTCATTCATTTTTTTTTTTTTTTTTTGTCACGTAAAGGATATGTTTATGAAAAACCGAGTTTGTTACTAAAATAAAGGTGAAAAAAATGAAAAAGGTTTTTGGTGGGTAAAAAAAATTGTTTTGGGGGTAATGAAATGAAAGGTTTAGGCTCAAAGGGGTTTTCTAGGGGGATTTTGGGTAGGTAAAAAAAAAAATGAAAAATAATGGTTTTGAAAGAAAAATAGTTAGTCCTAGTGCCTCCATCATTTACTTACTTGGGTTTAAGTTGGTAAGGACCGGGAATGTATCGTCGTGGCAAGTTCTAGATTTGTAAAGACCGAGCGGCTATTCACACAAGAAACGAAAGATGAGCATTTAATCTAAATATGTGTATTTTTATGCTCAATAAAGGCTCAAAACTCACTTTTTGTGGGAATGGGTTTTTAATGTGACCAAGCATATATAATCGAATTTTAGCTAGACTTGTTATACCGTTTCATAATTTTCTTATGTTAGTTCTTTTTATCACGACGCTATCGGTTGTAAGTTTGTAAAAATATAACCCTTTTATAACTTGTTATTCCCAACTTAAACTAAGACAAGTAAATAAAAAAAATGAAAAAGTTTTTGAAAAAATTTGGGGTGTTTAGCGGTTCCAATAGAGTTTTGTGTAAGGCTTGTTTTAGGATTTTGCAAAATTCCAAGGTTTAAGCATCCCCCCCACACTTAAATTACACATTGTCCTCAATGTGTCCAAAAATAAAGTTTTTGGTTGATTAGAATATGTAAAAGTGTGTTTAAAAACAAAGATTTGTGTTACTGGCGCTCTGGACACGGCCCCGTGTTGACCGGGCACGGCCCCGTGGTCAAGTGCCAGTAACAAAAATTATAGAAGTGAAACAGAAGCCTGGACACGGGGGCGTGTTCGCTGAACACGGCCCGTGTCCAGTTACCTGAACTGGGTGATTTCCTGCAGGGGGCTCAGCACGGGGCCGTGTTGGTTGGGCACGGCCCGTGTGGAGCCTTCTGTTATGGAGATTTTTGTCGGTTTGTTCTGTTCTTCTGCATGGTTCCATTTTTTCTCGTTCCCTTTTTCATCCATTACCACCACGAGTCCATAAATCATAAAAACCATCATAACATTGCTATTAGAGAGATAATACATAAAAAAGTTACATAGATAGTAAGCTTATGGAGTTCTAGCCCTATGTTTTATTTTAATGTTAGCAAAATTTCCAAGAATCTACTGATCTTGGTTAGATAAGGCTTTGTAGAGCTCCATCTTTCGGACACGTTTCTCCTCATATGTCGGCAAGCCACTCCTCTACCTCCCTTGGAAGGAGGAAGGAAGGCTCGTTTGCATTTGTTTGAGGAGTTTCAACTTCCGCCGGGACTTCTTGTGGGATTTCCATAGGAGGTTCCGCGGGGATGTCTCCCCACCCGGTAGGGTTGTTAATACCGAGTGCTAAGTTCCAGTCTTGTTGTGGAAGGACTGGTTCCATGGGAGGTGCCACCAAAATGTTTAACCTTTGGTGCAAAAGGTTAATCTCTTGGAAGCTGCTTTCCAATCCCATCGTAAGATCGTTGATACGGTCAATGAGGACCTCCTCTACGGACGTCATTTCGTCGAGAGCCTCTCTTAGTGCTATCACGTAGTGCACAAGTGTGGCTTCAACGGAGGGCCTCCTTCCCCTTCGGCTGTTTGAGGAATGAACGGATGATGTTTCGCTGTTTTCACTCGCCATTCTACGAAAAATAAACCAAAAATAGTTTATAAGACTAAACAGTTTCTGGACACGGCCCCGTGCTCATTGAGCACGGCCCCGTGTTTATCTTTCTGCAGAATTTTGGAGCAAGGAATCTTGGGTTTTTAAGTTATTTTCTGGGTTTATGCAAGCTTTTTGTCAGCAAATAACTTTAAACAATGTTACATAACATGTTTTTACCAAGATTCTATGATCAAAACTCATTGTTCCCTACCACAAAGATTGAAAATTCAAACTTTTCATGGTAGTTCTTGAAGAAAGATGAAGAAGAAGGAAATGTCTAGAAGAGGAAAGGACAATATGGTTTGTTGGAAACTTCTTTTAGACTTACCTAGGATTGTTTGAGAGAAGATTCCTTCAAATCTCTGTCCCCAAGTTGGTCCAAATGTGCAGGATTTTTGGCTGCATTTATAGAAAACGACAGCCTGCTGGACACGGCCCCGTGTCCGCTGGACACGGCCCCGTGTGCAGAGAAAATTCTGACACAGTTTGTCCGTATTCTGACGTCATGATCAGAAGGGAATCTTTTGATGGACACGGGGGCGTGTTGGCCGAGCACGGCCCCGTGTTGGAAAGCTGATTTATGAAGTTTTGTCTTTATTAAGGAGCTAATTCTTATCGGGTGGCTCCTGACTTGTTGGAACAACCCCATAGTGCCTAAGATACCTTAATTGTCTTATACTAAGGCGAGAACGCAAGAGGTTGTCGGTGAGGGTAATTCCTATTTTCATTCTAGGTGGACAAGTCCAACCCTTTCCCGGGCTCTCGTTAAAGAAGGTGTATGCCGAATCGCTCAGGTCTATGTATGCACCGAACGAGGTCGATGGGGAGTCCTTCACGGCACAATCGGCACAGGGACGACTATCGTCCACGTCTTGTCTAGGAAGAAAGGTATTTTTGGGAGCAACGAGGTTGTCAGAATGCGGTTCCAACATTTCCTCATGGTCATCATCTTGGGATGGATCTAAGAAATCCTTCCTAAGTTCTTTTGACCAATTTAGAAGTAGTTCTTCTAGTTGAAATAGCTCGTCAAGGAGCATATCTCCTAGAATATCCGGTTGGGCGCATTCGAGGGAGAAATAGTGTTTGTTTTTACTTTCGCCCCTCTTAAGGCTACAAGGAATTGGTGGGTCTATATAGTGTGGCCTATAAGTGAGGAAGAAACATTTTAATTCCTCGTGTTCGCCTCCACATATTTGACACCACAAACCATAAGAGTGCCGAAAGTAAAAAGAATCACTATTACTCATGTTTGTATCAGAAGTTACCAACCGTCGGGATCAAACGGTTCTGTTTTCAGCAACTGAATCTTGGGCACGGGGGCGTGTTGAGTGGACACGGCCCCGTGTTCAGCCTACTGTCTGATATAAAACAGGATTGCCAGTTCCAATGATTGGGCACGGGGGCGTGTTCAGCGGGCACGGCCCCGTGCTGAGCTCTGCAGAAGCTGAAAAATCTAAAAAAATCCTAAAAATTAAAGAAAAATAAAAAGATGATTAGGCCGTTGATTCCTAACTTTCTTAAAATCCTTGTGTCCCCGGCAACGGCGCCAAAAACTTGATGCGTGTTAGTGTATATATGTTTTTAGATGTTTATTTAAGCCCTTTTTACACTTTTAGCCAAGTTTTAAATTTATAAAACACGATATTTACTAACACTAAGCACACATATGGGCAAGTGCACCCATCGTGAACGTAGTATAGTGTTGGTAAGATACCGAGGTCGTCCAAGGACACAAGAGCTTTTAATACCGGTTTATCCTCAACGTCTAATCAAATCAAAAAGTTAGAAAAATGTTTTAAACTAAGAAAAATAAAAACTAACTAAATGCTGAAAAATAAAAATAAAATAAAAACAGATAGACAAGATGAATCACTTGGATCCGACACGTGTATTAGTATAACCTTTGATTATTTTCGCACTTTTGCACTTGTTTAAGAGATTATCTTAGTTATTGTAGTAGGCCCCTTTTTCGAAGGCGACGTTACCCTCAACCCAGTAGTTTGAGTCAGCAAGGATACAATCCTAAAGGGTCGGATTATTGAAAGATAATGAATTAAGTTATTAATGCAAATTATGGTAGGCCCCGCTTTCGGCGGTGACGTTACCCTCGGCTAAGTAGTCTGAGTCAGCAGGGATACAGTCCTAAATAGCCGGGTTATAGTATTAATAGTAGTTAGCTTATGAGGGGGTCAAAGAGTTTGGATCCCCGCCATCCAATACCTATGGGCATTGAAGGAGATCCTACTAAATTTGACCCAGGTCCCAAGCAGGACCTCTAAACGCTGAACAAGGGCAAGACCTTTACCAAACCGTTCCCTTAACCCCCGACCAGGTAGCCAACATACCTCCATATAGACCGTGGAGATATGAATGGTGAAAATCTTTTATTTTATATAGACAGTAAAATAATGCCAAGACACCACGGACAAACGATAAGGAAAGATCACCTTCAACATAAGTAACTAGTTATTAAAGTCATTAATACAAAACCAAATAAAAAGTGCAAAAGATTAAAAATAAAAAGTATTATACTAAACACTTGTCTTCACCAAGTGATGTAAGAGACTTAGGCAAACATGGCCTTGATTGTCAAGAACTCTTACGATCAATCTTGGATCCCGAGACGACTCACACACTCTATGATGGACAATGGATGATGGTGGTGGATGATGGTGTTATGGTGGTGATGGGTGGTGGATGAAGTGTGAGAGAGGTGGTGTGCCAAGGGATGAGAGAGAATGAAACCAAGCTCCTCTATTTATAGGCTGAACAGAACGCTGGACACGGCCCCGTGTCCGCTGGACACGGCCCCGTGCCCGTCTGACATTCTCTCTCTTCATTAATTGTAATTGCGAATTACAATTAATGCGCCTGCTGTACTTTCAACACGCCCCCGTGCCCGCTGGGCACGGCCCCGTGGTGAGCAATGGAAGCTTCTACTGGTTTGTCTTTTCTGCTGCTTCCTGGGCACGCCCCCGTGTTCACTGGACACGGGGCGTGTTCAGACTTCTGTTCTCTTCTCTTTGTCTTGGGAGGTGCCGTTGAGGGTCCGGGCAGTTTACTTTTGTTCCTTTTCTTGTATTTATGATAGAATTAGTGGTCTTTTTGCTTCTTTTGTGATTTTGAGCTCATTTCATCCTGAAAATACAAAAGGAAGACAAAAACACTCTTTTTCCAACATTAGTACTTAAAAAGGGTTAGTTTTATGCCTTAATTGATGTGTTTTATATGTTGCATTTTACACACATCACACAACACACACAAAAACCCTATTCTCTCCTCCTCCCCTCTTAAAGCCGACGGCAAACATCCCCATCTCTCGAAGCTTTCTTGCTTGGATCAATCATATCCATCTCTCAACCGGTTAGTGTTTGTAGTATTGGTTGTATGATGTTGTGATCCATTTGTATTGCATGATGATTTAGTGATATCTTGTGTTTGAATATGATGAAAGTTGTTGAGTTTTAGTTTATGTAAATCGACTCACATATATAGCATCTTAGATCAATATGGAGTTGTTAATCATTTGATGTTGTTGGTAATCTGGAATCGATTGCATGTTAATCGGCTGTTAGACGAGTATAGGTGGATAACGAGTTGGATTATTATAATGATATGCATGATAGTGATCTAGAACATGAATCTGTTATTATGATCAAAGGTTAAGATTGTTGTTCATGCTTGACACGAGTAGGGTTCTCAAGATGGTAGATAATTGCTTGTTATGATCGAATGATTGTATGATTTGGAAATTGTTATCTTGATTCAATGTAAGATAGGAAACTGTTGATTAATTGTAACTAAATAGCATAAAATCCGGATGGTAAAACGGATCGCACAAGTTCCCCCTCAGTCGCACAAGATCAGGTCACACAAGACCTGATCTGATCGCATAAGAGCCAAACGCACAAGCTAGGTACAACTGTTTAAACTCACGGTATAAGTTAGATTGCATGATCGCACAAGCCAGTGTCGATCGCACAAGTCTTTGGGCCACACACAGTAGTTAGTCATAATATGTACTATTGGGCCGAATGGCCCAACCTGGTCGCACAAGCTATCCGGATCGCACAAGTCTATCCGGACCGCACAAGATCAATGTCTGTTATTAATTGGGCTGCTAAATATTGTTGGGCTTATTCATATGTTGGGTCGAGTAATGTTTGGGCTTCATGTGTATACTTAACAGTTATTTTTTAGCGTGTTCTTTGTGTATGCCATGATCGTTATATGCTAGTAACATGTTAGCTTATGTGTAAACTTACGTGCACTACTTGAACCTAGACCTGACTTGTATGGTTACCATGTTAGGACGTGGTTGACCCCTTATAGCTCGAGTACCCTTTTCGTGTAATCTGCCGAGCAAACCAAGGTGAGTTCACACTCTAACCAAGGCATGGGATTCCCAAGGGTTGGGAATGGGATTGAACAACTACTCGAACTATCATTACTATTAAACTACTTACTACTGTCCTTGGAGTGAAGGGCACGTACGTAAAACCTACGTACATGACTATAAGACCATCAACTCTATCAATTTAAGTCACTCATTTATCGACTTAATCGCCGAGGCCTATGGCGAGCGGGTCATTAGTAGATATCGCTATTAGGGTTTAACAAACCTCACACCGTGTCGGTCGGACGGGCGTGTACTAATGGACTATGGGCAAAAGGGTCAATGTTGATAGACATTGACTTAGGGCACCTCTTACATTTTCGTAGCAGTCGATACGCGTGGTCTAGTAACACATGGGAAGCCCCCACTAATCTTCGCAAACATCTCTGGGAGACCGCGATACGCATTAATACGATACATGGTTTAAAAAACGAACATACGATTTACGAAACGAATGCTATAAATAAACAACCAACTGTGAACTCGCTCAACTTTGTTGTTGATTCATTGCTACATGCCTTGCAGGTCGTTAGGTACTCATGGAGCTTGCACAGGGAGGCACGGTCGTTGTGGGACATGGCAGTGTGTGCCATGCTAAATACATTACTTTATTTCGTACTTAATACTTACATTGGGTTTTACAATTATGCTTCCGCTAAACACTTAAATATGTTTTGGTTTTGAACACTTTTCATATTGTTGGTTGAATTATATTTACTACTTACATTGTTCAATAGGATTGGTGGCTTGATCCAGGTCAGTCACGCCTCCAAGCGGTGATACTCCGCGTGTGGATTTTGGAGGTGTGACAGGTCACACCACCAACAACTGCATCAGTCTTCGGCTGGAGATTGAGAAGGCCCTATAAAGTGGAAAGCTGCAACATCTGTTGCCGCATGCGTGTGTTAGGATCTGAGTTTGGATTGATTGTGTTTTACGTTTGAAATAAGATAAAAGATGAATGATTAATGCAGTGGAATATAAATGGAAACAAACTTTGCACACAATCAAACAGGAGAATTGCTTTCAACATACAAGTTTAACATTGAACCGGATGCTTGAATTTATTACAAGATTCAATTATAATATTCAAGTATGTAACAAACTCCTCCTCAGCCTGAGCTCATAGTGATTGTTCGTACATGAATGAAAGTGATGAAGAGAGCTTAGAACAGTACAGGGTACTGTTCTATTTATAGGCACGCCCAACCACTGTGGCATCTTTGCCGACGTCACCATGAAAGTGACATCTAACCTCCTAACAAACTCTAACAACTGATCCGATACAAACACTGCTATGCTAACTACTGATTACAATACATTATATAAAACAAACTAAACTACCGTTTTATCCTTCCACTGTTGTGACTGCAGCAGTACTTGATATCTTCAGCAGTGCTTGACCCATAGTAGTAGATTGATCAGCAGAGCTTTATTCTTCATCAGTCTTTGACTTGATCAGCAGTTGTAGGTCAGCAGTTGTAAAGATCAGTAGATTGGAGGTCATCAGATGTTGAAATTACTTTCAAGGGGAGAGACTTGTATACATAACATCTGCTTATTTTGGATCCACTACTCCGATCCAGTTTTGGCTTTAATTATCTGTTTTTCTGATAGGGTTCAATCCCAATAATCTCCCCCTGGAACAGATAATGCCAAACCCCTTTATTATTTGTAGATCTTTATTGCCTCATCAACAGTTCCCTTATTTTCCCTTTGAGTTGTAACTCAAAATCTAAGGCATCTGTGTCATCTTCATCCCTACAAAGTGGAAGATCAAGGAGATCCTGCAAATCTTCAACACTAAGGCCAAGTGATTGTTCCCTTGTTATTTTCTTCACTTTCTCCACTAGACTTGATCACAGTCAGTACATGGGTCTGTTTGTCAGTTTTCTACTTTAGTACTTTGAGTTTGGTGGGTTTCTTGGGAAATTTTTTTTAGATGAGGAGTTTGGTGATGTTGGCCTGGTGATGACTGACTGAGCAATGCTTGCAGGTTGATTCAATCCAAGAGTTTCTGCTATCATCTTCTTAATACCCTATTTTACAAGGTCATCTCCTGCAACTAATTCTTCCACTGTTTCAGCATCCAACTGTTTTTGTTGTCTTCTTTTATAGATGGAAGCACCAGCTGGAGCAGTGGCTCTCTTAATTTGCAGCTTTGGTGGTCTTGTTGAAACCTCTGCTTCAGAATAGTCAAGTTTTTGAGGAATTTTTGGATTTTTCTTTCTTAATTCCTCCAACTTTTTGTAAGTGACCCTGACTTTGTCTTCTTTCCACCTCATCACTTGGTTTTTAGACCCAAACTCAGCTGTTATTAATTCCTCTTTCATTCTCCTCAACTCCAATGCCTTATCAGGCACATTCTTCTTGTACTTTGCCCAGTCAGGAGGAGTATGTTTGACTTTGTTTTTTTATCATGTCTTGTATTCTGGCTGCTTCACTTTCAAACTCAGGAATGGTCAATTCTTTATACATATATTTTTCTCCCTTGTATTTTTTGTAAGCCATGATGTTGTCAATATAGTCTTTTCTCAGGGATTCATTTGCTCTTTTTGATAATTGCTTACACACATTCTTTGCAAACTGCTCCAAAGATCTGACTTGAGTGAGCAGAAATTGATAATGCCTTTGAATTTCTTTGTCAGTCTTCCCTTGTGAATCTCTTTTAGAGATATCCTCTGCTTGTAGAGCCTTGATTTTCAAATATTCTTCAATATTGTTAGGCCTGGGATATCCTCCAACTGATGGCAAACTCCTTTTAGCAGGGTCATCCTCAAAGTAGAAGGATTTGATCTCTTCTCTGACTGCAGCAAGTTCTAGAGGATATTGGACACCTACAAGAGTAATGTCAGTGATTGGCTTTTGAACCTGAGCTGATGAGAGAGGAATAGGGTTTGGTATAGTAACAAGTGATAGAGGTTGTGAAGATGTTGGTGGTGGTGAAGTATCATAATCTTTTAGAATTAACCTCCTCCTTTTAGGTTAAGGAGAGGCTGATGATGTTTTGGGTGGATCAATGGTGGTGATTTGAGTGGTGGTTATTGAAGTGGAAGTGATTGAAGTGGGAGGTTTCAAACTAACAGTTTTTGAAATAACTGGTGTTTTAACCACTGTTGCCATTACAACTGATGATGTGTCATCAGCTGTCTTCTGCTTTTTGACGGGAGGTGATGGTGGTGATGGTTGTTTTGGTGGTGATGATTGTTTTGGTAGGGCAGTGGTTGTAGTGGGAGCAGTTGTTGTAGTTGAAGTGGTGGTTTTTGGTTTAACAATTGCTGAAACCACTGAAGTACCAACAGTTGTTGATACAGCAGGTGTTTTAACAGTTGTTTGGTTGGAAGATTGATGTTGGGAGCTTTTGGAAGGTGGTTTGGAGGCATGCTTTGTGGGTCTGCATGGTGTGTGTTTGGGTTCTCTCACTTTTCTAGTGGGATTCTTTCTTTTCGCTCAGGATTTTTGTCATCCTTTGGCTCAGAAATACCCTGCTCATTCAGCTCCATAAAAGCTCTTTTCTCCTCATTCCACCTGGATTTATCCTTAGCCTCTCTATCCCTTTTTACACTTGCTTTTGCTTCAGCAAGTGCATTTGTGGTAACATCAATCTTTTTACTACCATCTGGCAGGGGAATGTCTTTAGTCATGCTATCTTTTTGTGGTTCAATATAAAGACCATCTTCAACTCCCTTCTTCTTCCACTGCTTGATTTTCTCCCCCTTTTTGGCATTACTTGGAGGTGGGTTATCAATAAAGAGAACAGTGGGAGGAGCAGTGCCAGTGGTATTCAGCATGTGGGCCTTTATAGCCTTGATGTCAGCTTGGGTATCTTTAAACCTTGACTCCATCACGTTTCTCAGCTTTTGAACATGTATTTCATGCTGCTGATCAACCAATTGTCTTTGATGTTGGAGCAAAGGTTGAAATAAGTTCCATAACCATTTGCAGCAGGTGCAGGTTGTGCAGGTGCTTGAGCTGGAGCAGCAGTGGTTGGTACCTTTTAAACTTTTAACAACTGTTGCATCATATTTTTAAGTTCAACAACAGATGTATCAAGTTTATCAATTCTACCCGTCAATTCTCGGTACATTAAACCATCACCCAACTTAATGGGATCATCTGATTTCCCACTAACAGTGGTTGTAACAGTGGTTGATTCAAGGAGTGTACTCCAAATATCATCCACTGATGCCCCTTTGTCTTGGAACTGGGGACTTCTTCCTTCAAAAAGAGAAACACTTTTTAGTGAACCAGTGAAAACTGGATACACAAGTGTTCCCAGAGAAGAAATTGCCTCCAAGAAGTCTTATTGATGTAACCACTGTCCAAATGCAAACCAGTGGGTTCAACACTTGTAGTGGCTGCTTCACTTGGACTACCACCAAGAGTTACTTGTAACTTAAGGGGTGTAACCTCCTCAGGTGTTGTTGGTGGGTTAGCAATGTTTGATACATCAGACCCAGTCACTTGTTGAGGTATGTTATCATTGACAGGTGAGTGAGAAGGACTGGTTTGTGCCTGGTTCAAATCAAGAGCATCCAACAATATTTTTGTTTATGGGGGAATTGTGGACGTGAGGTTGGGTGTAAAAAGAGAATTGGTCCCGGGCATTGGGTTGTGGATGATGGAAGTAAGTGATTCCAGAGTATCATATTGTGGTGTCCCTATATGTACAACCTGTTCTTTTTGAGAAGAAGCAGGAGGAGTTTCAGGCATGGGTTAAGATATTTCTACCATCTGCTGTGAGGAAGTAGCAGCAGTGGTTTCATGTGACTTTTGTGCTGTCACTGGTAGTTGCTCTGGTATCTCATCCTCCAGAGTTGCCTTTTGTAGGTTTGGGGGGTTTTGAGTTTTCTTTTGTCTTGGCTTTTTGGTGATTTTGGTGTGGGTTTCACAGCAGTTGTTTTGTTGCTGTAATCACCTTGAGCAGTGGGCTCAGCAGCAGATACTTGAGGAGCAGTGGTAGCTGCTAAATTCTGCTCAGGCACCTCTGCTTGTGTTTTGCAAGGTGTTGATAATCTAGTAAAAGTTTCAGCAGTTAAGCTGTTTATTTTAAAAGAATCACCTTGTTGGTACACATTTGCATCGTCCTTTCCAAATTTTGTTTGAAAATAGTAACTTAAGAACCTTGGAAATAGTAGAAAGGATTTTGTAGAAACATTTCTAACCAAGTCATCAAAGATTTCCTGGGAATAGTTAAAGTTTTCATTTTGTAAAATGGAATATCCCAGATATTGAATCTTTAATGGTATTTCATTAAAAGCTGCTGTTTTGTTTGAAACACACATTAATAGGGTATGGAATAAAAATCTTGTTGCAGGAGGGAAGTTACCTTTTTGTAAGGTATCCCTCTTCATTTGTTCAGCATACCCTCTTTTAAGAAAATCAGTTTGATGTTCGTTTTTAGGGGAGATGGTTTTGCCTTGCTGATCATCTAGTCCGGATACCTCTGAAATGGATTGTACAAATTTGCATCGTCCTTTCCAAATTTTGTTTGAAAATAGTAACTTAAGAACCTTGGAAATAGTAGAAAGGATTTTGTAGAAACATTTCTAACCAAGTCATCAAAGATTTCCTGGGAATAGTTAAAGTTTTCATTTTGTAAAATGGAATATCCCAGATATTGAATCTTCCCAGATATTGAATCTTTAATGGTATTTCATTAAAAGCAGTTGTTTTGATTGAAACACACATTAATAGGGTATGGAATAAAAATCTTGTTGCAGGAGGGAAGTTACCTTTTTGTAAGGTATCCCTCTTCATTTGTTCAGCATACCCTCTTTCAAGAAAATCAGTTTGATATTCGTTTTTAGGGGAGATGGTTTTGCCTTGCTGATCATCTAGTCCGAATACCTCTGAAATGGATTGTGGTGTGATTTTGACTGTTTTACCCATCAGCGAGGAATTTATGGCTATGATGTCTTCACCTTGTTTTTCAAGAGTAGCATTTTTCCAAAATTCTCTTTGGGTTTTCAGGAAAATCGGAGCATTTGTTGTCAACAAAGTTTTGTACTTTGAAGCTGACATGATGTCGATGATGGAATCATAGATATCCATGGTGTCAGGTTTTGTAAGGAGACCCAGATAATTGTGAGGAGCTTTGTATGGAATTTCAATGGGTGTGGTAGCCATTTGAGTAGCCTTTTAAGAAGATGATTTTGAAGTGGATTTCGCATATGACTTTGATTTTGTCATTTTGGGGAAGAAGATCGATGAAAGATTTGAGAGAAAGAGATGGAGAATGCTTTGAGAAAGGAATTTTTATGAATTCGATTCGACAGTAAAACCCTTTTTCGGGGTTTTGAAGGGGGTTTTATAGAGAAAAAGTGAATGCTGGCGTGGCAGCGGTTACAAAAGATCTGACCGCTATGTACTGTCCACGTGCCAACCCCTGATGAAATAAAGGACAATTGTTTTTTATGAAAACCACTGATGGAACAAGATCAGTGGTTGTAACGGTAACAATGAAAGCAGTGGGTGATTTTTACTATCAGTGGATAAAAACACTGATTTTAAACAACAGTGCGTATCAAGGGAATGAGAAAAAAGGGGTTGACTTTCAGCAGTTGATAGACTTTTAAGTAGAACAGACTTTTGAACAAAGCAGTGGTTATGGCAGACTTTCAAGGATTTAATGAAAAATTCATTTTTAGCTATTTTTAAGGATGGATTTTTGATTTTCTGAAAACATTTTAATGCTTTGAAGCATAGAAAAACAGGATTGTGCCTATTATTCCATGTTTAGCATGCCAATCCTAGAGATCAAGCTTTCAAAGGTGGATGTGTCTAAAGCTTTGGTTAACACATCTGCCAGCTGATCTTTAGTTGAAACATGGTGTAGAGAAATCAAACCTTTTTCATAGCAATCCCTCACAAAGTGATGTCTGATATCAATGTGCTAGGTGGTTGAATGGGAGACTGGATTGTTGATGATATTTTTTTGCTGCCTGACTCTCCAACATGAGAGGTGTCTTTAAGGGAGTGATACCAAAATCCAGCAACTGATTTTGAAGCCAAAGCAGTTGGGCTGTACAGCTTGCAGCAGCTATATATTCTACCTCAGCAGTGGATGTGGAAACAGCTGCTTGCTTTTTGCTTTGCCAAGATACTAAGCAACTACCTAGGAATTGGCACCCTCCTGTGGTGGACTTCCTTGTCTTGTCACATCCAGCAAAGTCACTATCTGATAAACCTGAAAGCTCAATTTTACCATCAGCTGGATACCAGATACCAAGTGTGGGAGCACCTTTTAGGTATCTGAATATCCTTTTTACAGCAATAAGGTTTGACTTTCTGGGGGCTGATTGGGATCTTGCACAAACACATGTTGCAAACATGATGTCTGGCCTAGATGCAGTTAGGTACAATAAAGACCCAATCGTGCTTCTATATAAAGTTTGATCAACCAAATCATCCTTCTCATCAGACATGACTATTTTATTGGTTGCAATGTGTGTACTGCATGGTTTACAATCATCCATTTCAAATTTCTTTAAAAGTTCTTTGGCATATTTGCCTTGATGGATAAAGGTGCCATTTTGCAGTTGCCTTACTTGTAGACCAAGAAAGCACTGGAGTTCACCCATTGCACTCATTTCAAACTCAGCTGTCATGAGTTTTCTAAGCTCTTCACACATTTTATTGCATGTGCTTCCAAAAATGATGTCATCCACATAAATCTGGACAATCATCAAATCCTTTCCTCTCCATTTTAGAAACAGTGTTTTGTCTATTTTACCTCTTGTGAAACCAATGGAAAGTAGAAAGGTGGAAAGAGTTTCATACCAGGCCCTTGGTGCTTGTTTCAAGCCATACAAAGCTTTATTTAGCTTGTAGACATGATTTGGATTAAATGGATCCTCAAAGCCTGGAGGTTGGCAAACATATACCTCTTCTTGAATCTTACCATAGAGGAATGCACATTTGATATCCATTTGATACACCTTGATGTTGTGGTCGACAGCAAAGGCCAAGAATAATCTGATAGCTTCAAGTCTTGTTACAGGGCAAATGTTTCATCATAGTCAATGCCCTCTTCCTGTCTGAACCCTTGAACCACAAGCCTGGCTTTATTCTTGACAACAATACCCCTTTCATCAGTTTTATTTTTGAAGACCCATTTTATGCCAATAGGACTTACACCCTCTGGTAATGGTACAAGCTACCACACTTGTTGTCTTCTAAACTGTTGGAGCTCCTCTTGCATGGCTTCTACCCAGCTGTTGTCTTTTAGTGCCTCTTACTACTTGACAGGCTGATGGAGAGATAGGAAACCAGCAAAAAGACAAATGTTTTGGGATTGACTTCTTGTGAGCACCCCTTCATTGATGTTGCCAATGATTTGGTCAGGTGGATGAGATTTCTAGAAGATAAGATCTCCTTGGTATGGAATAATGGCATTAAGTGGGGAGGGCTGCAGATGTGAGTCATCTGAGCTAACCACTGCTGGTGACTTTGATGATCCAGCAGTGGCTTCAAAGGGTGATGGTATAGGAGGTAATGGTGTGGACACATGCTGACTTTGATCCACTGTTTGAGGACTTTTATCAACAGTGTTTGATGATGTGGAAGCAGGGGTTAATGGGCTACTTTGGTCAACAACTGTTGAGGTAGAAGTGGTTGAACTTTGACAGCTATTTTGAACATCTGCTGCTCTTCCACTTGATGCAGACTTTTGCTATGGAATGATGATTTCATATCCATCATCTGATGATGAAGTTTCTGATTGACCTGCATTGTTAGACTTGATAGCAACACTTTCAAATGTGAATTTATCAAGATCAAATAAATCTATAGGATTTGCTGGGATTTTCATTGATGAAAGTTCATTGAACTTTACATTCAAAGTCTCTTCCACTGTCTTAGTCCTTGTGTTAAACACTTTGTAGGCTTTAGCAGTGGTTGAGTATCCCAGATGATAACCACAATCAATTTTGGCTGCAAACTTTGAGATAGAATCTTTTTAAATTTAAAATGAAGCATGGGCAGCCAAAAACTTTGAAATATGAAATCAATGGCTTTAATTTATACAGCAGTTCATAGGCAGTCTTTTGATGCCTGGGGTTGATTAAAACTCTGTTTTGGACATAGCAAGCAGTGTTTACTGCCTCTGCCCAAAAAGTTAATGGCAAACCTGAATCAGCAAGCATGGTTCTGGCATCCTCAATCAAGGTCCTGTTCTTTCTTTCAACAACCCTGTTTTGTTCTGGTGTTCTTGGAATGCTGTATTGCCTCACAATTTTTTTTAACACACAGAAATCATCTAACTCCTTGTTTCTGAACTCTATGCCATTATCACTTCTGAAGATTTTTGGTGAATTTGACAGATGATGTTGATGAACTTAAGGATGTTTTTACAGTGTACTCATTCTTTTTTACATCAAAATTTTTGAGATACACATTCTTGAGTTTTGTGGTTTGTTTTACTACAGATGGTGCAACTCTCAGCAAATTCAATCACACTTGTTTTGTTGAAATCATATGATTTTAAATGAAAACAATCTTTTGTTAGATGGTTTTTCTTTTCACAAAAATCACAAAAATCACAAAACAGGTTTTTGATCTTTTCCCTCTTCTTTCTCTTTTCAGATTCCTTAGCAACAGAGTTTTGAACCACTGTTGGGATATCTTTGAGTGGAATGACTTTTGCTTTGGGAGCTTTTACACCATCAGTGGTTGTGAAATCCATTGGTTTGAAGTTTTTAAGGATGTCACTGATGTGTGTAAAATGCAACATATAAAACACATCAATTAAGGCATAAAACTAACCCTTTTTAAGTACTAATGTTGGAAAAATAGTGTTTTTGTCTTCCTTTTGTATTTTCAGGATGAAATGAGCTCAAAATCACAAAAGAAGCAAAAAGACCACTAATTCTACCATAAATACAAGAAAAGGAACAAAAGTGGACTGCCCGGACCCTCAACGGCACCTCCCAAAAACAAAGAGAAGAAAACAGAGTCTGAACACGCCCCGTGTCCAGCGAACACGGGGGCGTGCCCAGGAAGCAGCAGAAGAGACAAACCAGTAGAAGCTTCCATTGCTCACCACGGGGCCGTGCCCAGCGGGCACGGGGGCGTGGTGAAAGTACAGCAGGCGCATTAATTGTAATTCGCAATTACAATTAATGAAGAGAGAGAGTGTCAGACGGGCACGGGGCCGTGTCCAGTGGACACGGGGCCGTGTCCAGCGTTCTGTCCAGCCTATAAATAGAGGAGCTTGGTTTCATTCTCCCTCATCCCTTGGCACACCACCTCTCTCACACCTCATCCACCACCCACCACCACCATATCACCATCATCCACCACCATCATCCATTGTCCATCGTAGAGTGTGTGAGTCGTCTCGGGATCCAAGATTGATCGTAAGAGTTCTTGACAATCAAGGCCATGTTTGCCTAAGTCTCTTACATCACTTGGTGAAGACAAGTGTTTAGTATAATACTTTTTATTTTTAATCTTTTGCACTTTTTATTTGGTTTTGTATTAATGACTTTAATAACTAGTTACTTATGTTGAAGGTGATCTTTCCTTATCGTTTGTCCGTGGTGTCTTGGCATTATTTTACTGTCTATATAAAATAAAAGATTTTCACCATTCATATCTCCACGGTCTATATGGAGATATGTTGGCTACCTGGTCGGGGGTTAAGGGAGCGGTTTGGTAAAGGTCTTGCCCTTGTTCAGCGTTTAGAGGTCCTGCTTGGGACCTGGGTCAAATTTAGTAGGATCTCCTTCAATGCCCATAGGTATTGGATGGCGGGGATCCAAACTCTTTGACCCCCTCATAAGTTAACTACTATTAATACTATAACCCGGCTATTTAGGACTGTATCCCTGCTGACTCAGACTACTTAGCCGAGGGTAACGTCACCGCCAAAAGCGGGGCCTACCACAATTTGCATTAATAACTTAATTCATTATCTTTCAATAATCCGACCCTTTAGGATTGTATCCTTGCTGACTCAAACTACTGGGTTGAGGGTAACGTCGCCTTCAAAAGAGGGGCCTACTACAATAACTAAGATAATCTCTTAAACAAGTGCAAAAGTGCGAAAATAATCAAAGGTTATACTAATACACGTGTCGGATCCAAGTGATTCATCTTGTCTATCTGTTTTTTATTTTATTTTATTTTTCAGCATTTAGTTAGTTTTTATTTTTCTTAGTTTAAATCATTTTTTCTAACCTTTTGATTGGATTAGACGTTGAGGATAAACCGGTATTAAAAGCTCTTGTGTCCTTGGACGACCTCGGTATCTTACCAACACTATACTACGTCCACGATGGGTGCACTTGCCCATATGTGTGTTTAGTGTTAGTAAATATCGTGTTTTATAAATTTAAAACTTGGCTAAAAGTGTAAAAAGGGCTTAAATATATATCTAAAAATATAACACACTTCACGCACATCAAGTTTTTGGCGCCGTTGCCGGGGACACAAGGATTTTAAGAAAGTTAGGAATCAACGGCCTAATCATCTTTTTATTTTTCTTTAATTTTTAGGATTTTTTTTTTAGGTTTTTCAGCTTCTGCAGAGCTCAGCACGGGGCCGTGCCTGGTCGGACACGGGCCGTGCTCAGCCTCATTACTGGCAGTTTTTTTTTGTTTTTCAAGTTACAGAAGGCTGAACACGGGGCCGTGTCGGTGCAACACGGGGCCGTGTCCAACTTCCAGTAACTGGGATCTGAAAAACAATCACTGTAACTACGACCACGGGGCCGTGTTCGCTCGACACGGGGCCGTGGTGAACCTTCTGACCGATATTCTTTTCTGTTTTTATTGCAGGACTTGGAACCCGACGCCAACCTCGCGTAGTGTATGAGCTCCAGTTCCAATAAAGACATAAAGGAGCCATTAGAAGAACCCGAACGCTTTCTCAGAAAACGGTTAAAAGCCAAAAACCAAGAGAAGGTTTCGGGTGATCCAACCCCAATGGCGGACCAACGTACCCTCATGGATTACTTACGGCCCACCGTAGGTAATCTAGGCGCCGCTATCAATGCACCGAATGTCGAAGCCAATAACTTCGAACTTCGACCGCACTTGATACAAATGCTCCAAAACTCCGCGACCTTTCACGAGCTCGCGGACGAGGATCCCCATCTACATATAACTAATTTCTTAGAAATATGTGATACCTTTCAGATCAATGGTGCATCAAACGACGCCATCCGCCTTCGTATGTTTCCATTCTCACTAAAAGACCGAGCGAAAGCTTGGCTCAACACCCTCCCAGCTGGATCGGTAAACACCTGGGATGAACTAGCCCAAAAATTTCTATATAAGTATTTCCCTCCTTCTAAAACTGCTAAATTAATGGCTGAAATTAACACATACTCACAAGAGGACGGGGAATCCTTATATGAAACTTGGGAAAGGTTCAAGGAGCTATTACGCAAGTGTCCCCATCACGGCCTCGCAATATGGCAACAAGTATCCACTTTCTACAATGGGTTGTTGCCACATACTAGGCAGACACTTGATTCTAGCTCCGGGGGACTTTTAGGTAATCGTCGCCCACACGAAATATATAATCAGATTGAGGAAATTGCTCAAACCAATTTTCAGTGGCACACTCCCCGGGGAAATAAATCTATCGCCCCGGGCGCCCATAAGGTAGACGAAAACACCTCTTTACAAGCCCAAATCGAGGCCCTTTCTTCAAAAATAAAAAAATTAGAAATGACCAAAACAGTCTGGGTCATGGCTTGTGAAGGGTGTGGTGGGTCACATGAAAATTGGAGTTGCATGAAAGAAACGGACGATCAACAAGAAATGGTAAACTACATTGATAATAGACCTAGGCCGTCGGGTCCTCCAACGGGGACCTACAACCAAGGATGGCGAAACCACCCAAACCTTGGTTGGAGGGAGCCCGGCAATAGTAGTAACCAACAACCGCAACGAACAAACTTTCAGCAACCAAGAAATGAGTCACAAAATTTCACTCAACAAAGTGGAAGAGAGAGGCTCGAAGATACCATATCTCGCCTTGTCTCCGACACTGATAAGAAAAATTCGGAAAGATTCCTACAATTAGAATCAAATTTTAGGAATCAACAAGCTAGCATTCAAAACATAGAAAAACAAATAAATCAACTAGCTCAAAATTTTTCCGAAAGACCACAAGGCGCATTACCTAGCAATACCGAAACCAACCCAAAGGCACAAGTTCACCTCATCACACTACGAAACCGCACCGTAGGTCCTGCAGAAGTACCTCCAGCAACGGAAGAATCAACGCCAACACATCTGCAGGAGAAGGACACTCCCCCATCAACAGAGCCTACCAAGGCCTCTCGAGTTCCGTACCCCGGTAGGTTAATTCGTCAAAAAACCAATGAGCAATTCGCAAAATTCGAAAGTTTGCTAAAACAATTGCATGTCAATATTCCTTTTATCGAAGTCCTAACCCAAATGCCCAAATACTCTAAATTTATGAGGGACTTCCTTACACATAAAAAGAAAATTGAAAATTTGCAATTAGTTAATTTAGGCGAAGAATGCTCTGCCCTCGTACTCAATAAACTACCACAAAAGAAGATCGATCCCGGAAGTTTCACAATTCCATGCTCAATAGGGGAATCACCCGTTCGCAATGCCTTGGCCGACTTAGGAGCCAGCATTAACCTCATGCCCTCTTCAATGTTCAAAAGGCTTGGCTTGGGAACCACGAGCCCCACAAAAATAAGCATACAACTCGCTGATCGATCGGTCAAATTCCCGCAAGGTGTCATCGAAAATGTCTTGGTAAGGGTAAGCAGATTTGTTTATCCTGTTGACTTTGTCATACTCGACATGGAAGAAGACACCGAGGTCCCCCTTATTCTAGGGAGACCCTTCCTTGCCACCGCACAAGCAGTGGTGGACATGAATGACGGGACACTAACTTTGAGATATGGGGACGATGAGGTAAAATTTGGAGTTGGGAAGAGAATAGAGGATGACGACCCGGTCCACTACATGAAGGTTATTGATTCAAGCTTGGATGCCGCTCTCCGACGGTGTAACTTGGGAGGCAAGGCACCCCAATCAAAAGACGTGTGACCGGGAATCGGGTCTAGCCAAAGACCCTTATAAACGTGGCGCACCACGGAGGCATTCCGCGGACCTATCCTTAGTTTAGTTTAATCTTTTAGTTTTTGCAGAATAAAATGGACTCATGGTGGTAATGGATGAAAAAGGGAACGAGAAAAAATGGAACCATGCAGAAGAACAGAACAAACCGACAAAAATCTCCATAACAGAAGGCTCCACACGGGCCGTGCCCAACCAACACGGCCCCGTGCTGAGCCCCCTGCAGGAAATCACCCAGTTCAGGTAACTGGACACGGGCCGTGTTCAGCGGACACGCCCCCGTGTCCAGGCTTCTGTTTCACTTCTATAATTTTTGTTACTGGCACTTGACCACGGGGCCGTGCCCGGTCAACACGGGGCCGTGTCCAGAGTGCCAGTAACACAAATCTTTGTTTTTAAACACACTTTTACATATTCTAATCAACCAAAAACTTTATTTTTTGGACACATTGAGGACAATGTGTAATTTAAGTGTGGGGGGGTGCTAAAACCTTGAAATTTTGCAAAATCCTAAAACAAGCCTTACACAAAACTCTATTGGAACCGCTAAACACCCCAAATTTTTTTCAAAAAAAAAATTTTTTTTTTTACTTGTCTTAGTTTAAGTTGGGAATAACAAGTTATAAAAGGGTTATATATTTTTTTTTTTATTTTACAACCGATAGCGTCGTGATAAAAAGAACTAACATAAGAAAATTATGAAACGGTATAACAAGTCTAGCTAAAATTCGATTATATATGCTTGGTCACATTAAAAACCCATTCCCACAAAAGTGAGTTTGGAGCCTTTATTGAGCATAAAAATATACATATTTAGATTAAATGCTCATTTTTCGTTTCTTGTGTGAATAGCCGCTCGGTCTTTACAAATCTAGAACTTGCCACGACGATACATTCCCGGTCCTTACCAACTTAAACCCAAGTAAGTAAATGATGGAGGCATTAGGACTAACTATTTTTCTTTCAAAACCATTATTTTTCATTTTTTTTACCTACCCAAAATCCCCCTAGAAAAACCCCTTTGAGCCTAAACCTTTCATTTCATTACCCCCAAAACAATTTTTTTACCCACCAAAAACCTTTTTCATTTTTTCACCCTTATTTTAGTAACAAGCTCGGTTTTTCATAAACATACCCTCTACGTGACGAAAAAAAAAAATATGAATAATGAAGTCAAAAACAAACAAAAGCTACAAAAGCTTGTTTGGAGAAATACTTCAAAAATAAATGTCACTAAAAATAAGGTATGAAAACCGACACTTGTTACGATTTTCGCCCTTTTTACTAACCACTAACCAACCACCCACCTTTAAACCCAAGCCTTCACCCCAAAAGTCCTCTTGATATTTACAAAGGTAAAAAGTTAAAAAGGAGGAGGATTGATCGCTTGGCAAGCCTATGGAAAACGTAAGTCCGTGCCGCTCTCGAGCGATTCACTTAAATATACACCTTCGGCCGAGTGTTGAGTGATCTCCCGTGAGGTATGTGAACTTGTATATAAATGGAATTTTAATAAGTCATGTTATACCAAAATAAGTAGTTTATCTTATGAAAAGTTCAAAATAAATCATGACGAATAGGATTGTAAATAAAATAAAAATAAAACCTATAAAAACCTTGGATTCCCGACACTCTAGGACAAGCTAAAAAACTTCTCTTCTACCTATTCCATTTGGGAGTGTAAGCCACATTAAAAGAGTTTTGCTTGAGGACAAGCAAAAGTTCAAGTGTGGGGGTATTTGATGTGTGTAAAATGCAACATATAAAACACATCAATTAAGGCATAAAACTAACCCTTTTTAAGTACTAATGTTGGAAAAAGAGTGTTTTTGTCTTCCTTTTGTATTTTCAGGATGAAATGAGCTCAAAATCACAAAAGAAGCAAAAAGACCACTAATTCTACCATAAATACAAGAAAAGGAACAAAAGTGGACTGCCCGGACCCTCAACGGCACCTCCCAAAAACAAAGAGAAGAAAACAGAGTCTGAACACGCCCCGTGTCCAGCGAACACGGGGGCGTGCCCAGGAAGCAGCAGAAGAGACAAACCAGTAGAAGCTTCCATTGCTCACCACGGGGCCGTGCCCAGCGGGCACGGGGGCGTGTTGAAAGTACAGCAGGCGCATTAATTGTAATTCGCAATTACAATTAATGAAGAGAGAGAGTGTCAGACGGGCACGGGGCCGTGTCCAGTGGACACGGGGCCGTGTCCAGCGTTCTGTCCAGCCTATAAATAGAGGAGCTTGGTTTCATTCTCCCTCATCCCTTGGCACACCACCTCTCTCACACCTCATCCACCACCCACCACCACCATATCACCATCATCCACCACCATCATCCATTGTCCATCGTAGAGTGTGTGAGTCGTCTCGGGATCCAAGATTGATCGTAAGAGTTCTTGACAATCAAGGCCATGTTTGCCTAAGTCTCTTACATCACTTGGTGAAGACAAGTGTTTAGTATAATACTTTTTATTTTTAATCTTTTGCACTTTTTATTTGGTTTTGTATTAATGACTTTAATAACTAGTTACTTATGTTGAAGGTGATCTTTCCTTATCGTTTGTCCGTGGTGTCTTGGCATTATTTTACTGTCTATATAAAATAAAAGATTTTCACCATTCATATCTCCACGGTCTATATGGAGATATGTTGGCTACCTGGTCGGGGGTTAAGGGAGCGGTTTGGTAAAGGTCTTGCCCTTGTTCAGCGTTTAGAGGTCCTGCTTGGGACCTGGGTCAAATTTAGTAGGATCTCCTTCAATGCCCATAGGTATTGGATGGCGGGGATCCAAACTCTTTGACCCCCTCATAAGTTAACTACTATTAATACTATAACCCGGCTATTTAGGACTGTATCCCTGCTGACTCAGACTACTTAGCCGAGGGTAACGTCACCGCCAAAAGCGGGGCCTACCACAATTTGCATTAATAACTTAATTCATTATCTTTCAATAATCCGACCCTTTAGGATTGTATCCTTGCTGACTCAAACTACTGGGTTGAGGGTAACGTCGCCTTCAAAAGAGGGGCCTACTACAATAACTAAGATAATCTCTTAAACAAGTGCAAAAGTGCGAAAATAATCAAAGGTTATACTAATACACGTGTCGGATCCAAGTGATTCATCTTGTCTATCTGTTTTTTATTTTATTTTATTTTTCAGCATTTAGTTAGTTTTTATTTTTCTTAGTTTAAATCATTTTTTCTAACCTTTTGATTGGATTAGACGTTGAGGATAAACCGGTATTAAAAGCTCTTGTGTCCTTGGACGACCTCGGTATCTTACCAACACTATACTACGTCCACGATGGGTGCACTTGCCCATATGTGTGTTTAGTGTTAGTAAATATCGTGTTTTATAAATTTAAAACTTGGCTAAAAGTGTAAAAAGGGCTTAAATATATATCTAAAAATATAACACACTTCACGCACATCATCACACTCATCAGACCATGTGGGTTTAAATTAGTATTTCTCAGTTTCCTCAAAAGTTGAGGACCCCACAGATCTTTCCAGAGTTATTTTGTTACCAAGTTTGTCAGTTATTTTAACCTCTTGGCCATCCTTGTTTGTGGGAATAACTTCAACAGTGGATTGAACAGATTCTTTTAAAGCATTGTTTTCAATTTCATCATGTTTTCTAAAACCAATACCAAATTTCACATTGCTTTTGATCTGTTTTTCAAGCATGATCTCATAACCTTTGCATGATTCCACCCATTTCTCACAAGTGATTTGGGTGGATTCCAACTCCTTTTTACAAACCTGGTATTTTTCTACCATTGTTTGGAGTTGGTTCTTGGTTATGCTTTGCTCTTCTTTTAAACTGCAGATTTCTTTATCCTTTTCAGCCAATTTGTTTTTAAGTTCTTTTAAAGACTTTTCAAATTTGACTTCATCATTCAACACTCTATCCCTAAGGTTTTCATTCACCTCTTTAATGTTAGCAAATGCTATGATGCATTTGTCTGAACACAGATTTTCAAGAACCTGAGATGATACCTTAGCTGCAGCCATCATGGCACAATCACATTGATGATCATTTTCTTCATCAGCTCTCTCTTCTTTCTCACCTTCTTTCTTCTCTTCTTTTTCTTCTTCTTTGGACCAGGGGTCAACCAATGGTTCAATCAGGGTTTCTGAATTTTCTCCCAGCAGTAGTTCACCAGCAACTGTAGTAACCACTGCTTCAGCAACTTCATCCACTGTTTCAACACTTGTTTGCCCCTTTTCAGAATCCAGCTCTTCTGTTATTGACTCTAATGCCATAAGACAGAATTAATCATTAGTAGTATAGAGTGCAAAATTTTCATCCCCTAGCTCATTAGGTAAGCTACTCCAGTCAACAAAGCCTTGGGTGAAAAAGCTTTACTGATATGGTTGAACCACTGCTGGTGGTGCAGCTTGTTGTGGTGCAACTGGTTGCACTTGAACCTGAGGTACAGGAGCCTGAACATACTGAATTTGAGGGACAGTGGTTTGAACATAATGCATAGGAACAAGGTTTGCATAATGAGCAGTGTTTACATGGGCAGCAGGGGTATAATGGGAATAGTGCACAGTGCTTTGGTTTTGTGGCCTAGGGTTTGAGCTGGGATGAGTAACAATTGGACCAGTAGTTTGATTCCTACATTCCATAGCAAAGTGTCCTAGCCTATTGCACTTATAACACTTGATCTTAGATTTATCCAACCCCACTTTTAAATTCCCATGTAACCCTGGGAATTTTCTCCCTGTCCTTTTGTAAATTTTGCTTGTTCTTACACTAAGCAATGCCAATTTATGCAAAATATCCCTTTCTTCAAGGTCAGTTGGATCAAAGTGCTGTAAGTCATTGAGTTCAAAGCACAAGTTATCTGACATCTGGTTTTCACCATTTGCAGTAAAAGCATAATTTGCAGAGTGAGAATCAGAGTTATTAAAGTTTCCACCAGCAGTTATATCAATAAAATGATCATAACTCTGATCCTTACTACTGCTAGCAAATTCTTCCTGACCAAACAGAGTTGTGCTGCCAAATGAATAATCATCAGCAACTTTACCAGACTCTTGCAACTTCTTTTTCTTGTTTAACTCCATTTCATAGGTCAGGAGTCTACCATGAAGTTGTGTCAGGGTCAAATCTTTGAACTCAGCATAGTTTCTAGTTACAAAGGCAATTGTATCCCATTTTTCAGGTAGTGATCTAAGGAACTTGCTATTTTGTGTGGAATTAGCAAATGTAACCTTAACAAGCCTTAGCTTACTAATGAGACAACTGAATCGCTCAAACTATTGAGTCAATGATTCACCCTTAATATGCCAAAAGGTTTCATACTGCTGATTCAGAATTTCCCTATTATTTTCAATAACTTCTTCAGTTCCCCCAAACTGTTCCTTAAGTGCATCCCATAATTCCTTGGCACTGTTACAGTGTAACAGCCCAGCATAAATTTCATTGGGTAATGCAGATGCAATGATGCTAAATGCTTTGGCATCGTGTTTGAATTTTTGGAAATCAGTTTCAGTATAGTTTTCAGGTTTTTTAGGTTCGAACTTCTTTGTATCATGAGCACTTAATACCATGGGAACATGTGGTCCAAAAACAACAGATC